>NC_139226.1:34178470-34658470 GCF_055691185.1 Crinia signifera
TGCTGGGGAGACAGTGTGATGGCTGGCTGGAGACACATAAGATGGCAGGGGAGACACTGTGGGTGCTGGCTGGAGAGACAGAACAAGCTGGGTAGACACAGTGGGGGCTGGCTGGAGAGACAAAAGGTAGCTGGGGAGATGCTGAGATGGCAGACTGGAGTGACAGAAGGAATCTGGGGAAACACTGTGATGGCTGTCTGGAAATACATAAGGCAGCTAGGGAGACACTGTGATGGCTGGCTGTAGAAACAGAAAACAGCAGGGGAAACACTGTGGGGGCTGGCTGGAGAGACAGAACCAGCTGGGGAGTTAGTGTGATGGCTGGCTGGAGACACAGAAGACGGCAGGGGAGACACTGTGTTTGCTTGCTGGAGAGACAGAACCAGCTTGGTAGACACCGTGGGGGCTGGTTGGAGATACAAAATGCATCTGCGGAGATGCTGAGATGGCAGACTAGAGAGACAGAAGGAAACAGGGGGAAACACTGTGGGGGCTGGCTGGAAATATATAAGGCAGCTAGGGAGACACTGTGATGGCTGGCTGGAGAAACAGAAAACAGCAGGGGAGACATTGTGATGGGTGGCTGGAGAGACAGAAGGCAGATGGGGAGACACTGTGGGGGCTGGCGCAGAGACAGAAGGCAGCTGAAGAGACACTGTGATGGTTGGCTGGAGAGACAGAAGGCAGCTGGGGAGACACTGTGGGGGCTACCTGGAGAGACAGAAGGCAGCTGGAGAGACACTGTGATGGCATACTAGAGGGACAGAATGCAGCTAGGGAGACATTGTGATGGCTGGAGGGACATAAGGCAGCTGGGAGATACTGTGATGGCTAGCTGGAGAGACAGAAGGCATCTGGGGAGACATTGTGGGGCCGGCTGGAGAGGAAGAAGGCAGCCTGGGGAGACACTGTGATGACTGGCTGGAGAGAAAAAACGCAGCTGGGGAGACACTGTGGGCACTGGATGGAGAGACAGAACCAGCTGTGGGGAATGGCTGGAGAGACAAAAGGCAACAGGGGAGACACTGTGATGGCTGGAGACACAAAAGGCAGCTGGGGAGACACTGCGATAGCTGGCTGGAGAGACAGAAGGCAGATGGGGAGACAGTGTGATGGCTGGCTGGAGAGACAGAAGGCAGCAGGGGAAACATTGTGGGGGCTGGCTGGAGGGACAGAAAGCAGCTGGGGAGACACTGTGATGACTAGCTAAATAGACAAAAGGCAGCAGGGGAGACACTGTGATATCTGGCTGAAGAGACAGAAGGCAGCTGGAGACACTGTGATGGCTGGTAGGAGAAACAGAAAACAGCAGGGGAAACACTGTGGGAGTTGGCTGGAGAGACAGAACCAGCTGGGGATACACTGTGGGGCTGGTTGGAGAAACAGCAGGCAGCTGGGGAGACATTGTGATGGGTGGCTGGAGAGACAGAATGCAGCTGGTAAGACACTGTGGGGCTGGCTGCAGAAACAGAAGGCAGCTGGAGAGACACTGTGATGGTTGGATGGAGAGAAAGAAGGCAGCTGAGGAGACATTGCAATGGCTGGCTGGAGAGACAGAAGGTAGCTGGGGAGACATTGCAATGGCTTGCTGGAGAGACAGAAGGCAGCTTGGGAGACACTGTGAGGGCTACCTGGAGAGACAGAAGGCAGCTGTAGAGACACTGTGATGGCTCACTAGAGGGACAGAAAGCAGCTAGGGAGACACTGTGATGGCTGGCTGGAGAGACAGAATGCAGCTAGGGAGACATTGTGATGGCTGGCTGGAAGGACATAAGGCACCTGGGAGATACTGTGGTAGCTGGCTGGAGAGACAGAAGGCAGCTGGAGAGACACTGTGGGGGCTACCTGGAGAGACACAAGGCAGCTGGAGAGACACTGTGATGGCTCACTAGAGGGACAGAAAGCGGCTCCCACAGAATACAGCTGGGGAGACACTGTAATGGCTGGCTGAAGAGACAGAAGGCAGCTGGGGAGAGACTGTGGGGATAGAAGGAGAGACAGAAGGCAGCTGGAGAGACACTGTGATGGCTGACTGGAGAGACAGAATGCAGCTGGGAATACACTGTGATAGCTGGCTGGAGAAACCAAAAGCAAAAGATTTGAAGGCTAATTTTATGTGCACATCTTATGATCGCAGATCTTTCTAGTGTGTGGGCAACTTTAGGATCTCTCTCTCCAGCAGCCTTTCTCCTTCTCTAGCTCTTCACTGCACTTTACTCATGTATATGTGGCACCTATACACTGTGTGTGTGTGCAGCATCATAAAAGAATACAAAGTGATAGAAATAGCTGAGCTGCTTAATAAACTGCTACAAGGAATCATTCCTTATTGTCGTGATAATGCATAATAATTACTAGAACCTTTTTCTCATTAACAGCGGCGGCTTGTGTCTTGGCAGGCTGGGGGGTCTATAATTGTACTCATATACACAAATAAACAAGCTGGATGACTGCTACAGGCAGTGTCAGATGCAGTACCTAGAAACTGGGAGAGTTACTGCCCCTTCTAGAGGCAGGGGCAGTGACTAAGGGTGGCAGATATTACTGAGGGGGCCCCAGGTAAAATCTGCCACTGTTCATTAATGATCACAAGACCTTAGAGACAGAGCTGTAGACCAAACTTTGTGAACCCCATGACAACATTTTGAAGACACCTCTCTGCAGTATTTGTTAAAGTCATGCCCCATTAAAGTTCCCTGATTAATGTTATGTCACATAGCAATGCCCTAGATCTGGGGTAGCCAACCCTAGTCCTCGAGAGCTACCAACAGTGCATGTTTTGCAGGTCTCCTCACAGAATCACAAGTGAGCTAATTAGCTCCATCTGTGGATCTTTTATAATGTGTCAGTGATTAATGAGTGCAGCTGTGCAGCAGCTAGGTTGTCTGGAAAATGTGAACTGTTGGTAGCTCTCGAGGGCTAGGGTTGGCTACCACTGCCCTAGATTATTTTATGACCCATAGTAGCGCTTTCATTCACATTATGCCACATTGCAGTACTGCCAGTACACATTGGCCCTGATTCTGAATCTACTACCATGAGCAATTCAGGTTATGCCACCGTACAGTACCTTCTAGTTCTTAGTATGCCACCTTACAGTTCTTAGTTCAGCTTATGCCACATTACAGTGCCCCTTACCATTATAACATCCACTACACAGTCATATCACTGAAAATGCAACGTCACTCCAATCAGACCGAGCAACTGGTCAGTCCTAATTGGTATTTAACTAATACCCCTTTTATAACAAAACGCCGGGTTTTTGGACCCAGCTTTAACCTGGAAGCAACCCAGCGTTCATTCCCATTTACACCGCCACAATGCCCCACCCAGTTCAGGTGGTTCCTGAGCCGCCGCTTGGAGATGACATCATCTCCTGCACCAATCGCCGGCTCCGGGACCCGGACTGCGGCGCTGGGGGCAAGCCCAGCCCCAAGGTAAGCTGCTGGGCTGCCCCCAGCCCTAGTGCACCCCCCAGCCCCGTCCGGGAGGTGAATGGATCTAACTCTCTGTTACATCAGCCCCACCTGCATTGCATATGGTTTTGTCCATTAAAAAGGATTTGACTTTGCGCGTGAACCAGAATAACCCCCTTGCTCCAATGCACTGCAGAGTGGGAGATTTCAGATTACATTTGGAAACCGCCCTCTAAAAATTCCTGCATTGAACTCTGTACAGGGCTAACAAATATCGGAAACCACCACTGTCCTTAATTTGTTACTTAAAAAGAAAAACAAACACAAAAAACTTCTAAGATGGAATTTCTGCTTCAACATGAGATCCTCTGAGTTATTTACACTAAATTAAAGGCAATAACCAATTTCATTTTAAAAATGTCGCTATTTTACAAGTACCATTAAATAATCATGTTAAATAATCAATAGATTAAAAAATGTTTAACAAAAATATTAGAGTTTTTATGAAGGCATCAACACAGCACATCTATATAATATTGTCCAAAGATGCTCTCTTCTAATGAAGGGAATAAAATGTGTTCATCTTTAATGTATATAAAAAATATTTCACTTCCGTTTACAGCTTCATTTCTTTTGCATTTTCTTAAATGCACTCGGATCCCAACATATAAAAAAGAAAAAAAAATTAAAATCAGCACAATAAATACAGACAGCGCTGATCCTTGTGTCGGCATTTCGCATATTTCAACCTAGTGCATGTCAAACTTTTAGTTTTGATCTGTGTGGTTTAACTTTGTTATGTCCACCTTAAGGAAAGTAAGTGCACTCCAGGGGAATAGTTATATAAAAATATACCAAATTGACAAGTTGCCCAATCTCTATCTTCACTACTCCCTCTGTCCATATCAAGGAAGTTTAAAAGATATCATTTTGGTTTCACTTTCTGTTAAGGAATAATTTGGCATGTGGAGTGGCCTCTAGTGTCACTGGTCGTGACACTAGAGGCCACTCGCATATTTTGAGATACTTCACCTCAAAATATGCGAGGAGGATTTAGCCTTTTATATATATATATATATATATATATATAGATTTTTGCATGTGTGCGGCACTCCGACCTGGTGCTGTACAGGTAAATAAAGTATCCCGGTGCCCTCCGTGTGGTACACCTGCCGACTGCAGGTGCCTGTATTCAGTTTGCTGGGGGCGGCGGCACTCGGTCCGATTACGGAATAAATAGTCAGGAGACTGTGTAGGTAAACACCAACGTTTCAAACCCCCGTGGGTTCTTTATCAAGGTGAGCAAAAGACAACTTCACACAGTGAACAAACATACCTTTATACCGTGCACCTCCGTTCACGCTGACTCCCCGGCGTCCCGCCCGGCGCTGTAACATGACGTCATCCTGGATGGAAGCCGACGAGTCCCGCGAAGGGAATCCTGCATATACAAGTGCAATGTTAAAAAATGATAATAAATGAAACAAACCATTATAAGTGCTATGCTGTGCTTAAGAGTATCAAGTGTGGGACCAGCCCGCACCCATACATAGTAAAATTGCATATTAAATACGACATTTTATAAAAACAAAAAAATGACATGTAAGTGTAAGTGAAACATATATAAAAAAATAAAATAAATGGAACACTTCTGCATTGCGGATTAATGACATATCCGCTGGACCATCGGGATTTGTCTAGTGCTGTAACAATCCCTGTAAAATTTGAGGTTAAAGGAAACACAATATCCCGTAGTGGACATTTAACAATGGGCTATGTTCACTTGCTGGTCAACAGACTGTGTCGACACCCAAATGATATTAAAGTGCGGTCGGCATGTGGATGAACACAGTCGACACGCACCAAGTAGATAACTCCTGCTGATACCATTGTACCCAATTATGCAAAAAGAATTTTTTACAAAAAATGTGACAGTCCAGAGTGCTCATTGAGCCCTCTGGGAGATAATGTGTCTAAGCGGAAAATCCAACGGCTCTCCGCTCTGTTTAGCATTAAGCCTCTATTTCCCCCCCGTTTTAGTGGGGGAATTTGCTCAATGATTCTGTACCTCAAGACTGATATTGCATGCCTGGCTTGTGCAAAATGCCTGGCTACAGGCTGATCACTTGTACCTGCCAAAAGGGCATGTTTGATTGCTGACCTGTGGGCAGCGGCTCTCTCTTTGAATGGCCGGATTGTTTTGCCCACATAATGTTGGCCACAAGGACAACTGATCAAATAGACAACGTGGTCCGAATGACAAGACACACGCTGCCTAATTTTGAACGGCTTCCCTGAGTAGGGATGCCTAAAGGTGTCTCCCACTATCATGTGGCTACATGTGGCACAGCCCGTACATTTAAAGCATCCTAGTTTGGGGGTGCCTAAAAACGTAGATCTTGATGGGCCCATGTTGTCAGTGATGTCGTTTTTTACTAAGTAATCTTTTAAATTTTTCCCTTTGGTGTATGCACACATCAATTTGGAATTTTGAAGGGACCGCAACGATGGCTCTGTGCGGATAATGGGCCAATATGATTTGGCCATTTTATTGATGGCATGACTCCTGGGATGAAATGAATTAACCCAAATGAAATGATCCCCCTTCTTCCGACTGGAAGGAGACAGGGCTTGTTCCCTGGACATGGACAGCACCCTCTGTTTAGATTTAAGCAAATCCACTGTTTTGTACCCCCGGATTTTAAATTTATCAACCATGGCAGATAACGTTGTGTCCAATTCCTCAGGGTTGCTGACAATCCGTCTTGCCCGCAACATCTGGGAAAAGGGAAGCCCAGCTTTGAGGGGGGTGGGATGATGGCTGGTGGCCATGAGCAAGTTGTTACGGTCTGTAGGTTTACAGTATAAGGCCGTGGAAATGACGCCCTCCTGGTTCCTAATCTCCACGTCCAAATACTGTATGCTCTCTTGACTCATAGTGAAGGTCAATTTAACTGGCGATGTTGAGGCATTATGTTTAGAGATAAGCTGCGGAAGGAGCTCACGGGGACCTGACCACAAGATCAGCAGGTCATCTATGTACCGTGTGTACAGCACCAGATGCCTGCTGATCTCGGGGTCCTCAAGAAATAACCTCTGTTCCACTTGGAACATATAGCTGTTGGCTAGCGACGGGGCCACAGAGGACCCCATCGCACACCCGCAGCGCTGTAAATAAAATTTGTTATTAGACATAAAGAAATTTCTTTTAAGCGTCAACTCAAGCAATTGTACAAATAAGTCTATGTCTGGGCCTCTATATAGGGGATTGTCTGTTATCAACGATCGGACCGCCGCGAGCCCCCCCTCGTGTGGGATACAAGTGTAGAGGCTCGCGACGTCCACCGTGCACAAGAGACACCCCTGGGGTAACCGCCCAAGTTGTTGTAATTTAAGAAGTAGACTATTAGTGTCCTTCAAATAAGTAGACATCCCCTGAACGCAGGGCTGCAAGAAACTGTCCAAAAAAATGGATACGGGTTGGTAAAGTGAACCACGGGCCGAGATGATGGGTCGGCCCGGTGGGTTCCTGGCATTTTTATGCACTTTGGGGATCGTGTATAACAGTGGAACCACTGGAAAATCCGTGGTTAGTGCTGTTTGGATGTTGACATCTATGAGTCCATGTTTAACACCTTCCGTCAAGATGCCGTCCAATTCACGCTTATATTCAATGGACGGGTCCTTACAGAGCAGTGTGTATACATTGACATCTGCTAATTGTCCAGCGATTTCCCGTAGATAGTCTGAGGCATTTTGAATGACTAACCCGCCCCCCTTGTCTGCAGGGCGGATGGTTATGGAGGTATCAGAGCTGAGTGTTTTCAGAGCCTTCCACTCTGATGTAGAAAAGTTGGAATTAATGTCCATCGGAGATGACAAGATTGTGGCGGTGTCCTGTTCAATAAGTCTATTGAAAGTCTTAATTGAAGGGTTCACTGACATAGGTTCAAATTTGGATTTCTTTCGGATAGCTGTAGGTAGAGGTTCCGTTGCAGGTGTCACTGTTTCTTATCCTGGAAATGCTCTTTTAATTTTAAAAGGCGATTCAATTGAATTGTTCGATCTTGATCAAAAATGGATCCGCTTTATTTGTCGGAATGAAGTTTAACCCTTTAAGGAGTACTTTTTCTTCATCCTTGGTAAGGGGACGAGATGACAAATTGAAAATGGGCTCAATTACTTTTTGACAGGAGGTTTGGTTTGTCTTTTTTGACCTTTGGTTTTGGCCTCCACGGCGGGTAAAACTTCTCCGCTGCGGGCCAGTTGGTTGCGAGTGCGCACCCCACCTAGGGTGCGGCCTCGGGAGTTTTTTGGACCCTCGAATTCACTAGCTGAGGACCCATCATCCCGGGATGACTCTGTATCTCTAATATTGCGTGCAAAACGATGTATGTTTCTGCGCCTGTAAGGTCTAGACTGGTTGTCCCCTCCTGTGAGCCACGGATATACCAGATGTTTTTCATAGTCGTTGTTAACGCGTTCCTTTTTGTTCTTTTTGTATGCTATTAGATCTTTTTTGTATTTATCAGTTGGCCAGCCAATCTTTCCATCCAATTGGTGCCGGCATCACCCAATAATGTGGGTGAATGGATGTGCTCAAAAGCTGCGATCTTCTCCCTTGTAATAGCGAGCCTCCCTAGTGACTTCTTCTATGACTAACAGCATAAGATCGAAAGAGCATTTGTTCAGTATAGAGGTCCATGTCCTGCAAAACGGAATGCTGTATCGTCCCAAAGTGGGGACATTCTTGATACGGAAACCCTAGGGATCTTTTTGTCCCTTATGTAATCAGAAAGTGTCAACCCATGATAGAAAAATCGGTTTCTCTCCTTCTCAAATTCAATAGGTCATGATAAAGTTGTATATTGTCAGGGGTAGATGTTCCTGCTGCCACGTCTTCCTTAAACAGTAATTTGTCGTAATCTGTATCCGAGTAACTAAACGTAGCTCCCAGAGTCAGTTCCACTCGGGATTGTGCTCCAGCTGCAAAGTCTGCAGAAATAGATGAACTGTCCATGCTTAAAGGATCCATGTGGAAATAGTGAGGGTGAGACCACCACCAGTGTGTCCCCCTCTCCAAGCAACTTGGTACAAAGCAGGACTTGTGGTCAAATGGACAAAAAAGGTAGTAGATAAAAATCAATAAGAATAGCATTGGGTGCCCGCAACGTTTATCAAGCTATGGCAGGCTTGAACAATGTAGATTTTTGCATGTGTGCGGCACTCCGACCTGGTGCTGTACAGGTAAATAAAGTATCCCGGTGCCCTCCGTGTGGTACACCTGCCGACTGCAGGTGCCTGTATTCAGTTTGCTGGGGGCGGCGGCACTCGGTCCGATTACGGAATAAATAGTCAGGAGACTGTGTAGGTAAACACCAACGTTTCAAACCCCCGTGGGTTCTTTATCAAGGTGAGCAAAAGACAACTTCACACAGTGAACAAACATACCTTTATACCGTGCACCTCCGTTCACGCTGACTCCCCGGCGTCCCGCCCGGCGCTGTAACATGACGTCATCCTGGATGGAAGCCGACGAGTCCCGCGAAGGGAATCCTGCATATACAAGTGCAATGTTAAAAAATGATAATAAATGAAACAAACCATTATAAGTGCTATGCTGTGCTTAAGAGTATCAAGTGTGGGACCAGCCCGCACCCATACATAGTAAAATTGCATATTAAATACGACATTTTATAAAAACAAAAAAATGACATGTAAGTGTAAGTGAAACATATATAAAAAAATAAAATAAATGGAACACTTCTGCATTGCGGATTAATGACATATCCGCTGGACCATCGGGATTTGTCTAGTGCTGTAACAATCCCTGTAAAATTTGAGGTTAAAGGAAACACAATATCCCGTAGTGGACATTTAACAATGGGCTATGTTCACTTGCTGGTCAACAGACTGTGTCGACACCCAAATGATATTAAAGTGCGGTCGGCATGTGGATGAACACAGTCGACACGCACCAAGTAGATAACTCCTGCTGATACCATTGTACCCAATTATGCAAAAAGAATTTTTTACAAAAAATGTGACAGTCCAGAGTGCTCATTGAGCCCTCTGGGAGATAATGTGTCTAAGCGGAAAATCCAACGGCTCTCCGCTCTGTTTAGCATTAAGCCTCTATTTCCCCCCCGTTTTAGTGGGGAATTTGCTCAATGATTCTGTACCTCAAGACTGATATTGCATGCCTGGGCTTGTGCAAAATGCCTGGCTACAGGCTGATCACTTGTACCTGCCAAAAGGGCATGTTTGATTGCTGACCTGTGGGCAGCGGCTCTCTCTTTGAATGGCCGGATTGTTTTGCCCACATAATGTTGGCCACAAGGACAACTGATCAAATAGACAACGTGGTCCGAATGACAAGACACACGCTGCCTAATTTTGAACGGCTTCCCTGAGTAGGGATGCCTAAAGGTGTCTCCCACTATCATGTGGCTACATGTGGCACAGCCCGTACATTTAAAGCATCCTAGTTTGGGGGTGCCTAAAAACGTAGATCTTGATGGGCCCATGTTGTCAGTGATGTCGTTTTTTGCTAAGTAATCTTTTACTATGTATGGGTGCGGGCTGGTCCCACACTTGATACTCTTAAGCACAGCATAGCACTTATAATGGTTTGTTTTCATTTATTATCATTTTTTAACATTGCACTTGTATATGCAGGATTCCCTTCGCGGGACTCGTCGGCTTCCATCCAGGATGACGTCATGTTACAGCGCCGGGCGGGACGCCGGGGAGTCAGCGTGAACGGAGGTGCACGGTATAAAGGTATGTTTGTTCACTGTGTGAAGTTGTCTTTTGCTCACCTTGATAAAGAACCCACGGGGGTTTGAAACGTTGGTGTTTACCTACACAGTCTCCTGACTATTTATTCCGTAATCGGACCGAGTGCCGCCGCCCCCAGCAAACTGAATACAGGCACCTGCAGTCGGCAGGTGTACCACACGGAGGGCACCGGGATACTTTATTTATCTGTACAGCACCAGGTCGGAGTGCCGCACACATGCAAAAATCTACATTGTTCAAGCCTGCCATAGCTTGATAAACGTTGCGGGCACCCAATGCTATTCTTATTGATTTTTATCTACTACCTTTTTTGTCCATTTGACCACAAGTCCTGCTTTGTACCAAGTTGCTTGGAGAGGGGGACACACTGGTGGTGGTCTCACCCTCACTATTTCCACATGGATCCTTTAAGCATGGACAGTTCATCTATTTCTGCAGACTTTGCAGCTGGAGCACAATCCCGAGTGGAACTGACTCTGGGAGCTACGTTTAGTTACTCGGATACAGATTACGACAAATTACTGTTTAAGGAAGACGTGGCAGCAGGAACATCTACCCCTGACAATATACAACTTTATCATGACCTATTGAATTTGAGAAGGAGAGAAACCGATTTTTTCTATCATGGGTTGACACTTTCTGATTACATAAGGGACAAAAAGATCCCTAGGGGTTTCCGTATCAAGAATGTCCCCACTTTGGGACGATACAGCATTCCGTTTTGCAGGACATGGACCTCTATACTGAACAAATGCTCTTTCGATCTTATGCTGTTAGTCATAGAAGAAGTCACTAGGGAGCTCGCTATTACAAGGGAGAAGATCGCAGCTTTTGAGCACATCCATTCACCCACATTATTGGGTGATGCCGGCACCAATTGGATGGAAAGATTGGCTGGCCAACTTGATAAATACAAAAAAGATCTAATAGCATACAAAAAGAACAAAAAGGAACGCGTTAACAACGACTATGAAAAACATCTGGTATATCCGTGGCTCACAGGAGGGGACAACCAGTCTAGACCTTACAGGCGCAGAAACATACATCGTTTTGCACGCAATATTAGAGATACAGAGTCATCCCGGGATGATGGGTCCTCAGCTAGTGAATTCGAGGGTCCAAAAAACTCCCGAGGCCGCACCCTAGGTGGGGTGCGCACTCGCAACCAACTGGCCCGCAGCGGAGAAGTTTTACCCGCCGTGGAGGCCAAAACCAAAGGTCAAAAAAGACAAACCAAACCTCCTGTCAAAAAGTAATTGAGCCCATTTTCAATTTGTCATCTCGTCCCCTTACCAAGGATGAAGAAAAAGTACTCCTTAAAGGGTTAAACTTCATTCCGACAAATAAAGCGGATCCATTTTTGATCAAGATCGAACAATTCAAATTGAATCGCCTTTTAAAATTAAAAGAGCATTTCCAGGATAAAGAAACAGTGACACCTGCAACGGAACCTCTACCTACAGCTATCCGAAAGAAATCCAAATTTGAACCTATGTCAGTGAACCCTTCAATTAAGACTTTCAATAGACTTATTGAACAGGACACCGCCACAATCTTGTCATCTCCGATGGACATTAATTCCAACTTTTCTACATCAGAGTGGAAGGCTCTGAAAACACTCAGCTCTGATACCTCCATAACCATCCGCCCTGCAGACAAGGGGGGCGGGTTAGTCATTCAAAATGCCTCAGACTATCTACGGGAAATCGCTGGACAATTAGCAGATGTCAATGTATACACACTGCTCTGTAAGGACCCGTCCATTGAATATAAGCGTGAATTGGACGGCATCTTGACGGAAGGTGTTAAACATGGACTCATAGATGTCAACATCCAAACAGCACTAACCACGGATTTTCCAGTGGTTCCACTGTTATACACGATCCCCAAAGTGCATAAAAATGCCAGGAACCCACCGGGCCGACCCATCATCTCGGCCCGTGGTTCACTTTACCAACCCGTATCCATTTTTTTGGACAGTTTCTTGCAGCCCTGCGTTCAGGGGATGTCTACTTATTTGAAGGACACTAATAGTCTACTTCTTAAATTACAACAACTTGGGCGGTTACCCCAGGGGTGTCTCTTGTGCACGGTGGACGTCGCGAGCCTCTACACTTGTATCCCACACGAGGGGGGGCTCGCGGCGGTCCGATCGTTGATAACAGACAATCCCCTATATAGAGGCCCAGACATAGACTTATTTGTACAATTGCTTGAGTTGACGCTTAAAAGAAATTTCTTTATGTCTAATAACAAATTTTATTTACAGCGCTGCGGGTGTGCGATGGGGTCCTCTGTGGCCCCGTCGCTAGCCAACAGCTATATGTTCCAAGTGGAACAGAGGTTATTTCTTGAGGACCCCGAGATCAGCAGGCATCTGGTGCTGTACACACGGTACATAGATGACCTGCTGATCTTGTGGTCAGGTCCCCGTGAGCTCCTTGAGCAGCTTATCTCTAAACATAATGCCTCAACATCGCCAGTTAAATTGACCTTCACTATGAGTCAAGAGAGCATACAGTATTTGGACGTGGAGATTAGGAACCAGGAGGGCGTCATTTCCACGGCCTTATACTGTAAACCTACAGACCGTAACAACTTGCTCATGGCCACCAGCCATCATCCCACCCCCCTCAAAGCTGGGCTTCCCTTTTCCCAGATGTTGCGGGCAAGACGGATTGTCAGCAACCCTGAGGAATTGGACACAACGTTATCTGCCATGGTTGATAAATTTAAAATCCGGGGGTACAAAACAGTGGATTTGCTTAAATCTAAACAGAGGGTGCTGTCCATGTCCAGGGAACAAGCCCTGTCTCCTTCCAGTCGGAAGAAGGGGGATCATTTCATTTGGGTTAATTCATTTCATCCCAGGAGTCATGCCATCAATAAAATGGCCAAATCATATTGGCCCATTATCCGCACAGAGCCATCGTTGCGGTCCCTTCAAAATTCCAAATTGATGTGTGCATACACCAAAGGGAAAAATTTAAAAGATTACTTAGTAAAAAACGACATCACTGACAACATGGGCCCATCAAGATCTACGTTTTTAGGCACCCCCAAACTAGGATGCTTTAAATGTACGGGCTGTGCCACATGTAGCCACATGATAGTGGGAGACACCTTTAGGCATCCCTACTCAGGGAAGCCGTTCAAAATTAGGCAGCGTGTGTCTTGTCATTCGGACCACGTTGTCTATTTGATCAGTTGTCCTTGTGGCCAACATTATGTGGGCAAAACAATCCGGCCATTCAAAGAGAGAGCCGCTGCCCACAGGTCAGCAATCAAACATGCCCTTTTGGCAGGTACAAGTGATCAGCCTGTAGCCAGGCATTTTGCACAAGCCAGGCATGCAATATCAGTCTTGAGGTACAGAATCATTGAGCAAATTCCCCCACTAAAACGGGGGGGAAATAGAGGCTTAATGCTAAACAGAGCGGAGAGCCGTTGGATTTTCCGCTTAGACACATTATCTCCCAGAGGGCTCAATGAGCACTCTGGACTGTCACATTTTTTGTAAAAAATTCTTTTTGCATAATTGGGTACAATGGTATCAGCAGGAGTTATCTACTTGGTGCGTGTCGACTGTGTTCATCCACATGCCGACCGCACTTTAATATCATTTGGGTGTCGACACAGTCTGTTGACCAGCAAGTGAACATAGCCCATTGTTAAATGTCCACTACGGGATATTGTGTTTCCTTTAACCTCAAATTTTACAGGGATTGTTACAGCACTAGACAAATCCCGATGGTCCAGCGGATATGTCATTAATCCGCAATGCAGAAGTGTTCCATTTATTTTATTTTTTTATATATGTTTCACTTACACTTACATGTCATTTTTTTGTTTTTATAAAATGTCGTATTTAATATGCAATTTTACTATGTATGGGTGCGGGCTGGTCCCACACTTGATACTCTTAAGCACAGCATAGCACTTATAATGGTTTGTTTCATTTATTATCATTTTTTAACATTGCACTTGTATATGCAGGATTCCCTTCGCGGGACTCGTCGGCTTCCATCCAGGATGACGTCATGTTACAGCGCCGGGCGGGACGCCGGGGAGTCAGCGTGAACGGAGGTGCACGGTATAAAGGTATGTTTGTTCACTGTGTGAAGTTGTCTTTTGCTCACCTTGATAAAGAACCCACGGGGGTTTGAAACGTTGGTGTTTACCTACACAGTCTCCTGACTATTTATTCCGTAATCGGACCGAGTGCCGCCGCCCCCAGCAAACTATATATATATATATATATATATATATATATATATATATATATATATTTATTGGTCCCCCTCCCGGCCCCCCTGGAAAAGGGGGGCAAGCCTCCCGGAATCCTTGCCATCTCCTGTGACACACACACACACCCTCCGTCTTTGTAGCACTGCCCACCACTGTGTAATGCCTAAAATACTGGCATTTCACCATGGGGGGCCATGCCCCCAAAATCCTCCTTAGCTTTGCCCTGTCCCACCCCTTTCACATATCTCCAGCGGCCCCACCCCCCTGCCTCAAGGAACTGGCCAGAAAGTAGGCAACCCTGATATATATATGTAAATATATATATATATATATATATATATATATACACACACAAACAATAATCCGATAGGCGCACAGTCCTCTTTCTAATTCTGTGGTCTGTAAAATGTCCCTTTTCTGCGGCACAGCCCCTTCTCCAAATGGGAGGCTATCTCCAACCTCCAACCAAATGCACATGTAAAAAGAAGAATGGGAGGAGGCGCGCTAGTAAGCAATATGTGTAAAACACTTTACTAGGTAATAAAAAGCTCACATACACAGAAGTATTATAAGAACAACATCAGATCACCAATGTCCGTATGTCGACACACTCAGGAATCCCCAGGTTGGCGGCTTCTGTAACTTCAGCGGCTAAGCGGCGTGGATACAGCACAGTCAGGCGTCTTCACGGCAAGGGATAAGACCACCAGTTCGACGTCAACAAGAACACACCCTCAATGCATTTAGTCACGATGGACTTCGTCTCAGGCATCTTCACGGCAAGGGATAAGACCACCGGTTTGACGTCAACAAGAACACACCCTCAATACATTTTGTCACAATGGACTTCGTCCTGACGAAGTCCATCGTGACGAAACGCATTGAGGGTGTGTTCTTGTTGACGTCGAGCCGGTGGTCTTATCCCTTGCGGTGAAGATGCCTGACTGTACTGTATCCACGCCGCTTAGCCGCTGAAGTTACAGAAGCCACTAAGTGGCGTTGATACAGCACAGTCATCGTGACAAAATGCATTGAGGATGTGTTCTTGTTGACGTCGAACCGGTAGTCTTATCCTTTGCCGTGAAGACGACTGACTGTGCTGTATCCATGCCGCTTAGCCGCTGAAGTTACAGAAGCCGCTAAGCAGCTAAGCGGTGTAGATACAGCACAGTCAGGCGTCTTCACGGCAAGGGATAAGACCACCGGTTCGCCACTGAACGAGAACACACCCTCAATGCGTTTCATCACGATGGACTTCGTCAGGCGCACCTAGGTGTTATAGGGGACGGCAGCTCCAGCTCCAGTTCTATAGGAATCGTCTCATCTTCACGGGATCTCTGTTATTGTGATCCTAACCCAATAAATGTATTTAAACTTATTTTGGGTCATTGCTACATGATAATAACACATACATTTATAGATTGCTAATTTGAGAGCTGACACCCCTGGAGGTGCTGGGGGAGTTTTGTGTTTTTCTTCCAGGAGTATAGGCTCTCTCAGGGCTCTGGGAGGTCTCCCTTAACGTCAGGAGTCTCCTGGATGATCATGGAGAGTTGTAAATGATGACAAGGCTCCAAGGAGCAGTCGTTTAAGTAAGATATACAGAAGTTGAAATGAATGGAGGACGCGGCTCTTAGAGCGGCGACAATCAGGATTATGAGCTGACCTTTTTACTTTGTCAATCCTGCCAAACATGCAGCAACTGTTTGCCCGAGGGCGCCGTTTAAAACCAGGAAGCAGACGCGCCGCTTATTACGTAGAACAAGACAAATGGAAATAGGCTTTCACAACTCACAATGCTGAGATTTCTATTGCCTGAAAGATGTTTGGGGTCAGAAAAACAAGGCAAGGTCATGCAGTTACGTGACTCCCCAATATACACGTGTCATATGGAATGCACAATATCTGCCTACACCAGGTGAACTGTTGTTATATGATGTGATAGAGAGCTGTGTTATGCGGCTTCCCCTTTAAAGGGACATGAAAGGTAAGGTGACACACAAGCGTGCTGATCTGCATGTCTCCGCCCCCAGTCCCAGAATGCAGCAAAATGTGTTTTCCCTGACATGCTGCGAGGCTGACAGATCTGACTCTAGAGATAAGGGACTGCCAGATTTACTCCCATTCCATGACAGCTCAGCTAAATTATTTATGTTGTATTCAAAACAATTTAACTGCAAATGAGAATTTATATGAAGTCTTATGGGGCCTTATGGGCATTTTCTAAGTGATCTGGAAAATGCCCCTATATGGCTCCGTGTGTAGGGGGCGATAGCGATGCGCGGGTCTGCACGTGACGTCACTATCGCCCAGTGATTAATATGCAGCATGCTGGACAAATCTAGTAATTTCGCCGTTCAGGAGCAGTGTTCTCACTGGAGAACACTGGCCCTGACAGATCACTCAGCACACAGCTGACACATCACTGTGGCCCTTATTCTAGTTCACTCTTTTGGATGCGCATTCATTCGGAAATGACCGAACGCAACGCTTACATGTTGTCCGCATCTACTGCGTCCGAACGGACGGGAAGCTGACCATACACACCAAGTTGGCGTTTTTGCACCCACCTCACAAATCTATTCGGAAATCATGCTTCACCCACATTACACACTTATCCAATTACACACTTATCCAATCATCTAACCCCCGCAGGCTTTTTGCCACCTTCAACTCCTTGCTCTCCCCCCCTCCTCCAGCTCTTCCGTCCTCCATTGTAGCCGCTGATTTTGCTACCTACTTTTCAACCAAAATCTCCTCTCTCAGGACTGCCATCACTGCTGCCATGACCTCACCCTCTCCCTCCTCCCCTCCTACATCTCCACTCCCCTCCTTCCCACCCCTGTCCTCATTTTACCCCACCTCTGCCGCTGAAGTCCATTCTATCCTTCAATCCGCTTCTCCCTCCACCTGCCCGCTCGATCCTATCCCCTCCAACATTATCCGACGTCTCAGTCAGTCGGTCTGCTCTCACCTGGCTTACCTCTTTAAGCTTTCCCTATCCTCTGGGATCTTTCCCTCCTCCTTCTTGTCTCCCCAATTCTCAAGAAATCAAATCTGGACCCCAACTCTCCGTCCAACTACAGGCCCATCTCCCTCCTCCCTTTTGCCTCCAAGCTCCTAGAACTTTGGGCCTATAATCGTCTCCAAAGCCACCTTACTGCTAACTCCATTCTAGACCCCCTCCAATCCGGGTTCCACCCTATACATTCCACTGAAACTGCCCTGACCAAAGTCACTAACGATCTACTATCGGCTAAATCCAAAGGCCTCTTCTCGATCCTCATCCAGCTTGATCTGTCGGCTGCCTTTGACACTGTTGACCACCCTCTCCTGCTCAACACCCTCCGCTCCTTTGGCATCACTGGCACAGTCTTCTCCTGGTTCACTTCATACATCTCCGATCGCTCATTTTCTGTCTCCACTCTGAGCTCCTCCTCTCCTACTACCCCGCAGCCAGTTGGTGTTCCCCAAGGGTCAGTCCTTGGCCCTCTCCTCTTCTCCCTCTATACCACCTCTCTGGGCAACCTCATCAGCTCCTATGGCTTCCATTACCACCTGTTATGCTGATGATACCCTAATCTATCTCTCCTCCCCCGACCTATCCCCATCACTCCTGTCCAAGGTCTCTGAATGCCTCACAAACATCTCAGCCTGGATGACCCAACGCTTCATGAAACTAAACATGGCTAAAACGGAACTTCTAATCTTCCATCCCACGAACATCCCCTCTTCGCCAACTATCTCCATCAGCATTGGTGAAACCGAGATCACCTCCACCGACCAAACGCGCTGCCTCGTGTCATCATTGACTCCTTCCTCTCTTTCACCCCCCACATTCGTGCTCTCTCACAGTCTTGCCGCTTTCACCTCCGCAACATCTCGCGCATCAGACCATTCCTCTCCACTGACGCGACCAAAATTCTCATTCACTCTCTTGTCATCTCCCGCCTTGACTACTGCAACATCCTTCTCTCTGGGCTACCTCTCGCCCGCCTCGCCCCTCTCCAATGCATTCTTAACGCATCTGCTAGGCTCATCTTCCTCTCCCGCCGCTCCACCTCCACCTCCCCCTCTGTCTATCTCTTCACTGGCTCCCCATTCCTTTCCGGGTTCTCTTTAAGCTCCTCACCACCACCTACAAGGCTCTCTCCTCCTCCACCGCTCCTTACCTCCCTTCACTGATCTCTATCCACACTCCCTCACGTCCTCTTTGCTCCGCCGCCGACCGCAAACTAACCTCTCATGTAATCACCTCCTCCCACTCCCGTGTCCAAGACTTTTCTCGTGCTGCCCCCCCTGCACTGGAACAACCTCCTGCCACCCATCAGGCTTTCTGATTCCCTTACCTCCTTCAAGCGCTCCCTCAAAACCCACTTCTTCCGACTGGCCTATACCTGCTCCTCTTAACCTCTTTTGCTCCTCCTATCCTGCCTAACCAACCCCTCCATCTGTTCCTACTTATCCTATTGTTTTTCGTTCGTCCGCCCACGTATTTTTAGTCTGTTAACTCTTATGAGTAGGGTCCTCCTTCCTCACGTACTCACCCTACCTCTTTACCTCACCTGTGCTCCTGTCCTGTTCTTCCCTTCCTCTACTTCATCTTCAGTCTCCTCGACAATTTCGACACCTACTTCAGAACTGATGCTGATTTTAGTTCTACCAGCTATACCCCTATTTATGCTGTATTTTATCAACACACCCTGTACGTTACCTTGTAATTTGTTTTTTGTTTGCTATGTGCGGCGCTGCGGACACTTTGCTGCGCCTTATAAATAAACGTACTACTACTACTACTACTACACAGTTATGTCCATTGAGTGCAGTGTAAATGTGGGCCAGATACCAACAATAAAGTAAATGTGTTTGCACCATATATTCAACTATTTTGTATTGCCCCATTTAGCCAGCAATGACTTAGTGTTTCCAATTGAACCTGTGGAATGTGTTTAATTAATCAGTAATGACCAGAGGACTGGATTGTATTGTGCTCAGCTGCGAGTATTTAAGGTGTGGGTGTAAATGTTGGGCTGGGACTTTCTCTCTAAACTCTATCACTCTACAAGAAGAGGACTACCATTGGTGCAACAGGTGCAGTGCAATGTGGCCCATGAAGAAGGAGAGGTCAGGCCACTACTGCTCCTATTACTCTCTTCCAATCACCCATTGTTTATCCATGTCACTGTGTCTCCCCCTGCCTCTCCCTGTCCCCCACTACCTCTCCCTATCGCACTCTGTCTCCCTCTGCCTCTCCCTGTCACACTCTGCATCTCCCTGTCACACTCTGCCTGCCCCTACCTCTCCCTGTCACCCTCTACCTCTGCTCATCACACTTTGCCTCCCCCTGTCACACTCTGCCTCTCCCTGTCACACTCTGCCTCCCCATGCCTCTCCCTGTCACACTCTCTCTTCTTGCCTCTTCCTGTCACACTTTGTCTCCCCCTGCCTCTCCCTGTCACACTCTGCCTCTCCATGTCACACTCTGTCTCTCCCTGCCTCTCCCTGTCACACTGTACCTCTCCCTGTCCTCCCTACCTCTCACACTCTGCCTCTCCCTGTCACCCACTGCCATGTTACGTATGGTAAACATGGATTGGGGTGAAGGAGGGGGGCCCAAATTATATTTCTGCCCCTGGGCTCACCACCCACAAGTTCCACCACGTCTCCCACCAATGCTTAGTACATCTGCCTATGTGTTTTGATAAAAATATCAGAAAGCTGATTGGTTAGTACTTTATTTCTCTCCCCCATTTGCCTTGTGAACCCATTACCTTTATAATTAATTTGCTGTGTTCTTGTATCTGTCCCACAACAACTATATCCACTGTGTGTAGATTATGGGTGGAATACATTCAATTAGGTGACGGGCAGGTACACACCTGACATAACCAGGAACATACATATAGGCTAAAACAAGGACATGTGGAAATGCTGAAAATTGCTAAACTATCTTTTAATCATCTAAATGAGCATGTAGGTTAATTATTTGATCCGAGTGAAACAGAACATTTCTCTGTGAAACAAGGAACTCCTGCAGTGCATATATATCTGTTATAGTAGTGTCGCACCTTGTACAATTTATTTAAAGAAGCAGAGCCGTACGTGGGTGACAGGTACATTATGGATCCTGGGGAGATGCCTAGACCACTCTTGTCGTGCATGCTGGGTAAAAGCTGACTGCAAGTACAGTCTGACTACTTGTGTTATCATGTTGTGCATCCTGCCTTTACATGGCTGCCAACCGCACTCGTTCCCCCTGTGTGATTACAGCCCGCTGCTGCATGTTCAGCTATTTCCCAAACTGCAGTAATGTCGCTTGAATTCATTTCAATGGAATTAAAGTTATTTCCTAAGATCAGCTTACGCTTTCTGCCCGTGTTATGGTAAAGCCTTGCCAGCCTGTTCTCTCAGAGGGCCTGATTCAGGGCTGTACACCAGGGTTGCCAACCCTCCCGGGAGGATCCCGGAAATCGGGTCCCCCTCCCGGCCCCCCGGATTCCGGCTGGCCCCTCCCCCCCTCATGTACCTGGTGGTGGCGGAGGCTGTAAATTGCCGCGATTCGCGGCATTTCGGCGAAAGGGGGCGGGGCTAAATATGCAAATAGATCATATTTAGCCCCACCCCTCATCGGAGACCCGCATATTGCGGTATTTCCATTACTGGGGGCAGGGACTGATGATGTCTCCATCAGGCCCCGCCCCCAGAAGTGATGTTGACAGTCTCCTCTCTGGGGTTCTCCCGGAGAGGAGACTTTCGGCAAACCTGCTGTACACTAGGCTGCATATGTCCTCAGCCCAGCGAAAAGGAAACCGCTGCCTGCCCGCCGGAACATCTGCCCCCCATTTGCATGCGAGGGGATGTGTACGCTTACACATTCCCTCCCATGTGGCCGCATGAGTGAAACATCATTCGATTGGTTGTCGCCAACCATCAAATGGTTTTTTCCCATTTGCAAATGAAAGTCAGTCTAGACTGACTGTTATTTCCCACAGAGATGGCCGAATTCGGAGCGGGCGCTGAGGTCATGTGACATCAGCCACCCGCCCCACGCAGGTAACGACACGCCTGCAAACTCAGCGGAACTCCCAGCGTTTTAATGGGAACGCCCAACGCCCTGGCCTCCCTACACAAAGGGAACGCCTCGACGGGTGTGATACTCACAGAAGGCATTCGTGCAGGAGGTCTGCACAGGGGCAGGTTCGGAACGCGGTTGAATTCGGACCTGACTGATCAAACCTGTACAAATGGGCCTAATTCTGACTTGATCGCAAATTTGTTCTGAAAATGGGCGAAACCATGCTGCACTGCAGGTGGGGCAGATGTAACAGGTGCAGAGAGAGTTACATTTGGGTGAGGTGTGTGGAAACTGAAATCTATATTGCTGTGTAAAAAATAAAGCGGGTTGGGATCATTAGGTTAACCAAAGGAAGGTCGACATTCATTAGGTCAACCACTGAAGGTCGACAGACCTAGGTCGACATGGGTTTAGGTCGAAGGGGTCATTAGGTTGATGCAAGCATTAGGTAGACATGGGCAAGGTAGTCAAAAGGTCGACATGGGTTTTTCACATATGGGTCATAGGCTCGACTCAATGAAGTTCGACGTACAATAGGTCGACCACTAAAGTCCAGGGCTTTGGTTGACACCTGGAATAGGTCGACATGACTATGATCGACAGGGTTGGAAGGTCAACATTCACAAGCACCTGGTCGACAATGGGAATGTCGACAGTAATTAGGTCGACATGAGTTTTTTCATGTTTTCTGTCCCGAATGTCGTCATAGCCGACATGGACACCGTGTAAGTGTTCCGCGTCCCCTCGCACTGCACGCACTGTGCTCGCCATTCTCCTGTCATTTCTATTCTCCCGCCATGCAATAGTGGATGGTAGGGTATGAAATACCGCTTGTCGACACAAGTCGGCTAAAAAAAACCATGAAAACTCATTTAGACATTTTGACGGTCAACCTTCCCATTGTTGACCTAATGTTTGTGTCGACTTAATGACCCTGCTGAACTTAGCCATGTCAATCTATTCCATGTGTTGACCTAAGCACTGTCGACCTTCAGTAGTCGACCTAATGTATGTGGACCTGCATAGGGTCGACCTAGTGACCATATTCCTAATAAAGAACAATATAGACAGACGATAGATAGATAAATACATGGGTTCCATACCCACCATGGCCCCAACTGTGTGGAGTTTGTATATTCTCCCAGTGCCTGAGTAGGTTTCCTCCCGGTACTCCGGTTTCCTTCCACAATTTAAAAAATATACTGGTAGGTTAATTGGCTCCCAACAAAATTAACCCTAGAATGTCTGTGTGCGTGTACATGTGGTAGGGAGTATAGATTGGACAGATGGAGCAGCTCCCGTCGGAGATACAATCAGCATCCGCCAGAGGATGAAAGGGGCCACGCGCATGAGACACCCCTGTGCCCCGTTCCGTCTGATCCCTTCTCCGCCCTCTGCAGATTCCCCGCAGCGTTACGCGTCCTCCCGACCTGTTCATACCCCCACTATCCACGTTGGCGTGGAGTTGATGTTACAAAGTGTGGCGAGCGCGGTGAGCCACCGAGCCGGAAGCGTGACGAGCGCAGCGTGCTCCGCGAGGGGACGCAGATTACTTCACATGTGTTCCATGTCCCCTCGCGGGGCTCGCTGTGCTTGCCACGCTTCGGGCTTGGTGGCTAGCAACACTTTATAAAATCAACTCCGCGCCGACGTGGATATTGGTGGTATGAACAGGTCGGGAGGATGCGTAACGCGTCCCCTCATGGGGTGCACTCAGGGCAGCCGAGAGGAATGCCGGGCCCCGGTAAAATTTTGGGGGCGTGGCCTAAGTGTGGAAGGTGTGGGTGCCTCCCGCACTTAGGCCACGGCCCCAAAATGTTTAGAGGAGGGTGAAAGAAAACTCTAAAAACTGTAATCTCAGCAGCAGCACACACCTACAGCATGTGCTGTGCTGACTGCAGGCTCAGCATGACCTCTCACGCTGTCAGTGAGACACTCATGCTGAGCCTGCCGTCAGCACAGCACATGCTGTAGGTGTGTGCTGCTGTTGCTACCCGGGAGGGATGGAGGGGGAAGGGAGGAGTCGGACCAGGGCCCCTGTGGGGCCCCTCCAGCAAGCCTGGGCCCGGGTAATTAGTACCCGCTCCCCCCCCCTCTCGGCTGCCCTGGGTGCACTGCGCTTGCCACGCTTCGGGCTGGCATGGATAGTGGGGGTTTGAAATTGGCTCCTTTATTGTGCATAGGACACACTTGCTCCCGCATACATCCCGTATGCATGAGGCGCACGTGCTAATAATTACTGAGACGCAGGAGCGTCTGAGATGCACTTGCATCTCTGACAGCCAGAGCGCCTCTCCGCCGGCGCCCGCATGATCCCCTCTCCGCCGGTGTCCGCCAGCGCAGGGGATCTGGCGGTTACCGGCCCTGTGTGAGAGGCACTCACTAGGCTTGGCATGGACACCGGGGACAGAGCCATGGACACCAGGGACAGAGCCGGGCTGTCGCGGAGTCACTACACTAACTACGCTAGGCAGCCGTTGGGCTGTCGCGGAGTCACTACACTAACTACGCTAGGCAGCCGTCGGACTACGCTGACATCGTAGCTTAGCCTACGGCTGCGTACGTATGCTTATTGGGCGCCCGGCTAATACACAAGTACCTAAATAAATAATTAAAAAACAAAACAGAATTTAAATATATCTACTATATGTATATTTTTTTTTGTTTCCCTAAACAACATGAACACAATATATTTAATAATCACTTTGCAAATAAACAGAATAACATAAATAAATGACATAAATAAATGACACAAGATGACATTTTTTTAAGCACAGTTCAACTTAACCCCCCCCCCCCATTGCGGTAAAGCCTCCAGCAGCAACACTGAAGGGGTTAATGCCCCCTCCTAACACCCGCATGGGACTAGTAAACAGTCACCTCCCATTCTGCATAGAAGGGACGGGCCTCCCCCAGCGATAGGCCGCTCTCCCGGGGGCCCCGCCCCGGCCTTTGCATGTCATTAGCATAGATTAGCGGCGGCAGGGCAGGTGCAGCAGAGGGAGGCAGAGAGGAGACGGCAGCAGCAGCAGCGGCAGCACTGGGGCGGCATTGCTACACCATGGCTACTGGACACACGCTACTACCGACCGGCTGCTTTGTCCTGGGGATCGCTCTGCTCAGCACTGCGGGCACAGGTAGGCTGGCACCGGTGTGGGCATTGCTGTGTCTGTGTTATCTATGGCATTGGTTGGGGAAGAGAACGGGGGGTGGGCGGGGGATTGATTGCAATGACTGATACATTGTACAGTGACACCTGCAAATCACTGGCTGGCAGAGTAGGGGTTAATGACATAGGCTGTGTTGTTCTGGTTGGTCCACACCTCTTGGCTCACCAGGTCGGGATGCTTGGCATTGTGGGGGTTGGCAGGTCATCCTGGCATGGAAGGAGTTAAGGAGGGTGGCATGCAGCACAGCGTGCACTGCGGAGGGCAATGCATGGATTTGGAGAGAAGGTATTTTTTTTTCTTGCTGCAGATTTTAAACAAAGAGATGTGTGTTTAAGGGGCAGAATCATTTGGTGAACGCTGTGCCCCCTCCTCCCTCCTCCTCCTTCTCCTTTTTTTTTTTTTTTGGTACCCATCCCCTCCAGCATGTGTCATTGATGGAAAGAGTTAATCCCTGGGGTACAGGACAAGTCAGTGCTAACCCACCCCCACAGGTCTGCCCTTGTCATCACTCGGCCCCCCCTCCCCAGTGCCAAGCCAGCGGGAGAGATTCCACCCCAATTGTCCGCATTGTCCATTCAGGGAGACTGGCAGTGGTACCCACTGTACTGCTGCACAGGGTCCTATCTCCATGGATGCTGCATGTTTGTGTCAGACTGCGCAGCAGATGCTTTCATACAAAATCTGACAATGGGGCAGAGATTTATAGCCAGGGACCTGACCTCTGACACCGGAGGGCATGTGTCCTGGTGGTATTGTGTACCCGAACATCAGCTGCTGTGGGACTACAAGTTCCAGCGTGATGCTGGGATTTGTAGTTCTACAGCGCAGGTTGGCGGCCACCTCTGGTGCACGCTGGAGATTGTGATGGGGGATTGACAGCTCGCTTTACCCATCTAAGCTGCTTGGTGCCATCTGCTGCGCACCTGACGCCTCCTGACTGGTAACTTGATGTCTGTATAGTTTTTTTGGAAGTAAAGGTCATTTACTTCTCAGCGTGTTCCTTTCCCGTCATTAGAGGGAGATATAGCGATGGGCTTTCCAACAATACCGCCTTTCAGGATGTGTCCCTGAATGCTGCCACTAATGCATAGCTTGTTAAATCCGGAGACATAATTGTCACTCTCTGTATGTGGTGTTAAATCAAGACTGCTTGATAGATGCACAGTATAGGGTGGTGGTGTATGTACAGTATGTTTTTGTATATCATATCATGGCATTGTGTACAACGCACAGTAATATCCTATCCCCAATGTTTCTTATTGCATCTAATAACCATTGCTTTTTCTCCCATTCTTATAAAACATATTGAGCCTTGGCACATGGGTGAAGACCTTGCATTAATCATTGGTAATATGATAAGCTGACCACATGAGGAAACTGAGAACGTGGCCTGTTTATGTCAGTGATCATTTGTCACATTAGTGGTTAAACAAGCTTGTGTTCTCCTCAGCACCCGCACGCTGGCAGGACAGTCTGAGCTGCTGCCATCCAGTACTCCAGGCAGGGGGCAGTGTGGTTAGTGAGGGAATGGGTGCACAATGTCCAGTATGCCAGGCAGGGGGCAGTGAGGTTAGTGAGGGAATGGGTGCGCAATGTCCAGGATGCCAGGCAGGGGGCAGTGTGATAAGTGAGGGAATGGGTGCGCAATGTACAGTACGCCAGGCAGGGGGCAGTGTGGTTAGTGAGGGAATGGGTGCACAATGTCCAGTACTCCAGGCAGGGGGCAGTGTGGTTAGTGAGGGAATGGGTGCGCAATGTCCAGTACGCCAGGCAGGGGGGCAGTGTGGTTAGTGAGGGAATGGGTGCACAATGTCCAGTACGCCAGGCAGGGGGGCAGTGTGGTTAGTGAGGGAATGGGTGCACAATGTCCAGTACTCCAGGCAGGGGGCAGTGTGGTTAGTGAGGGAATGGGTGCGCAATGTACAGTACGCCAGGCAGGGGGAAGTGCGGTTAGTGAGGGAATGGGTGCGCAATGTCCAGGATGCCAGGTAGGGGGCAGTGAGGTTAGTGAGGGAATGGGTGCACAATGTCCAGGATGCCAGGCAGGGGGCAGTGCGATAAGTGAGGGAATGGGTGTACAATGTCCAGTACGCCAGGCAGGGGGGCAGTGCGATAAGTGAGGGAATGGGTGTACAATGTCCAGTATGCCAGGCAGGGGGCAGTGGGGTTAGTGAGGGAATGGGTGCACAATGTCCAGTACGCAAGGCAGGGGGCAGTGCAGTTAGTGAGGGAATAGGTGCACAGTGTCATGTATGCCAGGTAGGTGTCAGTGCGGTTAGTGAGGGAATGGTTGCGCAATGTCCAGTACGCCAGGCAGAGGGCAGTGTGGTTAGTGAGGGAATGGGGACACAATGTCCAGGATGCCAGGCAGGGGGCAGTGCTGTTTGTGAGGGAATGGGTACACAATGTCCAGGATGCCAGGCAGAGGGCAGTGCTGTTGGTGAGGGAATGGGTGCACAATGTCCAGTATTTCAGGCAGGGGGCAGTGCGGTTAGTGAGGGAATGGGTGCACAATGTCCAGTATTTCAGGCAGGGGGCAGTGCGGTTAGTGTGGGAATGGGTGCACAATGTCCAGTATTTCAGGCAGGGGGCAGTGCGGTTAGTGAGGGAATGGGTGCACAATGTCCAGTATTTCAGGCAGGGGGCAGTGCGGTTAGTGTGGGAATGGGTGCCAGATAAGGGGCAGTGCTGTTGGTGAGGGAATGGGTGCACAATGTTCAGTATTTCAGGCAGGGGGCAGTGCGGTTAGTGAGGGAATGGGTGCCAGATAGGGGGCAGTGCTGTTGGTGAGGGAATGGGTGCACAATGTCCAGTATGCTGGACAGGAGGCAGTGTGGTTAGTAAGGGAATAGCTGCACAATGGGCAGTATTTCAGGCAGTGGGCAGTGCTGTTAGTGAGGGAATGGGTGCACAATGTCCAGTATTTCAGGCAGGGGGCAGTGCAGTTAGTGTGGGAATGGGTGCACAATGTCCAGTATTTCAGGCAGGGGGCAGTGCAGTTAGTGAGGGAATGGGTGCACAATGTCCAGTATTTCAGGCAGGGGGCAGTGCGGTTAGTGTGGGAATGGGTGCCAGATAAGGGGCAGTGCTGTTGGTGAGGGAATGGGTGCACAATGTCCAGTATTTCAGGCAGGGGCAGTGCGGTTAGTGAGGGAATGGGTGCCAGATAGGGGGCAGTGCTGTTGGTGAGGGAATGGGTGCACAATGTCCAGTATGCTGGACAGGAGGCAGTGTGGTTAGTAAGGGAATAGCTGCACAATGGCCAGTATTTCAGGCAGTGTAGTTAGTGAGGTGCTAGATTTGCATTGGCCAGTGCGGTTAATTAGTGGCTAGTTGCATGCTATCCAGTGCTCTATGCAGTGGACAGTGCTGTTAGTGATGGATGCATGCCAACCAGTGCCCCAAGCAGCAGGCAGTGTGGGTAATGAAGGTCTATGAACAATCTGTATCCAAGCAGGGGTCAGTGTGGTTGGTAATGGTTACATTCACATTATGTCTGATAGTATTACTCGATTACAACAGTGAGGTCATGGGTTCAATTCCCACTGTGGCCATAACTGTGGAGTTTGTACATTCTCCCCATGCTTCCGAGGGTTCACTGTGTACTCCGGTTTCCTCCGACAATCCCCCAAAATATACTGATCTGTTAATTGGCTCCCAACGATAATTAATCCCCACTGTAGCATATGGGTAACACGCAGGTGCGTGCGCATGCTTCCAGCTACAGTACGCTATGGCGCAATTATCATCCCACGATGCGTTCGCAACAATTTTAGCGGCCACAATTGTATTCTCTGTAAGGCGCTGTGGAGTATGTGTATGAAATTTAAATAACTGATAATAAATATGCCACATTTCAGTGTATATGGGGCTGTACAATATTGGGCAGTTAATCTATCAAGACTGACCTATAAAGTATAAAGCTGGAATCGTTGTAGTAATCGTATTCATGGCTATAAATATGGAACTTCTAACACATACAGTATATATCAATGATTCAGAGGCCCAGACTTAAGTTCACATACATAATCTCCATATGTTTAATATTGTATTACCTGACTATGATCTGTATATGCATCTGTAAGGGCCTATTCAGCTTACTCCAATTTAAAGGTTATTTTAATATATTCTTACCATTTTCATTATTTTATATTTTTATAGTCCTTTTTGTCATTTATACATCCTTTTTTTTTTTTTTATTACATGATATAATAGAAAGTAACATTTAATGTTTGTTACAGAAGGCCCCTCCCTCTTTATGTATTTGTTACAGAATATTCATTATTTAGTATTCACGTATGTGTACGTCTACCTGTGTTTTATTGGGGGAGACTTTAGTGCTTAGAGGAATTTTAGAGTATTCTGTGTATGATATAAGAATCAGAATCAGCTTTATTGGCCAGGTATACGTGCATATACTAGGAATTTGATTTGGATTGCTGTGCAACAGCCAGGGAGGGAACAGTTCAACCGTGACAGTACAGATATACATAACACATACAGGTGTACACTAGATGTGCCCTGGGGATTGTAGACGCAGGGAACATATATTCTCTGAGCTGTACAGCGCTTAGACAGCCAACATCGGCTTATGCTCCGCCTACTGTACGTTATAAGTTTCTTTGAAGTCACAGGGGACCTTTTTAAGTTACAAGGGGTGAAATTTAATAGGATGAGAGATTCAGAAAGTGAGAGATTTGATAAGAATTCTCCAGGTTTTTTTTTTTTTTTTTTTTTAAAGCGGCAATCATTTACACTGCAAAATGAAACTTATTTGCAGTGTAAATGATTGCCGCTTAAAAAAAAAAAAAAAACTGGAGTTCTTACCAAATCTCTCACTTTCTGATTCTCTCATCCTATTAAATTTCACCCATGGTGTCAGGACTTTTTGGTCAATAATATTAAAAATAATAATGTGTTCTTTATTCCTTTTTATAATTCCTTTAACTACTATTAAAGTTCTCTAATGATAGTATCAGAACACACTGTTTATATAACCTGTTAATAGTTTACACTTTATTGCCATTACTTGTGTACTAATTACTGTTTGTGCTGCGGATGAATAGACAACAAAGTTGGTCTTAATAAAACTTAAAAAAAATTATGTTTGCTACATGATTCTAACAGGTGCTCATAGCAACCAATCAGAATTTGTCTGTCTAAAATGCATTTGAAAAACGATAGACCAAATCTGATTGGTTTAATTTTTAGAAGCTGTAGTAAATTTACCCACTAGAGCAGGGATGGGGGAACCTTCGGCCCTTCAACTGTTGTTGAACTACATATCCCAGCATGCCCTGCTACAGTTTTGCTATTTGGCCATACTAAAACTGTTGCAGGGCATGCTGGGATGTGTAGTTAAACAACAGCTGGAGGGCCAAAGGTTCCCCATCCCTGCACTAGAGTATGGTTGCTATGGACAACTACTCTACTTTGCTTATTAGAATTTCCTGGTCGGATAACATTGAACTTTTAAGGGCCAGGTGTATCAAGCTTCAAAAATTGATAAAGTGGAGAGTCCACTTTATCAACCATCCAATCAGCTCCTACCTGTCATGTGACAGGCTGGGTTTGAAAAATTACAGGTAGGAGCTGATTGGCTGGCTTTTAATCACTCTACATTTTTTCACTTTCTGAAGCTTGATATATCTGGCACTTAATGAAGAATCTTTTTTGGTTGTTGAATGATTTTGGTGCATGCCCCAATTCCGTGCACCCAGAGTAGCCGGCTTCTATTATGTAGCTGGGTGCCTCTTCCTACATGATGTTTTCAGGGTATGTAAACACCAATCTGGTTAAACCTGCAAATCTTTTAGCCTAGATGAACTGGGCGTGCCATACGTCGCACTAATAGTTTTGACATGCCTGCACTTTAGTCACATGTCCAGAGAAAGCCCGGAGGGTGTGAGGTGAAAGGGTAGGGCGTTTGTATAATAGAGGGAAAGAACGTCTTCCATTTTCAGATTAAAAATGTGACGTGTTTCAAAAGTTTGCGTGCGCACCTTCGCCTGGTACCTTTATATAAAAGGAATGTAAAAACACAACAACATTGCAGACAGCGTCGGCTATTCCCACTACCGCTCTCGTTAGCTCGCTGTCATCGCCTGTGAGGACTCTCTGACAGGTTAAACACAAGTTGGTTCAACTTCTGCAGAGCTGCCCAGAACACGTCAATTTGTAAACAAATCTAGCATGCCACAGGGAAGAACACGCCTGCCTTAACGTGTCAAATATATATGTAGAAAGAAATCAGGGGTGCTTCAGCCTGCCGGTCTAAAAAGGAAAAAAAAAGTATTAATAATCCAGCAGGTTACAGTAGGTGTGCAGATGGCTGCAGGGGGTCAGTGACACAACACAAATACTTTTGTGTGATATGAGTGACAGGGTTGGACATGTGAGACATACAGTCCTTATGCATTCCATTGTTATTCATTATACAAGGCAGAGGGCCAGATGTATCAAGCGTCCAATCATCTTCCACCTGTCATTTTTCAAACCCAGCCTGTAACATGGCGCTGTTAATGTGTGGAGATTGATAGTTTAGATGTCTCAGCATGGGATACAGTCATTCGTTCAACCCCATTTAGGTCGGCATACATTGGGTTGACAGGGTTTGGGTCGACATCTGAAATAGGTGGACCTAGCTAAGGTCGACAGGGTTGGAAGGTCAACACAAGCATTAGGTCAACGTGAGTTTTTCACTTTTTTTTGTTTTTGTTTTTTGAACCAACAGGTGGTATTTCATGCCCTACCATCCACTACAGCAGGGGTGGCCAACCTGTGGCTCTAGAGCCGCATGCGGCTCTCCCCCTGTTAAAGTGCGGCTCCTGCTGCCCGCCGCCCACCGTCTGTCCCCGTCCCCATCACCCGCTGCCGGTTCCTCGAATCCCTTGTCCTTCTGAGGGGAGGAGAGCGCGCATCGCTTATCTCTCCTACCCCTCACTGTGCATCCTCGTGACTGGGTCATCCGCCAATCAGAGCTCGCGGGCCGGCAGCCAATCAGAAGCCGGCCCGCGAGCTTTGATTGGTGGACGGCCCAGTCACAGGGAAGTGAGGGGGGAAGGAGATGCGCGGTGTGCTGTGCTCTTCTCCCCTTGGTGACATGACAGGACTGCAGGGGGACACCAGACTGTCCTCGCCACGCCCGGCAGCAGCAGCAACAACGGTGAGTGCTGCTGCTGGGAAATTAGCACTGTGGGGGCATAGCAGTTTGTGGCACTGTGGGGGCATAGCAGATTGTGGCACTGTGGGGGCATAGCAGATTGTGGCACTGTGGGGGCATAGAAGCTTTTTGGCACTGTGGGGGCATACCAGCTTTTTGGCACTGTGGGGGCATAGCAGTTTGTGGCACCGTGGGGCATACCCAGCACCGTGGGGGGCATACCTGGCACCGTGGGAGCATATGTGTATCAGGCACTATTGGGGGCATATGTATATATGGCACTGCACTATTGGAGGCATATGTGTATCACACCCACCCAAGGGGCCCAAATAGACCATGCCCCTTTTTTGGCATGCGCGTCAAAGGCGCGCGCATGTTGTTGGCTCTTTAGCTTGACTACAGATATTTTTCGGCTCTTTACCTCTGACCGGTTGGCCACCCCTGCACTACAGCATGGTGGGCAAATAAATAGTGTTCCCGAAGCATTGAGCAACGTGAGCCAAGCGAGAGGACACGGCACACTTTAGCCCATGTCGACATTCAGGACAAAAAAAAGCGGTACTTATGAGTTATCTGGGCGCCCGATTTTTTGATTGTATGCCTTAAGTTAAGGCATACAATTAGATGCGATGCGATGCGATATCGCATCGCATCGCATGCGACCATCGGATGCGATGACCTGATTTTTCCATAGGAATCAATGTTAAAATGGACTGAGTCCATTTTAACATGGAATTCAATGGGAAAAAGAGGTCCTTTTCATACCCCTACTATCCAAGTGGGCATGGAGTTGGATATAAACCTGTGGCGAGCGTAGCGAGGCGAGCGGACGGTATTCTATGTCCCCTCGCGGGGCTCGCTACGCTCGCCACGCTTCGGGCTCGGTGGCTCGCTACGCTCGCCACAGATTTATATCCAACTCCATGCCCACTTGGATAGTAGGGGTATGAAAAGGACCCCTTTTTCCCATTGAATTCCATGTTAAAATGGACTCAGTCCATTTTAACATTGATTCCTATGGAAAAATCGGGGCATCGCATCGCATCGCATCCGATGGTCGCATGCGATGCGATGCGATGTGCCCGATCCGACCCGATTTAGAAATCGGGCGCCCGGATAACTCATATGTACCAAAAAAGCTTGTGAAAAACTCATGTCGACCTTGCTTTTGTCGACCTAATGCTTGTGTTCACCTTCCAACATGGTCCACCTTAGCCATGTCAACATATTTCAGGTGTGATCTAAGCCCTGTCGACCCAATGCATGTTGAACTAAATTCGGTCGACACAATGACCCTCAGCATGTCTGCAAAAGATCATTTTTGTTGAGTGGTCACTGGTGATACTTCACCACATAGGTGAGGAGTTACCCAAACTATGGCCCTCCAGCTGTTGTTAAACTAAAAGTCCCATCATGCCTTGCCACAGTTTTGCTATAACTGAATGCTAAAACTATGGCAAGGCATGCTGGGATGTGTAGTTTCAAAACAGCTGGAGGGCCAAAGTTTGGACCTGCCTTAGTTACATTACAGTATAGTATCTCTTATGGTGCCCACACACGCACCGATTTCAGTGCTATGCGTTTTTGGCTGTACAATGGTTCTTTACAATTTTTCTGCCAGAATTAAGCATGACCCGATGTGATGGTTATTTTGCTGTCTGCGATGCGATGCTGTGCGATTTAAGCACATTTTTTCACTGGCTTTTTCTGACCTTTATTTTGTTCGAGTTCACATGTTTCAAACCTGCAATAAAGTTGTTGATACCAATTTGTATGTAATTATTTCCAAAAAAAAAAAAAAAACCATCGTATAGCATCGGCTCGTATGCCTGTATAATGCTGAGCCCGATGCTATGCGATAATGTCCTAAAAAGTACCTGCTGCACATACTTTTTTGGACATCTAAAATCGGCCCCCGGGAACGCGCATAGCACAGCATCGCGTCGCACGCGCCGCGCTAATACAACACGATAATCGTACGCGCGATGCGTTTTGTACTTTAAAAGTACAAAACGCATTCTTAAATCGATGCGTGTGTGGGCTGCATTACTAACTGCTTTGGGGCTCATCTACATTTGGATATGTCATTTTAAAAGATTCCTTTCAGATGTAGCAGTACACAGCCACGCTTCTAGGTGCCACGTTTACAATCTCTTTTTACAATCTATCTATATATGGAATTAGACACGCCCTATGGCTGGAGCATGACACGCCCCCTCAGTGGGGCGCTGTGCACAATTCTACTACCAACTATAATCTCCCGGAAACTAGTTTTTAAAAGTAGGCAAGTATGGTTAAGGGATCTATTGTGGAGAATTGCCTGTGGTTACTCTGGCCGGTGGAATCTGAGCGTCACCTATGGTGTGGTGGCTCAGTGTAGTGTTATGTCACGTGACACCATCGTTTGGACACTAGTGTATACCCAACTTATGCTTTGATTCATCTCTGAGAAGTGGACCAATCAGCATCTACCTAGCATTGTATAGAATGTGCTTAATAAATGCAAACCCCAAGCTTATTGGTTGCTGTGGGCAAGGTTTCCTCTGTTTTCATTGCTTGATAAATCTGTCCAATGGTCCATTAAACTAAAAGTAGCATATAAATCCCCAAGATATATATTCATTTACAGTGTCCTGTGTCTACATTCCCTTTTTATGTTTCCAGTGTACATTAAAGCTTAAGGAAAAACATGTTTTTATGTCAAAAAATGTCACACTCCAGTTGTTAAATTCCCAGCATGCACCACTGCTTGATAGGCGCACACCGCATGTTGTTTAGGCCTTGTTCTACAAAATGTCCTCTCCTTATTTTTATCCTAAATTACAGTGTTACAGCTTCCAGGTGATCATTTCCCGGGGATGTGGGAACGGTACATGTTTCTTTCATAAGCTTATGAGACTTTAATATACAGTTTTGCCCTTACTTTGCCCTTAACAATGATGAAAAATCTCACGTTAAGATCTAAAATGTGAATGTAAAATACCTATTTAATATTTATTATAATGAATCCCTGGCGTACATTCTAAAACGTCCCTAGTATCCTATGGTTTAGAGTTCAGCGCTAGTAAGCAAAAAATATTATTATTGTTATTCTTATGTTGCCTAATCGCTGCAGAGGCAGCCATTTTGTAGGCTTGTCAAATATTCATGGCTCGTTGCTTTTTTCCCCCCGCTAGTTTCTATTGATACGGTAGGTTGAACATTGGTTCTTCCCACAAAATGGTTGCCTTGATCCCGTTGACGTTGGGTGCACTTTAAATGCAAATAAAAGGGGGGAAAAAAGCTTCATAAAACAAAAACAACAAAAAAATCACACTTGGGGATTGAGGGCATCAATTTCTGTTTCTAACTCTATGAACATGCTAAGATGTGTATAAGCCAGTTGTAACACTTAAATTATACCTACAAACTGCATTTAAATAGCACCTTACAATTACAAATTGTTCTGCTTGACATCTTCAAAGGCTTTTGTTTAATATCAAATTCCATGGCTTGGCTTCCAGGCCCCCCCGGCAAATAAGGGGAGATTGCACATTACTACTTCTCTGTACAGAAATCAAAGATACCAGCAATTATATTCCTATAATTACACTTACACAGTTATAGAGTGGTATCTGGAAACAGGAGGTGGGGGCGTTATTCAAGGTCAGACACCCAAGTTGTGTTGCTGGGATCAAAATCAAGAAATGAAAATAAAAATATTCTAATACCTTAACGAAGAGATACGGTCATTAAGTGCTATGATGTTGTGCTTCGTGACTTAAAGACGATGCCAGCCACCGATGGCAATTATTTATTTTTGCTACGTGCCCATCTGCATCTTTTACTAGGCAGATTGATATATTTTTTTTAGTTTTCCATCTGTGCTTTTGATCAATTTCTTCATATGCTCCGGAAGAGATGTTTCTTGTTCTGGTAAAAAACACTTCTGCCCATTTTTCTGCTTTTGGTCGGATCGTATCCCAAGATCAGCTTGGTGTGAGATGTCGTCATGGCAATGAAAATAAATAACTTTCGGCAGTAATGGAAAAACATGACTGAAACACACAGAAGAGGAAACGTCTTTGATGTATTAATAGAAGCTGCGGACGTGTATTCACAAACCACTCATATCAGTTTACTTGGAGGTAGACTTCCCTTTTAAGGCCCAAGTGTGGGTTTATTGTCAGGAAACAAACTGAAGGTTCGGTTAAGAAGAAGGAGAACGTTGATCCGAAATTGAGTAGACTAGCACACCATAGATTAACATGCCTTGTTGCTGAGACAGTGCTGGGTATTAAGCAACATCTCCTGAGGCCTTCTGGTGTGTGGACTACCAAGGATAAAATAATTGAAGTATGGTCAAATACCCAAGTAGAAAAAGGTCATCACTGTGGCCCAGGAGAAAGGTGTTTCAGATGGGTCCACCAACTACAAGGGAAGTGTGGCAGTACTCCCTTCTGTGGCTAATCTCTGGGCTTCAGTAGGTTAAATGGAATAACGTTATTCTCAATAAAAATGTAAATGATCGAAAGTTATAAGTTAATCGGTGTGCTATTAGATGTGGGATTATTATGTGCCAACTCTTCCAAGGAGAGCAAAGTGGTCTTGGGCAGTGCCAAAATTGGAAAGGTAGTTTTGGTTACCTCGGTCTGTACGTACTCTACATACTCTAGGGTTGGAGTGATGAAGAGTAATCAGTTTTCAGGTCTATTTGTGTACAGAAGATCCTCAGAGCGATGTTCTATCTCAGGACCTGTAGAATAAGCATTTTTCAGGAATACTGCTTTGTCCGCACTTTAGAATTTGCCCCCAAAACAGGAGTTAGAAGCTTCGAAAATTAGTTTTGAAGCATCCATGGCTGTGGGCGTTTGCAGACTGTGCCATCGCCTGAAGACCAGATTCAGAAACACCCTTAGCCTTGCCCCCAGAACTTCTGGCAGCTATTGCCAGAGGACCAGAATTTAAATGATGTTCCACCAACAAGCTCCGAAACAGGCCAAAGGTCAGGCCAGTCACAACATGTTCGTCAATAGGAAAGGGGTGATGGGTCAGGGATTCAAGCGGACAAGAATGGTCACAAGACCAGCCTTTATGAGAAACGGCAAATAAAACTGACTGTATAGGCTAGGACTCAAGATTTTGTCTACTGCCAGGAGTGCAGAAGATTTGGAGGAGCCCAGAGTAATGTGAGGTGTTTGTTGCATATTATAATGAGCCTTATCTGTGTATTCTACTGAACTAGGGGTCAAGCAATGGTATATTGTCCTGGTAATTGGTATCCAAGATCAATATTACTGTTTAGCTCTTACTGTGCATTACTATGGAAATTAGAAGTCAATCCAGATATCTCAGACATGTATGAGAGCATTTGAACTACTCGTTGACTCTCTAGCATCAATATAATTTACAGTAGAGGAGTGCATTATATTTATATATAATATGTATGTTGACTGTCTCAATGAGAAACCAGTATGCAAATCACACAGGTACATTTGCATGCATATGTTTTTTTCTGACTGCTCTTATACACGGATAGAAATTGTGTCGTCACCAGGCAGAATCAACACATTTCATTAGGCTCAGCCACTGGCTGCAGTCTATGTACTGTATGTTGCAATGCTGGGATCTGTGTTCCTCTTTCTCTGGTTGAACAGAAATATAATTAAGCAAACAATACCCGCATCCCTAATGGTGTAATAATTATAAAATTATTGATTTTAAATGATTAAAAGTCACAAAAATGTCCCGCTGTGGCATAATAAGTTGCATGACTTCAAATATACTCACTTAATGGATCAGGCATGTTTTTCCAATAATGGTTCTGATCCACTAAGCTTTGCTAAGGGTTGTTCAAGATTCTCAGTAATTCCTTGGGGGAGGGCCTTTGACAGCATTAACAAGACCCACCCATGAAGATCTGCTTCTGGCAGACCTACTTGTTTAATGAATACAGATGTAGCCACTCCTCAGAGTGGCGCCGATACGGCCGCACACACACGCCTGACACACCTAGTCGGACCCGTGACTCAGAACGTCAGGCTGCTGGCTATTGAAAACCTGATGGCGGTGGGTGCAACGCACACGCATAGCAGCGTGCATTCGCATCATGGCATTGGTGTCGCACCCAACCGCCGTGGAGCCACGCTGAGTGAGGCTACAGCTCAATATTGGCCCTTTTGAGGGGTAAATTTACTAAAGCTTGCAAAAATGAAAAGAGGTGATGTTGCCCATAGCAACCGATCAGATGTTGGTTGCTATGAGAAACATTCTTTTACATTTTTAGAAAATGTACCCATAAGAGGCTGTTAAGCATTTCTATGAAGTAATTAGTGCAGCCTTTAGTACCAGATTCATAATAAGTTCAGAGTGTCTAAAATTAATTCTCACTTCTATTGGTTTTAATGTGGACGGTGCCAACACCGGTCAATGATGTATATTTGTTCTGAGTTATGTAATGGTGTTTTTACCACATTTCCCCTTTATTGCGTCCCGCCCACTGTGATAATGCACAGAAGAGGTTCAATGTATTTCTCTGTACCATACTTATACTGCTGCCATATCTACTATACTATATCTACTATCTGCCCATACTTGTCCCACTGTTACCCTGTCACTTACATAGGAATGAAAACAGAGTAGGGCTACCCAGAGCGCAGGGGCTAGCAGTGTACCCCGCTACATAAAGAGGCACAGGCGCATTGTTAGGGCTCTCCGGTCCTCAGCCTAATGCTCCCAGTGCTTATTATCCGACTTCATGATGTCACATGCTACAGTACTGCTGCAGCAGAGACATACAAGGTCAGATATAGACGATGTAGTACAATTGAGAGTCACATGGGAATACGTCTTTACTTTCGAAAGTGCCAACCAGTACCCTTTGGATTATTAGCAAGAAAACATGCTGACATTACAGATCCACAGGATTTAACATGAGTGACCGCAGCACATACCTGTTTACGACCACAAAGAAGCCCCCATTAGTTTGTATGGGAGTTTTTAGGCTGTCTGGAAGGCAATGGAGTAATCTGCCGACGGGCTCCTGCTCCAAAGGGGGCACCTCTCCTCCTCTGTTAATTTTAATTTGTTAATTGAAAGCCGTTTATCACTTCTGTGGCTGACTCCCCTCCTAGCAGGACCATAGACATGTCATACTCTCTTTATTCTAAACATATAAATACACCATACATGCCCACTCTCCCGAAATTGCTGGGAGACTCCCGAAAATCGGGTCCCCCTCTCGGCCCCCCTTGGGAAGGTGTGCAAGTCTCCTGCATCACCCCCGCAACCCTCTTCCCCGCTGCAACAAATACCGGATTAAGCTGGCCTGCGGCGAGGGTGTGGGGATCAAATTACGCGAATATCATCATTTTGCATTAATTTAGCCCCTCCCCCAACCCGTGGACCTGCGACTTGTCGCTTTTGACTGGCATGGGGACGAGGCTTGGTGATTTCAGCCTCGTCCTGCCCCCCTGACATGTAGTGTCTGGTCTCCTCTCCAGGCTTCTTCCGGAGAGGAAAATAAAATGGTAAGCAAGTGTAACATATACACACATACATATATTTATAAAAGGTGTGTGTGTGTGTGTGTGTGTGTGTGTGTGTGTGTGTGTGTGAGGGAGGCAGCAATATTTATCTTGTGTCCCGGCAACTGGCACAAACTTATGCCACTGTGAGTTGTAGCCTAGGGGATATAGATTGTGAAACATTACTAAGAGAGGGATCCGGAGGATCCCTCCCCATTCAAACATGCTTTGACGACCTCAGACCACTGGAATCCTGAAACTGATTAGAGTTCCTGTCCATGGATGTTATTTTTGATACATCTTGGCGATCTATAATGCTGCAATAAGTAATGATAATCATCCGCTCTAGAACCCAGTAATTTTATATTGAATATAGACATTAATCTCAGTGATAAATTAATCTACTTAGAGCTCAATATAGTGGATGTTTCACACTATATGTACTGATGTGTACGTGCGTCCTGTCGGCCTACACGCAAGTCTCTCTGCCCCCGGCAGCACGAGCCAGTGTGTGATGGAGAGTCCAGCGTTCCGTCTACTAGCAGGGAGCCTTACAGCAGGTGCTGGTATTGATCTTATGCTGTTACTGATCCAGCTGCTGCAGTATCTATCATGTACTGCAAATCTCTCTGTGTGGTGCATTTACCTGGGTACTGTCTAGACCAGTCGTCCTACAGCACTCTCTCCACCAGTAATATGTAGGAGCCATGGCGCTGTCTGCCTGGTGATGTACCCTTCATATGATGCTGTCCATGTTGTAAGTTTAGGGGCTAAACTCTTTTAGGAGACAATGGATCTGAATGGGGGACAATTTGGGAAAAAGGTGGGCTATATATAATTTTTGTTTGTATATCCAGGATATCTACCCTTGTATAGTGTATGCACCCAGGATATATCTGTGTGTAGGTATGTAGGGAGCCTGGATATAGCACTAGGTGGGAGCCTGGATATAGCGCTAGGTGTGTATGTGTAGGGAGCCTGGATATAGCACTAGGTCATATGCAGCCCAGTGGAGCTGTATCTGAGCTGTGTGCTGTAAGGAGGTAGCGCTGTATCTGAGGTGTGTGGAGGTAGCGCTGTATCTGAGCTGTGTGGAGGTAGTGCTGAGCTGTGTGGCGATAGCACTGTAGGTGTGCTGTATGGAGATATCACTGTACCTGAGCTGTGTCCTGTATGGAAGTAGTGTTGTTTGGAGGTAATACTGTATCTGAGCTTGAATGGAGGTGGCGCTGTATCTGAGATTTGTGCTGTATGGCTATAGCTCTCTATGGAGACAGTACTGTATCTGAGTTGTATGGAGGCATCACTGTATCTGAGCAGTGTGCTTTATTTCTATAGTGCTCTATGGAGGCAGCACTGTATCTGAGCTGTGTTGAGGCAGCATTTTACATGAGCTGTGTGCTGTATTGATATAGCGCTGTACGGAGGTAGCGCTGTATTGAAGTTATATGGCTATAGCGCTGTATAAAGAAAGTGCTCTATAGAGATAGCGCTGTGTGCTATATGGAGGTAGTGCTGTATGGCTATAGCACTGTATGGAGATAGCGCTGTATGTGAGCTGTGTACTGTATGGTTATAGCACTCTTTGTGAGCTGTGTACTGTATGGAGGTAGCGCTGTATTGGAGCTGTATGGAGAGAGTGCTCTATAGAGATAGCGCTGTATGTGAGCTGTGTGCCGTATGGCTATAGAGCTGTATGGAGAGAGCGCTATATAGAGATAGCGCTGTATGTGAGCTGTGTACTGTATGGTTATAGCTCTCTTTGTGAGCTGTGTACTGTATGGAGGTAGCGCTGTATTGGAGCTGTATGGAGAGAGTGCTCTATAGAGATAGTGCTGTATGTGAGCTGTGTGCTGTATGGCTATAGAGCTGTATGGAGAGATCGCTATATAGAGATAGCGCTGTATGTGAGCTGTGTGCTGTATGGCTATAGAGCTGTATGGAGAGAGCGCTATATAGAGATAGCGCTGTATGTGAGCTGTGTACTGTATGGTTATAGCACTCTTTGTGAGCTGTGTACTGTATGGAGGTAGCGCTGTATGGAGAGAGTGCTCTATAGAGATAGCGCTGTATGGAAGTAGTGCTGTATGGCTATAGCGCTGTACAGAGAGAGCCCTATATAGAGCTAGCGATGTACCTGAGCATTGTGTGCGCGGTTTATGTCCCCTCCATACAGCGTTACATGTCGGTCTGTGTTGTACAGTGCGCTATTAAGCTGCTATCACCTGCAAATCCAGAGGACATTTAGGTGTCGGCGCGGTCTCTGGCTTTTTCTTCTTCCTTCAATTAATCATCTCCCTTCCCTCATGCCGTTACTGCCCATCTGTCAGTCTCTATCGCCATCTCTCCCTCTAGTTGTCCCCTTCCCTCACTCCCCCACCTCCGTTTCTCCATCTTCTTCTTCTCTCTGTGACGCTTGACTCGGCTGAAATGAGTGTATGAAATCTGCTGAGGAAGGTTACGCCATGGAGAGGACAGAGGCAGCGCTTCCTATTGGTGTGTGTGTGTGTGTCCCAGTGCACATTTCCCTGGGAATATTCCGCTGTACCTCCCACCTCTAGAGCCTCAGGACAGCTTATCGTGGCCAGCAGATGCCTCCTGTGAAATTACATTTTCTACAAATCAATAGCTGAACTAGATCCAGAGCCCAGGTGACCACAACCACCGCAGTGCATCGCTCTGCTGTGCGTTCCAGTCTGCCTCCTGATACACCCGGGTCAGCTCCATTGTAACCCAACACTTATCCAGCTCTGTAATGCCCTGGGCACTGCATTTACCGCTGCATTGTAAAACCGTTACTCTGTATATTATGACCTACTGTATGCAGCTCTGCACCTCCTGTGCAGTGACACCATAGCATTAGTATTATCTGCACTGCATACCATGGTGCTATATCTCAGCTCTGCACTGTATACCGTGGTGCTATATCTCAGCTCTGCACTGCATACCGTGGCGCATGCGATTTTTAACTGAAAAGCATCCAAATGCATTGAAATTAGTATGAAACATGTTCAATGGCCCCCAAATGTCATTTTTGAGGCTATCAACGCGAACCCAAAGCGGGGCGAGCGCAGCGGTACGCGTCCTACCACCTTTTCATACCCCCACTATCCACTTCGGCGTGGAGTTGAGAATAGAAAGTGTGGCGAGCCACCGAGCCCGAAGCATATCGAGCGGACACGGATACCTTCACAGGTATACGCGTCCCCTCGCGGGCTTCACAGGTGTCCGCGGCCCCTCGCGGGGCTCGCCACGCTTCGGGCTCGCTGCGCTCGCCACACTTTCTATTCTCAACTCCGACGTGGATAGTGGGGGTATGAAAAGGTCGCAGGACGCGTACCGCCGCCCCTCGCGGGCTCGCTGCGCTCGCCACGCTTCGTGTTGATAGTGGGGGTGGTACAGCCTCAAAAATTACATTTGGGGGCCATTGAACATGTTTCATACTAATTTCAATGCATTTGGATGCTTTTCTGTTAAAAAACGCATGCGATCGCATGCGATTTTGTAAAAAAAACCCGGTAAAAACGGCAAAAATCTCATCCAATCGCATGCCACTATATATGGCATGCGATGGGAGCCGTGATAATCCACAAGTACCCATTTAGGTTCTCTGTGCACTGTAACCCTTAGAGCTATAACTGCTATATATCTTCGTCTCTGGCAGCTGCATTACTGCATTCTCTTGGCACTGCACTCTCTAAAATCTGTATCGTTACACTGCATCTCCTGTACCCTGATATTGAAGTGCTCCCTGGGGCTTACTACCCCTTACTACCCTTGGGGTCTGAAGTGATTTCGGCATCCCCTCTGTCCTGCATAATGGAGTATTTGTATGAGAGAAAAGCTTGCATTATTGATAAGGAAAAAAACAACTCCAGCAATAACAAGTAAAATCAATGAAACCCTCATTATCGTCTGTGATAACCACTCCAAGCACCATGCAGCCCTCACGGATCACCGATATAACTAGAAGATGCATCACCCTGGGGCGGCTTGCACTCAGCACTCTGGTTGGAGGGCATAGGCGAATCTAGAATTATGGTAATGGGTGGTCCCAGATCCAGACATAACCACAGGGGTACCTTTGCGCGGCGCAGCCGCGCGGCAAAAAGGGGGTGTGGCCTCATGGGAAGGAGGCGTGGCATAAAAAAAAGGGTGTGGTATTACACTTTAGACCATACACAGTAATGCCCATTACACATTTTAGCAAACTCCGTAACACCCATTACACATAAAGCCACACGCTGTAATGCCAATTACACATAAGGCCACACACCATAATGCCCATTACACATTGTGCCACACATCATGATGCCCATTACATACTATATAACAAACCGTAATGCCCATTACATATTTGCCACATAAGTGCTGCTTACCTACGTGCGCATTGCTAGGGGGTTCTTGCTTGATGGCACCATAGTACCCATTACACATGATGCCGCACACCATAGTACCCATTACACATGATGCCGCACACCATAGTACCCATTACACATGATGCCGCACACCATAGTACCCATTACACATGATGCCGCACACCATAGTACCCATTACACATGATGCTGCACACATAATGTCCCTTAAACATGATGCTGCACAAATAATGTCCCTTACACATGATGCTGCACACCGTAATGCCCCTTGTACATTAAGCCACACATATATGCGTAATGCCCCCACATACTGCCACTTGTAGCGTCCCTTAAGCAATACCCCAAAAGTGCCACTTACTGTAAATTTTTATATGAGCCTTCGCTGCTGCTGCAGGGAGAGATGGAGAGCGGTGCCGCTGCTTCTATGGGGAGAGGAGCAGAGCGCAATGCAGAGCATGCTCCCACTCCCCTCCTGGTGTCCCCTCTAGCCGAGTGGACATTTGAAATATTGTGCGCGCTGTTGTTGTGCGTGACGTCGGGGGAGCACGCCGGGCGCCGGCACCACATGATTAAAGGGGGGGCGGGCTGAGGTGAAAGTGGGGAGAATTGGAGCGGAAGCTGCAGGGGTGACAGTCATTGAAAGCTGGGCAGAGAGCAGGGGGCTGCCCGGCTGTATTCAGAGCACTGCAGGTCACGGCTGTTTGAAATAATACCCCTTTCACAACAGAAAATGCAGGGATTTACCTGGGAATATGGTCCCAAGATCATGCAGGGACATTCCCAGGCTGACCCCTTATACACCAGCCTAGTCCCTGCATTTTCTGGTGTGAGGGGGAGAGACAACCACTCCCCTCTCCCTACCCCCCTTTAACCAACCAGCTATATCTTCGGAACCAACTGACCCATTTACATGAGACCAGTATCATATTGAAGAACTTTTGAGTTGGCTTTGAATGATTTTGGTCCTGTGAAACTGGGCTGTTTGGTTCCAGAGAAATCTGCCCTCAAAGAACATAAACAGTCATGAAATTACATTTAAGAAATGAAAAAAAAAAAAAAAAACGGTTTAACCTCAATATCCCTGGAACCAATTAGTTCATATGGATCCAGCCTGGTATCATATTGAAGGCCCAGCGATTTGGCTTCGACTGAGATCAACCTCGAGCTTCAGTGATGCAGAAGGGGGAACTGGCAGCCGTTGGAACTGGGTGGGGGTCAGAATTAGCGGGTCCCATGTTATTCTATAGGGAAAACGTTCCAGCTTTGCCTGGCAATATCTCCGGTTCCCAGGGGGCTAGAGACACGGGGCTGGGCTCGTTGGAAAGCCCCATCCCTCAGCTACAAAATGAGCTAATGGGTGGTCCTGTGCACCCCCGGACCACCCCCTAGATTCGCCTATGTTGGAGGGGAACTAACTAGAACTTTATCTATGTTTTAAGGCAGGGCTCGACAAATCCCAGGGGCTGGGTCGCCATGGCGACCAGATTTTGCCTCCTGGCAAGAAAATCCCAACACCCAGATCTGTGCCCAAAAGTCTTGCTTGCGACACTACGCTACGGTAGTTTGGAAATCCAGAAGTCAGTCTGCAGTGCACACTCACTGACTGCACAGCACGTGTCCCGCAGGGTGGCGTAACATGCGTTATCAGCTGCTTGGAGCCAATCGCTGGCAGCCTAAATATCCAGTCCGGAGTTCTGACCGCTACTGTGTGGTCTCACTGTCACTTGCTTAATCAGCCGCCGGGAGCCGATCACTGGACCCTTCTGTACGACTCTCCTACTGATGTGTAGGACTCCTGTAGAGTCGCGGGTCTGCTGCTGCACAATTGTTAGTCTGTGTGCCGTCAGGACCGGTATTCCCAGGCTGCTTAGCCTATTAAATATTCCTCTGGACATTAAAAATGATTGCTGGCTGGTAGCATGTTAACCCCTGGCAATGAACATTTACAACTGGCACAGCATGTTAACTCCAGGCAATGAGCAGTTACCCCTGGCACAGCATGTTAACCCCTGGTAATGAGCATTTACCCCTGGCACAGCATGTTAACCCCATGGCAATGAGCATTTACCCCTGACACAGCATGTTAACCCCATGACAAAGAGCATGCAACCCCTGGCATCAAGCATGAGACCCATAGCAACGAGCATGTAGGTAAGTGGAACATATGTGGCATAATATGTTATAGGCATTACGGTCTGTGGTATTATATGTAATGGGCATCACAGGGTGTGGCATAATGTGTAATGGGCATCACAGCGTGAGGTATAATATGTAATGGGCATTACGGTGTGTGGCAAAAGGTGTAATGGGCATTATGGCATGTCGTATAATATGTTATGGGTGTGTGACATGTAATAGGCATTACGGTGTAAACTTCTTGCGCTTGACTTTTGCGCGCATTTCCTGGCTCCTACACTTTCATCTTGGAGATACTCCATAGTACAGATCATACATTGATGTGCAATAAGCCCTACCCAGCAATTCAGGGCCCCAGCGTATTACTTGTACAAAATGTGTCGTATTTGTAAGAATAAAATAGCTGTTTTGGTTTGGTTTGGTAATGGACAAAACCGTGCTGCACTGCAGGTGGGGCGGATGTAACCGGTGAAGAGAGTTAGATTTGGAGATCTAATATTGTAATCTATATTGCAGTGTAAGAATAAAGCAGCCAGTATTTACTCTGCACAGAAACAAAATAACTCACCCAAATCTAACTCTCTCTCTCTCTGCACATGTTACATCTGCCCCCTGCAGTGCAGCATGGTTTTGTCTATTAGCAAACCAACCTGTATCACCCTCCCAAATGAGCTTCGCGATTGAACCTGTATCAGGCCCCAAATGTGCTTTGAAAACCAACCTGAATCCCCCCAATGTAACAAGTGGTGGAAAGTTTCCCTGTGATTTCCCCATTACCTCTGGTATGGGTAGAGATATAGCATTGTAACAAGCGCCAATGTGAACTGGAATTAGGTGTGGAGACTGTTCTAGACTTTCCTACTATGTCAGTGGGTGTTTGCAGGGTTCTGTTACTGCTGCTTCTGATGCCGGTCACCTCTTCCTACAATCACCGATGTATCTGTTAAATAACTATACTACCCCTGTAGGAGCGAAAGCAGGTTTGCTAAAGGAGTATAGGCCATTGGGTTGACCAAATTTAGGCTCACATACATTAGGTCAACATTGCTAAAACAACTATACAATCAAAAATCAGGCGCAAACTATAAATTAAAATCAATTGCTATTATATAGATATTTAAATCTTTAAGTGGTAAGATTGCACTTTATATGCTGCTCCCAGCAAAAATCAACAGAATAAAATAACAATATAATAATATTTAATGAGAGCGCATAATGGAAATTTTTACATATTTATTAAAGTAAAAATATATTAGACATTTAAAACGGTATATACAGAATTTATACTATAAAATAGGCATCAATCCCTTATATTAATGAGGTAATATCTTAAGACCAATGTCCCAAAACTGAGAGTTTCTCAGTATTGTCTCTTATTGAATAAGGGATGAAAAGATATAAATATCCAGAAATAATGATCTCACCACTCCATACGTTAAGGCATGAATGTTCTTGTAGTTCCACAGGCTCTGGAATAGGCCAGGTGATTAAATTGGTGGCTAGGTTGGAGGTTCCCAAGGGGGAGTCTGCAATCTGCGGTCCTCGGACAGTATAGATGTATCAATACGTCACATAGGAGAAGATGGTATGCCGCCTGCAGTTTGGGAACCCTCAGCGTCACGTCTCAGTTGCCTGTCGGGCGCTGGAAATCACAACTGCCGTATTGATCAGATGTTAGCAAGGTTGGATGGGTCCCCCAAAGGGGGGGGGGGGTGTTGTAGCTGCAATCTGCGGTCCTCAACTGGTGCAATAGATGTTGCCTGCGCCAGGAGGAAAGGTCGGCCGCCTGCAGTGGGGAACCCTTAACACCACGCGTCTGTTGTTTGGCGGGTGCTGTCACTCCTAACCTGCATTGAAATCCTTGTGGGAATGGGTGATCAAAGTTCGGGTTAGCCTTGGAGTGGTGGCGTGGATTATTCTCGATGCCCAGATAACATAAAGCTCATTCCTTGACGCGTTTCTCCGTCATAGGTCTCGGACGGTTTCCTCAGAAGGTGTGTGAGCTGGTATCATCCGTCTGTTTAAAAAGCAACCTTATCCAATCGAAGTGAAATACTTCACTTCGATTGGATAAGGTTGCTTTTTAAACAGACGGATGATACCAGCTCACACACCTTCTGAGGAAACCGTCCGAGACCTATGACGGAGAAACGCGTCAAGGAATGAGCTTTATGTTATCTGGGCATCGAGAATAATCCACGCCACCACTCCAAGGCTAACCCGAACTTTGATCACCCATTCCCACAAGGATTTCAATGCAGGTTAGGAGTGACAGCACCCGCCAAACAACAGACGCGTGGTGTTAAGGGTTCCCCACTGCAGGCGGCCGACCTTTCCTCCTGGCGCAGGCAACATCTATTGCACCAGTTGAGGACCGCAGATTGCAGCTACAACACCCCCCCCCCCCTTTGGGGGACCCATCCAACCTTGCTAACATCTGATCAATACGGCAGTTGTGATTTCCAGCGCCCGACAGGCAACTGAGACGTGACGCTGAGGGTTCCCAAACTGCAGGCGGCATACCATCTTCTCCTATGTGACGTATTGATACATCTATACTGTCCGAGGACCGCAGATTGCAGACTCCCCCTTGGGAACCTCCAACCTAGCCACCAATTTAATCACCTGGCCTATTCCAGAGCCTGTGGAACTACAAGAACATTCATGCCTTAACGTATGGAGTGGTGAGATCATTATTTCTGGATATTTATATCTTTTCATCCCTTATTCAATAAGAGACAATACTGAGAAACTCTCAGTTTTGGGACATTGGTCTTAAGATATTACCTCATTAATATAAGGGATTGATGCCTATTTTATAGTATAAATTCTGTATATACCGTTTTAAATGTCTAATATATTTTTACTTTAATAAATATGTAAAAATTTCCATTATGCGCTCTCATTAAATATTACAACATTGCTAAAAGTTGACAGGTTTGGAAGATCGACACAAGCAATAGGTCAACATGAATTTTTCACGCTTTGTGCCGAATGTCGACACCATTGACATGGACACCGTGAAAGTGTACCGCATCCCCTTGCATGGCTCGCTGCACCTGGAACACTATTGTATTATCCCACCACACCGCAGTGTATGGTATACCGCCTGTCGGCACATGTCCGCTAAATAAACATGCTGACCTTTTGTCTGTCGACTTTCCTATTTTTGACCTAATGCTTGTGTCAACCTTCCAACCCTGTCGACCTATTTTATGTGTCAACCTTAACCCTTTCGACCTTCAGTGGTCGACCCAATGACCGTATCCCTTCTAAAGGGGGGTTCCAAATGTTTGGTTCTAGAGCGATTGTCTCCAGCCCACGAAGGATGCAATATCTGTTCTCGTGCACTTAGGGGGTTATTCTGGATGATTTGCTCAGATGCGAATTCGACACCCATTCGCAAGTGTGACTTGCTCGCAGGGCATGCGAATGCATGTTACATGGTAATATCCATTCGCAGGCCGGGGGGACACGCCCACAACTTTCGATGGACGCCGACCATCGACTGATGTGGAATGTGCACACATATGTAAGGCGACCTTACATATGTGTGCACATTCTGAAGGAAGTGGGCGGGCAGCTGATATACAGTGATGTCAGCTACCCGCCCCCCCCCGCATCACAACATCATTAGCATAAGAACGGCCAAAACAATGGGCGTTCCCTTATGCTAATGGTCCAGCCGGCCACCCCACGCCCCTCGGCCTAGTTATCCGTCATTAACCAGATTCCCAGCCTGGCTGTGGGGAAGTGCCTTCATCTGAGTGACTTCCACAATCACTGGGACCTGGTGATACAGCAGGAAGAGCTGATTGAATATACTTTTAATGATTATAGGGCATTGGGCCTAATTCTAATTCACTCTTTCTGACAAAATCCTTCTTAGATGGACAAAACCATGTGCACTGCAGGTGGGGCAGATGTTACTTGTGCAGAGAGAATTAGATTTGTATGGGGTTTTACTTCAAAGTAAGATCTATATTGCAGTGTAAAAATAAAGCAGCCAGTATTTACCCTGCACAGAAACAAAATAACTCACCCAAATTAATTCTATCTGCACAAGTTACATCTGCCCCCCTGCAGTGCACATGGTTTTCTCCATCTAAGAAGGATTTTGTCAGAAAGAGTGAACTAGAATAAGGCCCATTGTGTGATTTTTATTGGACCACACAGGCTGCAGTTATGAAAAACATCACCACTTTGCATTTTTAAAAGCTTTAGTAAATCTACACATAATGCCCCTTATTCAGATCTGATCGCAGTACAAATTTGTTCTCAAATTGGGGAAAAAACATGGGCACTGCAGGTGGGGCAGATGTAACCTGTATAGAGAAAGTTAGATTTGGGTGAGCTATTTTGTTTCTGTGCAGGGTAAATACTGGCTGCATTATTTTTACACTGCAATTTTGATTTCAGTTGCAACACACCTCACCATAATCTAACTCTCTCTGCACTTGTTACATCTGCCCCACCTGCAGTGCACACGGTTTTGCCCATTTTGAGAACAAATTTGTACTGCGATCAGATCTGAACAAGGGCCACAATGTATTATTGGTCCTTTTATTTACATGTCCGTGCATTACATAAAGTAATTTCATTTGGAGTAGCAGCAGCAGCAGCAGCGTCAGATATTGGGGGTTATTCTAATTCACTCGCAAAGGCACAATCACTCTCTAATGGATAAAACCATGTGCACTGCAGGTGGGGCTGATGTAACATGTGCAGAGAGAGTTACATTTTGGGTATTTTAATGTTTCTGTGCAGGGTACTGGCTGCTTTATTTTTACACTGCAACATAGATATTAGTTTGAGGTACAAACCCCACCCAAATCTAACTCTCTCTCTGCACATGTTACATCAGCCCCACCTGCAGTGCACATGGTTTTGTCCATTAGAGAGTGTTTGTGCCCTTGAGAGTGAACTAGAATAACCCCCATTGTTAGGTAAGAGCTTAAAGATCTGCAACTTTTTAAAGCTTTGGAAAGTGGCTAATTAAGTGTTGTTGTTTTGTTAATCAGCGTGTGGGGATAATTAGGCCTGATTTTGATGCAATGATGTTATTGATTTTTATTTTTTAAATGTATTTTTGTTTTGCTACTGAGCATGTAATACTGACAGTTGACCGTTTCAACCATGCCGACGTACTGATGCCGAGATTCTGGTGTCAGCATTTTGATTGTTGATATTGCTGCACAGAATTAAAAAAACATTTTTTTTTAATTTTATCTATTTTTTTTTTTAAATCAAGAGCGTTCACGTGGAAAGAGCCCCCAAAACTGGCTTAGCAAAGGGTAAACCTTTACTTACCACTGCCAGCTAATCCCATGATATTTCCTCTGTACATAGCGTCAGTAATACCCCGTTCATATCGCAAAACCAGGTCGGACCCGGGATCACAATCCCGGTTCCGGCATTTTCACATTAAACCCGGGTCACCCATTATACAGAGGGCCACCCAGGTTTAACCCTTCTTATGACCTGGTTCAAAACGCCGGGTTTGTCGACCCGTGTTATAAGCTGTCGGCATGTTACCAACACGGTGCGACGTGAATAGGGTATAACCGATTTTCTTTTGCCGTAATAAGGGCGATAGAAATTCTGTGTTCTCACGCCAAGCGAATAAACAGGGGTCAAACAGACACCTTAAGCAAGAAATTTTGTGTGTCTCCACAATTCCAAATCGCTAAAATAAAAAGCCAAAAGATCAACTGGGCTTTTATCTTTTTAGAGTGTTAAATATTTATTTCATCTTAAATAAAACCACCTCTCACCCTTCGAGCACTTCAGGAATCCTGCGTCTCGCTGCCTGGTATTAGCTCACGCCCAACACACACCCTTATCTGTGGCATCTGCAGTTGATGTATTTACCCGGCCTAGTAGCCCGAAGACTTTTTAATCTAACTGGGCCTCTGCCAAGGTTTGAGCTGTATCTGAGAGGGCTGCCTGCTGCTGCTTGTCCGCTCAGCCTCCCAGTGCGGTAAAAAAAAGGCTTCAGCCTTCCAGCATTTCTCCAAATGTGCCATCTCGCAAACTCGTGTTAGGAGATCGGGTTTGAAGATAAGTGTGTGCTATATAAATAAATACTAGCGTAATAAAATAATGTACATATGTATTTCCACTGGAGGGACGGCTTGCAGCGAGTATGTTTATACATGGTAGAATCTGTGTTTACAGAAGCTGATTGACTCTTTAATTTTCTAGAGAAGCTTCTTTTAGTCTGTGAAAACAGGACGTTCTTTGCTTTCTGTATTCTACTAATACCCCTTTCACATTGCAAATGCCGGGTCGCACTTGGAATTTAGACACAAGTCCGTCCCAGGAGCAACCTGAGATTTGCAAGGTTTTAGTTCTCACAGTGATCTGGCAATATGCGGGCCTCCTTGGTCGGAGGAAGGGGGAGTTGTTGGAACTGATGATGTCTGCAAGCGCTGCCTCCTCCATAGTGTGAACAGGACCCCGGTCGCTCGACCTGGGGTACCCGTTCACACTGCACAGCAAGTTAGGTCCGACCTGATATTATCCCTTCTTTAAACCTGGGTTGGAATGCGGGGTTGCTTAACCACGGTTATCGGTTTTAGCGCTTTGGCAACCGAACCTCGACCTTTGTTGATGCATAATCAACCCCGAAATAACCCAGGTCAAGGATGTGGTGTGAAAGGGGTATTAATGTAAATCTACCCATTTCTCCAAACTGGCTATGCCGGGATCAGGGGATCGGCAAAATCCAACATGTTGGACAATCCTTATTTTCCGCTTATGACCCAACAATCACAGTCCGATGGTGGTCAGATTGGATCGGAATGGGCATTGGGGAGTCAGCACTAGATGTATACCTGTAGGCCGCATAAGTAACAGGTGGAGATGAGTAACTTGCAGTGAAGTATAGCACTAATTGAATTTTGCACCGAAACAGGCTGTTGGTGCACTGCAATGTTGGATGAGCAAAACTTCCAGCCCCACTTTTGCTTGACCATTCTGCGCTGTATTTATATTTTTTGAACTTAGACATTTGTGGGAATATGATACATTGCATTGTTACCCACTTCACTTGGGCAGAGGACATAATCCAGGAGCATGGAGTACTTTCTGGTAGTGAGGAGGGACTCCATAGCCTTCCAGTATAGTACGCTAGTGTTCATAGGTTGGGTTAGGATTGGGCACCCTGAATGTAAAATTCTGGCAGCGAAACGCGTCAGTTAATTGCTAATAGTAGAATAAAATGAGCATTTCTTGGAACAATTTTTAGATTTTGCTTGTCTGCATTTTCAAATATAGTTTGTGTACATAGTAATTTGCACATATATTAAAAAGTTCTTTCTTCCAGATTAAACTCTTAATAGTTAGGTGTGAGATTGAATATGGTCGGTACTGCTCAGCATCTGTTGGATGAAGCTTGAAATCGGGATCGTGATCCTGCACTTACAGGTAATACAAGAAGGAGTCCCCAGGAGAAGGCTGCTACATGTACGGGTGTATTCCCATAATTATAGTCCTCACTGGGAAAATACAGGAAAAAGATTAACTTGGCTTTTTATTTTTATAACAATGATTATTTTATTTTTATCTGAAAGATGTTGGCTGTCACCGGAATAGTAATTCTGTGCATTAACTCACACCCCACACACCCTTCTGTCTGGCTCCTGTACTTGATGTCAGTTCCTATGAGTCACAACGTTCGCCACCTTCAATAGTCCTGGGATACTGTACATGGACATTGTAGCTCATTGGCTTAAATTGCTAATTAAGGCTTCCAACTTTATACCCCTTTTCCACTAGCCTAAATAACCCGGGTTTTTGCAGGGGAGAGCGCAAAACCTGGGATTTTAGGCAAGTGGAAATGCTCCCTGTAGAAATAACCCAGGTCGTGAGACCCAGAATTTCTACCCAGGTAGCAACCAGGGTTGAACGGGTGCTGGACGGAGTCCCGACAGTTCGGATCCTGACAGTCATTAACCCCACATCGGGATCCCGACTGTTAAAACTCAGACGGCTGGGTTCCTGACGGCCGTCGGCTATTCTCCCTCGTGGGGGTCCACGACCCCCATAGAGGGAGAATAGAATAGGTGGCGAGTGCCCGCAGCGTGGCGAGCGCGGCGAGCCCGCAAGGGGCTTTGTTACGCTGGCCACGCTGTCTGAGTCCGGCCAGTCGGGATCCTGACGTCAGGCAAATGACTGTCGGGAGCCCGACTGTCGGAACGGCATACCAAACCCGGTTGAACACGTGTTCAACCTGGGTCACTGTGTAGTGTAAACCGGTAACCGGGGTCGAAGCTTAGTAGCGCATCTGGCACATATGAGAAATGTTGGCTGCATGAATCCTGCACACCCGCCGTGCGACTCCTGCAGTGTGTAGCGCTGTTGTGGACAGCTTATTTCCTGCAAGCTGGTAATAGGCGTTACTGCTCCGTCAAGCTCATAGAGTTTTGACCAAAATTAGCAGTGACATAAAGGACAAAGCCACTGACGTCTGTCACACTGACATGGTGCGGTTCGTTCACACTCTAAGGTTAACCTCTTATTAACCTATTATTTATCAGTTATTGGCCAGAAGGACTATTCACCTGTTGATTTTTCCTAAGCTAATAGTCTTTGCGAAGGACAACGTGTTTACCTGTTCACCCCCAGCGTCAATCAAAGGTAGGCCCAATGTTATGTGCTGATGATAAAAGCTAAGGCATCACTATGAAAATAATATACTGGGGGAGATGGATCAAAGCTCGGAGAGAGATTAAACAAAAAGGACCGGAGTTTATTGGTTGATATTTTATTTGTTTCCATGATAAATTTTCATTGAACTATAAGTAATCGGTGCGGGTGCACCTATGCCACAAGGTCTATATACTAAGCCAGGACAGGCCAACCTGTGGCTCTCCAGATGTTGTGAAACTACAAATCCCAGCATGCCTTGCCACAGTTTTAACACTCCCTTATAGCAAAACCGTGGCAAGGCATGATGGGATTTGTAGTTTGACAACATCTGGAGAGTCACAGGCTGGCCAGGCCTGCACTAAGCCTTGTGGGGAGAGATCAAGTACCAGCCAACCTGCTCCTAACTGTCATTTTTCAAACACCGCCAGTAACAGTACAGAGACCCGCTGACCACTTGTCAAAAAGTAAAGTGATTACCTAGCTCACCTAATGACTTTACTTTGACAATATACATATATATATATATATATATATATATATATATATATATATATGTATATAATTCCAAATGACATTAAAAGACATTGCCAATTGCCAGTGTATCCCTGCAGCAGTTGCCACAGATTGCGGGTAATCTGATGGGATCACTGACTTTCCCCCCTCCCCATTCGCTCTGGAGTGCCAGCCCTCAGGCACAGAAGGGGTTACCACCGACTTGCCGCCGTCCTGATGCAGCGTCAGCCTGCGGCGGGGTCATAACATGACTGTGATTAGCAGGGACAGTGTGAGGCCAGCCCTGTTTGCTTGAGATTTCCCTCAGGACACACTCCAGTGATCTGCAGGAGGATGTGATGTCGTCCGTGGAATTCCGGATTAGTTGTGTCTCCTGGAGCAGGAGTAGGACAGCATGAGGGGAATGTGTGCCAGCGAGTATCCGTATGTAGTAGGGGCTGGAGCAGAATTCTAATTGGAGACATAGGAGTTGACAGCTGAAAAGACCCAATTGGCTCCTTTTTGACTGCATATGTCCAAGTCCGCTTAAAAGCTTGTACTCGTTTATTTTTTATAAACGGGGATTTTTGTAGACGCGCTCGATCTCTCTCTGTAAAACTTGTTGCTCTCCAGCTGCTGCAGAACCACAAGTTTCAGGATACCCTTTATAGGCCGGACAATCTGAAACTTGTGGTTCTAAATCAATAGGACAGTCACATGTTGCTTATTTGGAATGTCCCCCCCAACATCCTCTGGAATTATTCCATGTATCCACAATAACTAAAAGGAGGAGTGTGCCATTGACTAGGTCTATGGCTAAGTCTGTGGCGTTGGGCGATGAGCATCTCTCCCACAGGTTCTCAAACTCTGCCCTCAGGACCCCACACAGGGCATGTTTTGCAGGTCTCCTCACAGAATCGCAAGTGAAGTAATTAGCTCCACCTGTGGATCTTTTAAAACCGTGTCAGTCAGTAATGAGTGCACCCGTTGGGCGACCTGGAAATCGTGAACTGTGTGGGGTCCTGGGGACCGAGTTTGAGAACCACTGATCTATTCTCTTCTCATCTCTCTGAAATCAGATACTAAGTGGGAAGATTCAATGGATGTCGGATCCATTCTGAAATTCTTTTGACGGAAGGGATCCAACAGCCATTATTCAATGCAGCGGCCAAATCCGGATGTCAGATTTGGCCGCTGATTGATGCTCACGCGGCCGGCGCGGGGACCGGGTGAGCGAGGCAGCGGGAGCCGTGTGGGCTGCTCTCATCCAGCCCGGTGGCGGGACAGGTGAGTGCGGCGGGAGGGTACGGGACGCGGTGGACAAGAGGACGGCACCGTGTAAGCTGCTGCTTCTAACACTGACTAGGTCGGCACCCCTCCTGACCTATTATTAATGTTGAAAACTGCTGTCTTTTCGGCAAGATGCAAGTTTGGACATCAATTGAATATACCCCATATTAGGGTGAGAGATTCGGTAAGAAATCTCCAGATTTTTAAAAGCGGCAATCATTTGAACTGCAAAACCAGTTTGATTTTGCAGTGTAAATGATTGCCGCTTTAAAAAAAACTGGAGATTTCTTTCCAAATCTCTCCCTTTCTGATTCTCTCATCCTATTACATTTCACCCAATGTCACAGAGTTGTTCTTACTTATATGTAATAAATGGCGTCACCCAGCTTCCGCTCCATTTGCAAGCTGAACCTGTTTGCAAAGTTCAGAAACATATGGAGTCATTCTGCCGTCTGCGGCGGTTATATTGTAACATCGCTGTAATTTGCAAACCTGAAATAAAACCATAGCAACCAATGATGTAAGTTTCAATAGAAATGTAGAAGCACTTCTATGATGATTTGCAACTTGTTTCACCGTTTACGATTTTTAAATCACCCTCTCTGACGAATGTTTCGCCTAATGGCTTTCATTAACTAACATTTAGAGTAAGTTCATGTGTGTTTGTGCGATATGTTTATAATATACTAGTTAGAAGCCCGTCAAAATGACGGCTTATTAGGCCTACACACTAGTTACTCACAGATCGGGCTGCACGGGCGATGACTAGGTTTATACTGCATGCAGTATACATCCAGATTGGCGATAGTGACGCGCCGTGCCGCCAGGGCCGGCGCCACCACTAGGCAAATCTAGGCATTTACACAAAAGAAAAACAAATTTGCAGCGCTGGGGTATTTTGAACAATTAATAACAAGTGAATCAATTAATAGAAAATTATAACAAATTTAATGACACATAAAATACAATTTATCCGGATATAAAAATATATCATAAAAAATAGTCTAAAATGCAAAACTTGATAAGAGTGGATTTTAGGTGTATCATATAACCTGCACTGGACGATTCAGAGTCCCGTATGGAGAAGTCCATGTATGAACCACAATGATGGGAATGGCCGCTGGAGGTTTGTTTAAAGATGAAGTCCTTCTTTGAATTAGGGCAGAATTTACCCACGGAAGGTACGACCTCAACGATTGATGCGGTGAAAATTGTAAATCCCGAATGGTGGTGGTACTTTCTCCTTGGCACTACGAACTCTGGTCCAGAGAGTTTGGCAGGCAGGTAATGGGTAAGGATCCACTGGGCACCTACGCGTTTCGCTGACCCCCGTCAGCTTTATCAAATCTTGGCATTTGCCTAGGGCGCCAGCCACTGGAGGGCGGCACTTCGCCCCTCGCCTCTCGCATGGAGGCTGCAGGGGTGTCCGTGCCGGGTACCTGCGGAACTGTGTGATCTGGCGGTGGGGTCCCTGCAGTGATGTGCACTATCCGGCAGCCAGGCGGCGGCGCGGGAAGTGCTGCTGGGTTTGAAAACATTCCGCATGCTGATTGGCTGAGATTCAGCCAATCAGCGCGCGGCGAGTTTTCAAACCCATCAGCGCTTCCCGCACCGCCGCCTGGCTGCCGGATTGCGTGCATCACTGCAGGGACCCCGCCGCCAGATCACACAGTGCCGCAGGTACCCCCCCCCCACCCTGGTAGGCACCGGGGCGCCCCACCCCCCCTCGCCTGGGGCGCTCCGGTGCCTTGCACCGGCCCTGGGTGCCGCTCATCGCTATTGCTCCATACGCACAGTGCAAGTTTGGGTTATTTCTCAACGATCAGATCACATAGAAAAGGACCCAAAATCGCTCAACCAATAGCAAAGACTTCGAGTGATATTCAATGCAGGGTTTAACGACTGTCGGGCCTGCCCAACAGCCATGACCCTGTCCTGTTCTCGGCCAGCTCCACACTGAATCGGCAGGCGGGATTCATTGTCCCGCCTGCCGGAAGCTGAAAAGGGGGCGTGGTCACGAGATGCGGCCGGAAATCGTCGAGCTGCAGCCGTGAGCTCGTCCATTCCCGGCTGTTCACGGCAGAATGTGCCCGATTGCTTGCGAAGTCAGGCACGTTATTCCGAGATCCCTGTTCAATGCTGTCGGGGAAGACCGCATTGAATAGGGCCCCGCCGCTATTTCCCCAGTCAGAAATAGCGGCGGGAGATTGAATACCCACCTTTGACTCTTGAACAGTGTCAAAGTCTTTGCTGTTGGCATAGTTGCATATATAATTTTTGTAAAATTTTTGTATAATTTAATATTTTTTTTTTTATTTTTTTTTACTTGCCGCTTTAAAGTTTTTTTTACAAAATCTCTCACTTTGTGAATCTCTCATTCTATTAAATTTACCCCAAAGTTTCCTATCTAAGGTAATCATTACAGGTCATTATGATGAATAAAAATGTTTTCTTGGCAATTTTGACACCTTTTTTGACAAATTCACTTGGCACTCAAAGGGTTAAACTATTGCTAGAAGACCCATCATCCTTCTATTCGCTTATTTCGGAAATCGTCTCTCACTGTAAATGTTTGTCGGAACTAGCCCGTAAGGTAAGCTACAGTTGGGAGATCTAGCCATTGGCCAGCAAGAGGCAGAACCGGCTCCGCTTGTGCCACTGTGTGACTAGAGTCTGACTAAGCACCCCACTGGGCATGTCTGTAGGCCTCTGCCAGCCTGGTGCTGCGTGATCAGCAGCTGGCTGCAAACCCTCCAGTATGTATGGGGTTAAATCACATGATCTAATACCAGCAGGATGGGGCGTTGTGGAGGATTGTTACATCTATCAAATAGAGATTTGTTAGGACAAAAGGATGCGTGTTTACATAGCACAATAGGGGGCATTCTGTGGCAATGTATGGGAGCATTGTAATAGGTGACAGTGCAGGGAGTGGTCCCAACATTATAGGATCAGAGTTCTGTACAACATTACCAGAGGTGTTACCATTGACAGTAATAAGAGGTTATGGGCGGGATGTTATAACATCCGCGGCCCCCCTTCGCCGGACATCGCATTTTTAATAACGGCATATGCTATAACATATGCCGTTATTCATGCAAGGGACAGCTCTTGCGGTAAGAGCTGTCCCTTGCGATGCGGTGCCGGCACTGGACTTCCGGGTCTGTGACCCGGGAGTCCATCTGCGCATGCGCAGACCCCGGCGCCGGCCGCAGGGCACGCTGGGAGGGATCCGTGACGGATCCCTCAAACAGCGCTGCGGTAAGAAGCCCATAGGCTTCTGCAGGGATTCGCCAGCTTTAGCTGGCGATTCCCTCCGCAGCGCTGACACTGCGGAGGCGCCATATAGCATATAGAAATGCGGTAGAAACCCCGAAAACGGGGTTTTTACCGCATTTCTGCTATATAGCATCCCGCCCTATATATGGAAAGGTTACATTTGGGATTTTGGATGGATTTGTAGTTTGCAGCCAACAAAGGACCCTTCTGGGAGTGACTGGTTCAAGAAGGAAACCTTGCCCGAATGAATGGGTTTAATCCTCTTAAGCTCTTCAGTTACCCAGTATGAAAGGTTCCGGAACATCCTCCTGTATCTCGCCACCAATGAGATGACACCTCACCACTGTGTCGTGTAACTGCAAGCAAGGAGGATGTTGATGAGGAAAGGGCTACATACAGTAGGTGGTCAACTCCTCATGGCCCAGGAGAATTGATAAAGTGTAAAGAGATAATGCACCAGCCAATCAGCTCCTAACTGTCAAGTTACAGGCTGGGAGCTGATTGGCTGCTGCGTTATCACCTTCTACTTCTTAATACATCTGCCCCTCAGTTACAGTACATAAGGGTACAATTACTAATGCTTCTAAAACAAAAGTGATGGTTACTACAGGCAACGCCACTACTTTTATTCTATCTGAAAGTAGATCAAATCTATCTATCCAATAGGCCAGATGTCCCAAGCCTTGGAGAAAGGTAAATTGGACAGAGAAGTATAACCCGCTCCTAACGGTCATTTTTAAACATAGCTTGTAACATGTCAGTTAGGTGCTGATTGTCAGGTGCTTTACCTCTCTTCACGTTATCGCTCACCAATGCTTAATACATCTCCCCCAATGTCTGGTTACCGTTCTCCTAAATGTTTTCTGGCCACCATGATGCCCTTTGATGAATTCCTGACATCCCTCACTGACAGAATGGTTGGGCTTCTCCCCATTCCATTCTCTTGGCTCTGGATCCAGGAACTCTCCAACTGAGGGCGGAGAGGGGGAGCTCTGTTTGTCTGATCTCCCAGCCTACAGGAACAACAATGCCTCATTTATGTACACATTAACCTCTCACCGCCCAGGCCCCCTCCGCTCCGTATCTTGGTTGTAGTTGGGATTTCAGTCGTTAATGTTTTGGTGTTGGTACAATTGTTGTGTATTACAGCAGATGACAGGTATCATGAAGTTCTTATCTGTCCACAGACTTAAATAGACCGCCAGTTTGTCCACTTGTTTTATACAATGTTCTGTAAGTCCCCCATACACAATACGGTGATTTAAATGCACTTTGGGCTCTTTTCATGTGATTGACAGCAGGTCCAATGCGATGTGCAATCCCATGTGCATAGTACCGGGAGTCACACTGGCATGCAATCCTGCCGTCCGGGAAGGTCCTGAGTTTCTCAAGGGGGGATCGCGGGCGAAGAAGAAGTCAGAGTGCTACGTTAGTCATTGCTACAGATTTCCTACAGGACAGGTCCCTGCTGATCAGGTGCACCCACGCATTTCACCCCAATACTGACGGCATACAATCTCCGTTATAACATGATCACTGAATTTGACTGTAGCTTAGTCTCCCCATACATCAGAGTCGTACAGTGTTACCGCTTGGAGCGGGAATGCACCATCTCAAAACACTGCATATTTCAGTTTTGAGAAAATTGCCCGTGGCACGCAGCCCTGTCCCCAAATGCGCTGTCCAGGCTCCACCACGACCCGTGGAGGTTAATAAACACACTGTAATTTCCCTGCATGTGGGCTCAGTGTAGAGGCTCTGGGACATATCCTTAGAGAAAGAGCTGAATTCTCGAGCTATTGGTATGCATGGCAGGCGCCACCTCACCCCACTGCCAGCCCCTGCATTCTGTATCGCCCTGCACAGACTTTTTAACAAGTAAAATCAGCCACTCGTTGGGATCCGGCAAATTCTATGAGAAAAATAAAAATAAAATCGAAGCAGCTTGTGTATTTAGTATAATGACGCTCTGTGCCTAGCTCGCCTTGCAAATCAGATCTCTACCCCCCAGCAGCACTGCGCTGACAGACAGCTGACATGCGTTTTTTTCCAGTGCCCTCTACCTTTTCCTTCTGCACCTGCCAAGAGTCCCGGGTCATTGTGGAACAGATGCAAGCCTTGAATTCACATTCGCAATGCATACGCCGGCAGATTGATTTAGAGTTCTCAACATAAAATTGAGGGTTATAGTGAACGACGCGCAGATCAGTTTTGCAAGTGGGTGGCATGCTCTCGTTCACGCTAAACCTAGCAATGCAGACGATGAAGGAAAGGTTAAGTGATGGTGAATGTATGTTACTGAACGCCAGGAGCCTTTGATTCAAACACCATCTTTATTATATAATATTTATAGTAAAAGCATTTAAACTGTAGCTGTACTAGACTCGCGCACAGGGGATGTGGTAGGAATCCGCATTTCGTTGGTCAGAATCTTGATGGATCTGATGGGAAGTAACAATGGCGTCCCTACCTTTTTTAATGATTTGGGAATATGCATTGCCGTGCGCTGGCAGAAAGGGGGAGTGGCCACATATAGTAAAAGGCCTGCCCTCACATGTAAGGGGGCGTGGCATCGTGGCTCAGACATCTGTGTTCGTCATGCTAGGGGGACCAAAAATGTAGGCTGCTCACATGGACCATTAAGTCTGCAGTGCTGGCTCCTACACTGTGATAGGAGCCAGTTGCTGCAGGAAATATCACAGTGTAGCATCAGGTTCCTGTCACTGAGAAGGAGTCAGCACTTTAGTGTTGCCCCTTGGAGAGTGACACCTGGATGTGGTCCTAGGGGCTAGCTAGGCTTGTGGGGGGATAAGGGGGAGTGGGTTAGGTCTAAGTTAAAATACAATGATCCACCTGGATTTTGAACATTAAGATGCAGCTGTCTGCATTTTGACCTCTAGGATTTAAACCACCAGGATCTCCATACCATCCTATACACAGAGGTTCCTATACATATTTGCCCTTCCAATTATTTTATTCTAAACTTGACAAAACGCCAGCTATTTAGGAAACTAGATGATATAAGTCCCTCTTGTTCAAAAAATAATTATGTCCTTTTCCGTTTATCAGGAATATAGGATGATAAAAAATACCCATAACACCCTGCAGCCTTAGGCAGATGCCGCAGGTTACCTTACCCTCCAGCAAGCCTTGTTCATCCCCTTGGGTTTGCAAGACCTGGGTAAGTGCTGTATGCACAGCAGACATATAAGATATGCCATGGGGCCGATTCAGTTGTTTTTGTGTACCCCGTTGCGCCTTATCCCTCTTCTAAGCTGACTGGGCGATATTCATTTGTTTGGTTTTGGACATGTCGCTCCTAAATAGACCAGGTGCGGCCTAGTAAAGTGATTTAACCAGTATAAAGTCCTGGTTAGCGCACCTACTGTAAACAACATTCGGTACTTATGTAGTAACTGGGCTGCCGATTTTGAAATCGGGTCCATCGCATCGCATCGCACCCGACCATATCGCATGCGATGCGATGCGATGCGATGCGATGGACCCGATTTTTCCATAGGATTCAATGTTAAAATGGACTGAGTCCATTTTAACATAGAATTCAATGGGAAAAGGGGTCCTTTTCATACCCCTACTATCCAAGTGGGCATGGAGTTGGATATAAACCTGTGGCGAGCGTAGCGAGCCACCGAGCCCGAAGCGTGGCGAGCGTAGCGAGCCCCGCGAGGGGACACAGAATACCGTTCGCTCGCCACGCTTCGGGCTCGGTGGCTCGCTACGCTCGCCACAGGTTTATATCCAACTCCATGCCCACTTGGATAGTAGGGGTATGAAAAGGACCCCTTTTTCCCATTGAATTCCATGTTAAAATGGACTCAGTCCATTTTAACATTGAATCCTATGGAAAAATCGGGGCATCGCATCGCATCGCATGGTCGTATGCGATGCGATATCGCATCGCATCGCATCTGATTGTATGCCTTAACTTAAGGCATACAATCAAAAAATCGGCAGCCCAGATACTACATAAGTACCCAACATTCCTAGTGCCCAACCCCTGGACATTTTGCCAATTTCCATAAGATTTGGGGGTACTTATGTAGTATCTGGGCGTCCGATTTTGTGATTGTATGCCTTACCTTAAGGCATACAATCAGATGCGATGCGATTCGATGCGATTTTGCATAGGATTCAATGTTAAGAAGGTCCTGTTCATTTCCCCACTATCCAAGTGGGCATAGAGTTGACTTTATATAGCGTGGCGAGCGCAGCGAGGGGACGCTTATTTCTTAAAAAGTATTCTGTGTCCCCTCGCGGGGCTCGCTACGCTCGCCACGCTTCGGGCTCGGTGGCTCGCTACGCTCGCCACAGGTTTATATCCAACTCCATGCCCACTTGGATAGTGGGGAAAGGAAAAGGACCCCTTTTTCCCATTGAATTCTATGTTAAAATGGACTCAGACCATTTTAACATTGAATCCTATGGAAAAATCTTGACCATCGCATCGCATACGATTTGGTCGCATGCGATGCGATCCGATCCGATTTCTAAATCGGACGCCCAGATACTACATAAGTACCGATTTGGGTCCCTTGGCCAGACAAGACTAGTTGCATGAAGAAATGTTGAGCGGTGTCGTGGACTAATTGCCATTCGTAAATGTTTTAGGCCCATGCAACCTCTCCCATGGCTATTCCTACACTGCTTCTCGTCCTGTAGAAGTCTTCTCAGCAGGAATCTGATTATCGGTTTCTTTACAGAAGTCTGTCCGTAGCTACCTGCAGTTGCATGCCCTTGTATTGTCACAAGGGGGATTGTCCGGATAAGTGCCTGCAGATCTGGAGTCCTTTGTCCCTACAGGGACCCTGCTTCAGAAACTGTTAAATGCCGCCTTAAACTTCTATGACTCTACCGAGTCCTCTGAACGCCTCTCCCACTTCATTATGTGTCGCCCTCGTAGCTCCTCTCTCCTCGTTTACAAGTCATTTTGTATCGCGTTTGATAATTCCCTTTCTTGTCCTGCCAGCTTGCCATTCTCCACAGATGCAAAAAAATGAAAAAATAAAAGCAACACCTATTTTTGTAACTTCACGCCGTAAAACTGCCGGTTGAAGCAGTTTCTGCCAAATCCCATTATCTGCCTCTAAGCAAATAGATGGAGAGGTGGGTGGATGCCCACCCCCTTCCCCCATTTTCAGCTGCAATCTGGAACATTTCTAATGTCGCTCGTTCCTCCCTGGTTGCTGTGATCTTTCAGTCATTACAATCCTTACATGTGCATCTTCTGGATCCCGTTCAGAGGCTTGACTCCGTCTCCTGCCTAGTACTTGAAAAAGGCAACCGCTACAAAAGGTTCTGGAGAGGAAGTCCACCTTTTTTATATTAATCTTCTTTGTTACAAATAATAACATTGTAAGATGTTAACTTGTGCAGAGCTAATAGGGTCATTGGAACAATGCCACCCCGTCATGCAGAATTTACAGTTTAAAATGAAAACGAACCAAGGAAAAATTACCATTTAAAAGTGGCTCACTTGAAAGGCTGGCGCTTCTCGGGGACTCTCTGGTGGAAGGAAGCATCCTGCGTTGCGCTGTCCGCCTTGTCATGGAGGTGTCGCGGTGATGTGCTTGCCTGGTGACCTCCGCCGTTCAGCTCAGCTGCTGGGGGCATCTTCAGACACGCAGGCGGATGCTCTTGTAGGTTGATCTGCTTTCAGTCCCCTAATGTATCTCTAAACTATAATTAATGCAGGAGATAGACCCAAGGTCATATGAATCGGAGGGCTGTGAGAACAAGGAGGGTCTACTGGGAAAATCAGAGGTTTGGTATCTTTGATACTGTTGCACTTTTTACAACAGGCTTAGTTCTTTTTTGCTGTTGAAATCCTGTCTGTAAAATATACTTGTGTTTTGGGATTTTCTTCTGGGATATAGAGATCAGGCTTGCAACAATGGCTGATGGGTTTGCCATCGATGTTGTAGGTCCAGTGGTTTTCTGTCATCAATAGCAGAACACCTGAAAATGTATCATCCCCCCCCCCCCCGACCAGTGTGGCTCTGCCCTCCTCCCCTGATTGGTCCCACTTCCTTCTGTCTCGCCTATCTCTGAGACTCTCTTCTGGTGGTCATCAATGTAACCCACCTATGACATCATCCATTCATAGTAGACTAACTCATCGATGGCCATTCCTAATTGAAGTCCAATAGAAAATGCCGAAAGTTGTGATGAAGCAATTTATTTTAGGGATGGGAATTATATATTAAGATTATATATTAAGATTTGTCTCCCATGCAGCCAATATAATATATCGGACAGATGGATCATTGCGCTGTTTGCATTACTTCCAGTTAGGGATGGGTTCTTTGTTCTGTCAGCAAAAGTGTCTCCTGTGCACATGCAAGAATTGTCGATCTGTCCCCAAAATGATTGTCTTCCCCGATGATATTGCATTGCATCGATTTGCCAGCAACTAGTCCTGTATCTATCCTGAGATAACTTTGTGTAGTACCATCCAAAATAACTTTACAGTGAATGTTCTGTGCCCAGGGTTCTCAAACTTGGTCCTCAGGACCCCACACAGTTCACATTTTCCAGGTCACCTGACAGGTGCACTCATTACTCACTGACACATTGTAAAAGATCCACAGGTGGGGCAATTTATTTCACATGTGATTCTGTGAGGAGGCCTGGAAAACATGCACTGTGTGGGGTCCTGAGGACCGCGTTTCAGAACCTGTGTTCTGTGCTACATTCGTGGTTCCACCCAGATCCCCTTCCTTCTCCACAAATATCTGGGGAATTTTAATGGCTTGCCTCTTCGTAGTCCTTTATTATCAGCAATCCCACGCATAGAATAAAGCAAGGTTTCTCTTTGATTTAAGTGGCAATTTAAGTGCCTTTTTAAGCATTTTATCACAGGTTAGTTAATTTGTGGCTGGTACTATATAACACTGCTTAACCCAGGGGTTCCCAATCTTTTTCTAATCATGGCACCCTAGAGTATCAGAATTTTTCCACGGCACCCCTAGGCCCCCCAAAATATATATCAAATTAAGTAGATTGTGCTTATATGGGCTTCTTAGGTTCAGTTATGTGGTAAAGGGCAGGATTTGGTTCTGTTTGTACACATATTATTAGTGTTCCTTCTAGGAACCGGGGCAGGCAGGGCGCCGCTGCACGGGGGCATCGTCAAGGGGGCGGACCGGGCCGCGTCGTGACGAAAATGGGCGGGCCCGGCCGTCGTCGTCATTGAAAGGGGCGGGTCTGGCCGCACCGAAGGCTCTCCGCTGCCAGGGAAGCGCCGGGCACCGCTGTATACTGCGGCGCCGGGCTTCCCCGGTATCACGCTAAGAGTAGGAGACAGGCTGTTTTAGCGGGGCGCTGCCAGAGGGGCAGGGCTCATTTTGCCCTTTAAAAATCGGGCAGGGAGCAGCGCCCCGCTAAAACAGACTAGCGGGAACACTATATTATGATTGGCAGCCACCAGCACTGGTTTTGTCCAGAAATAATTGATCATAAATAATTTGAATTGGTTCTGGGCGAACAACCGGAGGCACCCCTGCAAGTGTCCCGAGGCACCCCAGGGAGCCTAGGCACACAGTTTGGGAACCGTTGGCTTAACCCCTTACACACAGTAATCAGTTATATTACCGTATATACTGTATATAATGTGTAGCTTGCAAATCAGGCGCTTGAGACATTCCCCCTCTGTGGGGCTGCTTGGAGTTTCTTCATGCATCGCTATATACAATATTGACCTAATAATACTTTAGTACTAAGTGTGTTTTACTAGAAGTTACAGCCATCTGTGTTTTTATATTGGTTCAATAAACAGGGCTGACTCACTGTGTTATGTTCATTTTCCCACTTTGGATGGCTTATCGTTGATTGACATTCAAGCAGAAATCCTCAATTGGCCGACCTTTAATACTGTCGACGGTTAAATCGTCAACCGCATTATGTTGAGGGCAGAATGCCGATACGGCTGTAATGTCACGATAAGAACATTTTAACCGTGCATTATAAATACGAACATGCTTTATGATCATGTTTAAAGTTTATAGTGCTGAATTCTTTTAATGACATTACCGCTATGTCGGCATTCTCTTGTTGGTATGATACTCGCGACAACGTGTATGTTTTATATTTGAAGCCATGTCATGTCGCCCTTTTGACTGTCAACCTTCTCATTGTTACACTAATGCTTGTGTCGACCGTACAACCCTGTTGACCTTGGCCATGTTGACCTATTTAATGGGTCAACCTAAGCCATGTCGAACTTCAGTGGTCGACCCAATGTATGTCGGCATAAATAGTGTCCACCTAATGACCGTATCCCTACCATACCCCGTCTCTCCAGCGTACAAATCCACATGTCTCTGGCGCATTGAGGCGCTCTAGTAATTACCTTGTGATCTACAGTATATTAAATCTCTTTAAGATCAGCTGAGTTCAGAGTACATAAGCAGACGCCTGTAAGTTCATGCAGGGTTTTCTTATTCCTAATGAGACTTGGAAGAGAACAAACAGGGAACTAAAGCAAATGTTTGTTTTAAATGAGCGTCGCTTTTTATCACGAGGGCTGACATTTTCTTTACATTTAAATAATATTATGAGTTTCTAGCTGTGTAGTGTTTAGATGTGTTTATAACGTCTGCTTTGTGTTTTCTTCTCTTGCACAAATGACCCAGCTTTGGCCACTAAGGGGAAGATGTATCAAGCTTCAAAAAGTGATGAAGTGGGGAGTGGTAAACAATTAACCAATCAGCTACTTACTGTCATTTTTCAAACTCAGTTTGTGATATGGCAGATAATAGCTGATTGGCTGGTTGTTTATCACTCTTCATTTTATCACTTTTTGAAGCTTGAGGGGAGATGTGTCAAAGGAATACATACAGGTGACCAGCGGACGAGATGCTGACGGTCCGAAGATTACACCCAGCATCCAGATTTGTGTCTGCTAAGTAGATTTTCCCCTCTCCTAGACCCCCCACCCTAACCCTCCCCGGTATTGCGTAACCCTAACTTTCCCACCCTGCAACCTAACCCTGGGAGTTATTCAGATCTGATCGCACAGATGTGAGTTTGCAGGCTGGGCGATAATTGAACAACTGCGCACGTGTTCTGTTCTGGAGGTGTCACGGAAAATGCAGGAGCACCCAGGCGCTTGAAGGGAAGTCGCGGGATGTCAGCTCCGGCTCTGATCAGACTGTTTCTATGGCAGCCGCTGAGTCCCGGATTACGTACAAACTACACACACTGGAAAAATCATTTGCTGCTAATCGCAGGGCTGTGATATTTTCGCGAGCTTTTCGCAAGGCCTTCCACGGGGCGCGCTTTCACTCTGGCTGGGCGGCGAATACCCGATCGCAGGGTTCTTCAAATTAGCAGCCCGGTGACCAGGTCTGAATACCTCCCTCCAACCCTCCGGTCCTGCAGCCTAACCCTTAGTCCGCCATTGGCCTAAACCTAACCCGCACTGCATACATACGATCGGTCAGCTGACTGCTGGCATCCTGACAGTCGGGACATTAAACGCACCCATATTAAATGAATCCGATTGGTTGCATGATTGCCATGCGCAGTTTCATCTCGCTATACTATATTAGGTGTCAGCAGAATGTAAGGGGTCTATTCCTCCAAGTCATTATGCCTGTGTATATAAATCAGTATTCCTGAGGAATCTGACTATCCTCCTGCTGTCTCGTTGAGCATGTATCTTAGCATTTTCATTAAGGCGCCTATTGAATTATCATGATTGACATTTACCTTAACTTAACTCTAAATTACCCCTAGAAATGAATCACACGGACAACAACTGCATAAGTTAAAAGGTCAACGATATTTATTAAATGGTATGACCCTATTGAAAGGGATGGCCAGGATAGCGCTTGGAGACCAGCTCAGGTCAAGAAATGTTAGTAATGGCGGCGACTACAACACCCCAACTTATATCCAGGGCGATGAACCACCCCCCATTGAATTTAAGGCACAGCCCGCACTGTGATGGTCTTACCGCCCCTCCTATGGCATGGCGAGAACACTTTAAGGAAGTGGCCAACGTCCCCCCTCGGGGGCAGGACTCACCAGCCGTCCTGGCAGATGGTGGCAAAACCACACAGTGACCACCTGTGCCTCAAAATTGACCGCTGGTTGAGAGCGCATTCCCACCAATTATTAATTAATTTTTGTAAAGCCAAATTAGGTGAAGGCCGAAAGGCCAGGTAGCATTTGAAAGTGCAAGGGAGGGAGTGTTGGAATCCAGACTCAAAGAGGAAGCAGCATCATCTGACTCCCCTTTATTTACCCCTGCCTAAGCTACCACCCCTTTTCTACCTAATTGGCTACTATGGGTAATGAACTATTCAACAACTTTATTAGGACAATCACAAAATTCACAGGCTCTTAAATGCCCTCATGCCTATACAGCCCTCGCTTAATCAAATGCTTCTACAACACACATGCTTGCAGTCTCATAGCTAACAAGGGTGCTGCACTGATTTACACAGAGGGGGGAAAAAAATCTGTTTTTGTTGAAAAGAATGGAAGGTGGAGATGAAATGTTAGCAGGCTTCTTGTTTATTTGTCCTTTAATTTTGAGAGTTCTGTATCCTTCAATTTTATGTCCATATTCAGCAGGATTTAAGGAAAACATTTTAAAGAAGCACAAACAAGCAATCATGGGATTGTGGATGATGAAAGGCCCCATCTCTATAAATGTCTCTCCATCTGCTGACATTCGTTGCTGCAGAAAACATTTGTGTTGGCTTTTACTGAAATAAATGTGCCCAATATTACTGTGCAGAGTGCTTTCTGCTTATATCGTATTAGGATTTGTGCCGTCCTAGCAGTGCGCAGATATCAGATAGACTCTAGTTGGGCAATTGGCAGTTGGCTTTAGAGAGACCCCAAAAGGAGCAGTCTGTTCAGGGTAAATGACTATTTATTTATTACCAGTTTCTTATATAGCGCACACAGATTCCGCAGATCACCGGCCAATCAGCTCCTGACTGTTAAATTATACCGCTTTCACACCAGAAAATGCAGGGACCCACCCGGGAATATGGCCCAGGGATCATGCTGGGGCATTCCCGGGTTGGCCCCTTCACACAACAAAAGTCCCTGCATTTTCTGGTGTGGGTAGCAGGCAGGCAGGAGGTGGAATGGTGGCAGAGGCGGTATATAATATTCACCCCGGGTTGCCGGTCGGGGATCCACACAGGAGCGAGTGCAGATGACGGGTCAGTTGGCAGGCGCAGATGGCACAGCTGCAGTGAGGGCACCAGAGGGCTGTGTCTTCTTCATCCGCTGTCTGTCTTGTGATCTGCGCCTGCCGCCTGAGTGGATCCCCAGCCTGACCACCCACACCAAGGAATGGCAACCTGGGTGAGTACCCCTACCCCTTTCACACCTGCCAGGACCCTAGCTAGCAGGGTTGAAATCCCGTCAAATTTCCCTGGGAACCTCACACACCAGCGTTAGTCGCGATGTTAGGAGGAGCAAATCCACATAAAAGGGGGTGCGGCTAACTAAGGGTGCCAAGCTTCCCTATTGGTGCAATTGCTAGGGGGGGTTCAAGGGGCAAGTGTGTGGCTCTGGAGTAGGTGGACTAGGTCTACACATACTAGGTCAACATGCATTGGGTCAACCACTGACGGTCGACATGGCTTAGATCAACACGTGAAATAGGTTCACATTGCTAAGGTCGACATGGTTGGGAGGTGAAACCAAGCATTAAGTCAACAATGCCTAGGTCAACAGTCAAAAGGTCGACATGGGGTTTTTACACTTTCGTTTAAGCCATGTGCCGACAGGCGGTATTTCATACCCTACCATCCTCTAGGTTGCAAAGGGAGAATAGAATAGTGTGCCGAGTGCAGCGCGGCACCACGCCGGAAGCATGGCGAGCGCAGCGGTACACTCTGACGGTATCCATGTCGACATTCGGACAAAAAACACATTTGAAAAACTCATATTGGAATTTTGACTGTTGACCTGGATCCCAATATACTCCCATTGATTATGGGGTTGTGGGGTCTATGTACTAAGCTTTGGCGAGAGATAAAGTACCAGTGAATTTGCCACATGGGGCAGATGTATTAAGCCTGGAGAAGTGATAAATTGGAAGTAGAGGACGCATCAGCCAATCGGCTCCTAACTGTCACACCCCACGGTACGTTTGAAATATGACAGTTGGGAGCCAACTGGCTGCGGCGTTATCACCTTCCACTTAATCGCGTATCCAGGTTTATACATCTGCCCACGTGTTACAAGCTGTCTAAAAAATGGCAGTTAAGAGCTTATTGGTTTGTAGTCTCTCCTTCCGCTTTACTCTCTCTAATGCTGTGTACACACGGGGGCGATAGGGGCTATAATCGCTGGGAATATGGTCGCAGGCGACCATATTGCCAGTGATTGGAGTGCGCACCAGCGATAAATCGCCGGGTGCGCGCTCCCGTTTTCTGCCCCAATTGTAATCGCTGGTCGCAGGAACTTGCTCCTGCGACCAGCTAATTACCTATGCGGCTCCCCCAGCAGAGGTTCCTTTTCATCAGCGACCATCTCTGGTCGCTGATGAAAAGGAGACACTGAGCAATATATTGCAAGCAATATATTGCTAGCAATATATCTCCCCCCCCCCCCCCCCGTGTGTACGCACCTTAAGGCTTTGTACATAGGCCTCTTTGAAATCTTCTTTCTCGCAAAAGGCTGCTAGCTGATGACTACAGACCCGGGACTATGAATTATGGATGGATGCATGATGGAAATACATAGTCGCGAGAGGTCAGGCGATAGCCACTCGTGTTTGCCGTAAATATACCGCACCTTGTATCGACCAATGCTCAGGAACAGGAGTGCAGCGCTATTGAAGCCTAGAAGACATTTGTTCTGCGGATAATGATGCGTATTGTAATTTGATTGTCAGTCCTATGATAGATCAATTCTGCTTCTTATGCCTTATTGTGCGTCGCTTATATTCATGCGCACCGCGTCTTCTGTGCCCATTGTTGTATGAACTGCATTGTTAACATATCAACGCTTCCCTGATTTGACGGATCCTTCCTCTTTCCTTTATCTTCACGAAATAGAATTTTGTCTCCTTTTCATCCTCTTCTCTGCCCACCTGGCCTGCTTCAGCTTCCCGCTGCTGTCACATGTATGTTGTTCATATGCAGAAGGCATGCATTGTGCATCGTGGATGGGTGTCCTTTACGTGGCAGCAGCTTTTTCCCTCTAGTGAAACTACAAGTACCAGCATGCACGCTTGTACATGGTGGTATGCCCGGGCTCAGCTGCGCTGGCGCAGCAGGCTGTGTCAGAAAAGTTCAGGGCATACCCCAGTAGTTAGTTGTGGGCCAGTGGTGCCTCCAGCTGTGCACCACTGGTGCACCACCTCTAGCGGCACCCTCCCATTGCTACTTCCCTCCTGTCACTCCCCACTGACCTCCGCACTCCCGCCGCCATTCACACTGCATCATTGAAAAGGTGGCAGGCCCTCCTGGGAGAGGTTCAGGGCGGCTTTGGGGGGAATCGGGAGCACTTTGGAGTTTGGGTGCCCAAGTCCCCACCGAGCCGCCCCGAACCTTCCCGAGTGTGGCCTGCCCCTGGTCACTGCTGCAGTGCGAATGGCGGCAGGGAACTCCGGCGTAAGATCTCAGGAGGGCGGAGGTCAGGAACGGGGGAGGGAGCAACAAGAGGGCGGAGTCTGGACTGGCTGCTGCCCTGGTAGGTTTGTCCTGCCCCAGGAAATTCCACCACTCAAGGGGTTAAAACTAGTTCCTGTGAAGTTAAAGCAGCAGCCCGGCATCTGGTGTGGGACCGATTCAAGTTGGCTGTTCTCCTGTGACATCAGCCGCCAACCACGGCAGGCATCGGCCCACCTGCGTACCCATGGGAACGCCCAGCGGTTTTATGGGGATGCCTTTAAAATGCTGGGAGTTCCCATGGGTGAGCCCCATTCTTGCCCCCCTCCACGATGAATGGTCACTCCGGGCATCTTACGCTGTATGGCATATAGATGCTAGGTGTGTAAGGACATATGTGTATTTGTGTCTGCAATGTGCATAATTTCCATACACTATATATCCCTAAGGGATGTGGGAAGTATCCCAGCGGCTGAAATCCCGATGGTGAGGATGCCAGAAGCAGTATTCCAACAGTCAGGATTGTCCAACTTCATTCAATCAATTGTCCTTCTTTTCCCGGATTTCTCTCAGTGGAGGTGAGCAAAAAGGCCACAGTGTCCCAAACTCCACCATTACCATCCATGTTTAAAGGTTATCCATGCTTGATTAACTCCTCATGACAACTAAACATTTATTGGACAGAAAAGCTTTTTATTGTTTAAGGCGAGAAAACATGGCTACTTTGTACCGGCCGATGGCTGTAAGTAAACATTAAAGGTTCCAAGTACAAATTGCATTTGCCCCATTACAGGTGCCAAAGAGCACATTATCTTCAGGCACAATGCTAATCTTTGGCTCTCCAAGGTCCTGAAACTGCTTGAGAAAGGGATCCTCATAGATGAGAGGGCTTCACTCCAATACCGACTTTCCAGAACCTCTGGTGAAAGTGCGGAGATGGCATCTTAAAAGTTCAACACCTGCCGTTTGCATTCAATTCAACACGTATGCCTCTGAGTGATCTTTACTTTGGTGATGGTCAGAGTCAGGGGCACCCCTCAGATTCTAGATTCCCTAGACAGCTGCCTTATGGTAGAGTGGAGTGCCGGATGCATGCATGATGACAGAACAGGATCGCAATTGGATTCCCTAAGATCTGGATGTCTCGTTTGTAGCGTAATGTGGGGTAGTCACTTCATAGAGTCTCCGATGCAATTTTATACATCACAGTTGAAGTGCATTTTGGGTGTATCGTCACCTATTGAGTTCCTCTTTTAATTACCACTTGTAGACATGACTACAGAGAACAACGAACTAAGCTCTTCTGACTCCATGTCACTTGTGAAATAATGATTGGGTTCAGGCTTTCCATTATCTTATTCCATCAAACTGAGAGTTTTTCTAGAGGAAAAACTGATTTTATGTCTATTCTGATATCTCCGTTAAGGTTCTGTAGAGCGCCCTGACAGGTGATGTATCTCCGTGGTCTGGTCAACTGCACAGATTAGGGCTTGTTACAGTGTAGAGCAGTTCTCCTAAAACCGTGGCCATACACTACTGAGATGTATCGCACATGACTGCAATGTGTCGCTGTCAAAACATCCGATATTCAGTTTTCACTTTGTTCCTCATGCCTCATTGGCACTGGTCTCCGGTGATAGCTTGTAGCCAGTATACAGATGTAGCAGGCTACATCTTTGCAGGGGCTGGCGATTCCATCGCCAGCCCCTGCCAGTGGCCGGCCACCACCAGGGGCACGCAGGCATGAGACGCTCGCGCGCCCCATGGCAACGGAGCCTGCCGCCGGTCCCTCTCGCTGCCTCGACCGCCCCCCCCCCCCCCCCCCCCCGAACTGGGCAGCATCTCCCTGAAGCGGAGACGGGCAGGGAGACGCTGCACAGCCGCCGTGATACTGGGACGCTCGTGTGACGCACGCGCGTCCCTATCGCCGGCGCTCGCCAGTGAAAGGGATCTGGTGGGCGCCGGGCAAAGATGTAGCCTGCTACATCTGTACATCAAAGGCAGAAGAAAGAGTGCGATGCAAACATGCAAATGGAGAAAAGGCCGTGTTATTTACATATTATTAATATATCTAAAACCCGATGGTACAGAGCGGAATAGAGGATTCTCGAGCTGGATATACTTGAGCTCTGGTTTTGGATGACCGACGCCAAGAGAGAAATGAAAATTCTATATAATGAAGGATAAAGTTTATTATAAACCAGATCCACGTGTTTTTTTTTTTTTTTTTTTAACTTTTTCGCTTTTGCATGTTCATGTTGGTCAGTGGCAATAGGTCAGTTTTCTCTATAGTTAATATCGTTGTTCAATGGGCTGCTAGTACTGTGTTCTCTGTATCATTCTTCACTTGTCCAACATTGGGCCTGATTCAGGCCTGATTGCTAGTTTTCGCATATTTGCTGCCCAGTGTTCAGGTAAACGCTGCACCGCCAAACCCCCCCCACACACACATGAAAGTGGATGTGTACACTTATTCACTCACATGAGGATGCACGGAGGGGAATTTGTTCAATGGTCGCTCACCGTCCAATGATTTCTCCCGCCTTCTCTCTGAAATGTAAGTCTATACTTTTCAGATGCCTTTTATCCTGCAAATTGGGGGGCGGGTGCTGCCGGCATGTGATGTCAGCCGCCCAATCCAACTTCTGTTCGCAGGAGTACACCCATAAAACGCTGGGTGGTCCCCTGCGTCCGCTCCATGCCCACCCACCATTGAGCAAAGGACCCGGCAGGTGTGAAACTTGCTCAAGGCGTTCGCTCCCGGGATTTGCGCATGAACAAACCGGCACCATCAGGACCGGGGACAAATTAGTAACTGAACCATAAGGGCTGGCTCGCCCCTTACTTACCTCACTCAGAAGGTGCATACCCACTCAGCATCCCGTTTTCATCAGCGACCAGAGATGGGTGCTGATGAAAGGGAACCTCTGCCGGGGGAGTCGCAGAGGGGATCAGCTGGTCGCAGGAGCATATAGTAGTATAAAATACTGGAGATTTCCAAGGCGCAGGGAAAAAACAGAAGAGCAGCTCAATATAACCAAAAAACTTGTTCAACCAAAACAAGTAAGACAATGATAACACAAAAAAGGGGTAAGGATATATTCAAGCGCTGTCTGTATGTGTTCTCTTCGCTTCTCCCGTTCTCATGGGTCGATATGTGAAAAATAAATAAAGAGAGAGAACACAATGTGTGGAACTGTATTTTTTGTTTCAGAACATACAGAGGGAATAGAAGTGGGACATACCACACTCACAGATGGAGTGTGTTTTTCAGATTCATAAAGGTATCTTTTTTGGTGATAGTATAGCCTTCACCAAAAACCACCCTGGTGTCCAATAGAATTTGGTTAGGCGTACTTTTTCACTCACACGATCAAGGTGTTGCAATACATATAATGGTTTCTTTTTAAAAAACAGGCGTACCGGTAACTCACAATTTGCAGGAATTTTCAAAACACATCTGGGTTTCTTTATCTTGAGAAAATTGTTTTATTGCCAAAAACACACAAAAATTTTTAAAAAAACACTCTGACCATAAGTACACAGGAGAAAAAAGTCCAAAGGTGGGTGATAGATGTTGAAAAAACTCACACTAGATGTACACCAAAAACTCTCCGGATAAGTTTAAAGATGTCGGTGAGTAAACACCCAATACCTTTGTTTTAATGTCCAGCGTAAACACAGTATGGTCCAAAGTTCCAAAAAGAGGTTGTGCAAATCCAGAAAGCCAGCCAACGCGTTTCGATTTCAAATCTTTTTCAAGGCTCCCGGGGGGGCCGCAGAGGGGATCAGCTGGTCGCAGGAGCAAGCTGCTGTGACCAGAGATTAGAACTGGGCTGAAAACGGGAGCGCGCTCGCCGGTGCACAGTCCAATCGCTGGCAATATGGTCGCTCAGCGACCATATTGCCAGGGATTTTTGCCCGTGTGTACAGAGTTTAAGATTACCTCACCTGCAATATACATAGGAACCTATTTTGGTCCTTTCGCAGCCAGCCGTCATTCGCATGGGGAGCTATGTTTGACGCATGCGCAGCCGAATTTCTGCACATGTGCATACGCCAGGAGCATGCAGCCACTGCGAACAGATTGTTGGGCAAGTGCACACACTCAAGGCTGTGGGAGTGGGGCGGCGGCAGCGGATAGTCGCGGCCATGGGAGCGTCCAGCGTTTCATGGGCATTCCCATGTAAACGCTGGACGTTCCCATGGTGATCGGCCCATGACGTCAGTGCCGGGGGCGGCCAGCTGACATCACGGATGTCCGCTGCCCGCCCACTTCCTCCCGGATCCGTATCGGGTTCCGGAAGCCATGACCGCCGGCAGTCAAAGTTTCTGCTGACGATTCTTGAACTTGACAAATGTTTTTATGTGTTCTGCTATTAAATGTACTTGATTTTTACCTCAGTGTGACGCGCACCCAGTTCACACGCCGCAGGGGACAGGATCTTTCCTGTGGCTGCTGTGATTATTGGGCGCACTACTCCCCGGACTGGTACACTACACCGACGAGGGTGTTCCGCATCCTGACCCAGGCTTACTCTGCTTACACTAAATAAACCCTCGGGCATCTGGGTCACAGGATGGATCAGACGTGTCTGCGCTCCATCTTAAACAGTTCAGTAAATATTAGCTGCATGACGCTGTGTCAACAGACAACTGTCTGACACCATCGCCGGGATCAGCTGTTCAGACAAATAAGGACATGGATGTGCCCTAAGGGGTTAATGGTTTTGGTATGCAGGGTGCTGCTTACAGCCCAGCAGTGTTCCCTAGAGAATGCATGGATTGTTGGCATAGATCGCTGCGTGGGCCTAGCTTGGGATGCCTGCGCTCACTATGGATGTGTCAGACCGAGAAGCGACAAAAGTGCATTCAGTCATGAGGACAGGACTCCGTGAGGAATCTGGGGCTTGATGCCCGCTGACCAGCGCAATTGGCATTCCTCAGAGGATCAGGGCAAGTGACTGACGCCCCTTTGTCCTGTTTGTGCAGTATCGGTGGCCTAGACCTTGAATGGTTACCACAACTGCCAGCCTGCTGGAAAAAGTCGTACGTTCGCGGATTGAACAGGCGACCGAAGGGGGGCAAGATCTAATCTATTTCCCAATGTGGGGTGACAGAAGGAAGCCGAGAGTCTGTTCCACACAATGCAAAGTGACACAGTGACACGAGCACAGAGCAATTGCTGCTTATTGAATGTGACCGTTACAATGCAGCCCGACACCGGCAGACAGGAAATATAGCTCATGAGATCTCTCTCCCTCAATCCAGTGTGACACGGTATAACCTGTCTGTCCGGGATTTCAATTAGGGTGACAATGCCACAAAGACACAAGAGAGAAGCGCGCGTGTTTCTCCTGACGGATGGCGGCTCGAATCCCAGCAATCTGTATGGTTGGATGTCATGTGGCCAATTATTAAGTCGCAACTCCCAGTGTGCAGTATGAGGCCAAATCTAGGAAAATGTCATATGTTACCAGCATATGGTTTGCAGTTACTCTAGCGAGGCGCGGTGTTTCCGTCCCTGAGGAGGGCACGGTTTATCCACAAGCGTCTCTACAGCGCAGCGTACTTAGTGTTATCCCTTTATTAATTTACCTATCTGATGTGGATATTTCATATTGCTGCAATGAGCAGCAAAAGGAATAGGACTGCTTGGAACTATTCTGTATAATAAGGCTAAGGGCCAGGTGTATCAAGCTTCAAAAAGTGATGAAACGGAGAGTGATAAACAGCCAACCAATCAGCTCCTACCTGTCGTTTTTCAAACCCAGCCTGTAACAGCTAAGAGTCAGTTAAGAGCTGATTGGTTGGCTGTTGATCACTCTCCAATTTATCACTTTTTGAAGCCTGATGCATTTGGCCTTATGGGGCGGTATTCAATCCCGGTCGCTATTTCTGACAGAGGAAATAGCACTCACCGCCTGTTCAATGCTGCCGGTTCCGACAGCATTGAAGGCGGATTTCGCCAAAACAGATCCGACTTTAAAACAAGTCGGATCTGTTTTGTCGGAAACAGCTGTGGATTGTCCAAATCACGGCCGTTTCTCGACAATCCACAGCCGTTTTTGCTGACACGCCCACTTTTACCACCCGACAGGCGGAACATTTGCATGTCGGGCCGGGCGAAAAACGGGCCAGGAATTATGACTGTCGGAATCCAAGATTGAATACTCACCCATTGCTATGCCTCACTTCAGTGGGGGGAATTGAAGAGTTGTACAAGCTCCCAAATATTTTGTTATGGGTTTAACTGTTTTTTGTTTTTTTTGTGTGTTTTTTTATTTGCTTTACTTTATGGTTTAAATGAAAGAATCACTGGAGTACTGTATGTGTGACGCTTTTCATGACATTATTATTATATTTCCTATAGAATTAAAGTGCGAGCCAAGGGCCTGATTCCTGAAATCAAAAAAAGCAAGCACCTGGCCAGTTGTAACGTGCAGATAGTTAGATTTGGGTGGGGTGTGTTCAATCTGTAATCTTAATTGCAGTGCAAAAATAAAGCTCTCTTAACATTTGTGGACTACATGCAGAAACAGTCAGTATTTACCCTGCACATAAAAAATATATATAACTCACTCAATTTGAATCTCTTTGCACATGTTGCATCTGCCCACCTGCAGATGTGACTAAGAATGAGCGCCAAGGGTATTTAATGCTGCTTTAGATAAGAGACCCTTCTAAATAATCTCCTTGGCCTCCCATGCCCTGTGATTGTGGTTTATATTATTGGTGGAAAATGGGGTGGGCATTGATGTCATGTGACGTAAGCCGCCAGCCATGAGTAAGCATTGACCCACTCGCATCCCCAGGGGAACGCCCAGCTTTTCCCAATTTTCAAATTCCAATTCGGCCCGACCCATTGAGCCTGAATCACCCCCCTACATTTCCACATTTCCTTTATATCAATTCACCCATATCTATTAAGAGTTATATATGTGTGTGTGTGTGTGTATATATATATATATATATATATATATATATATATATATATATATATATATAATGTGTGTGTGTGTATATGTATGTATGTATGTCTATACAGTATATACATATACATACACAGTATCAGCAGTGCAGCAGCGGACGGGTGGGGGGACGGTAAATGCCCAAACCCAAAATACTGACCCGTAATCGTTTCTGAAGTAAATATAAAAATGTGATAAAATTGATGAAGCAGAGAAATCTCCAGCGTTCCAATAAAGCCGGTGTCTTTTCTTCTCCTTGTCCGCTTGATCCTCTGTTTTAGACGCGCTCGGTCAGCAAACTCCTTGTACAGTATCCAACAAATACTGTATCTGTCCTGCACAGTCGTTTTTGGAATTTCATTGTTCTAAGAACAAAGGCTTCTGCCCACAGTTAACTGTAGCAGCCAGCTCGTAAGAAGTGCCAGCCAGGAAAGCTGGCTACACACTCTCTGTTTGTGTGGTCACTTAAGGGGTGATTTATCAAGGCTTGGAGAGAGATAAAGTGGAGAGTGAAAATGACAGGAGCTGGTTGGTAGGTTATCTCACTCAAACACCGCCGGTAACACAGCAGTCAGGAGTTGATTGGCCAGTACTTTATCGCTTTCAAGGATAGATACATATGCTTCTTTTGCTATCTTGCTTAAATTGTGACCAACTTTACTTTTTTACAATTACTTAAATAAATTGAAGAAAAAGAATATCCGTAAATTAAAGAAACATATTATCCATTGCAGCAATAATACACTGTAATATGATAAATGCATAATAAAACCATTTAGTAACATTTTATATTAAGATTATGCTTACACGCCTATTAGTTATTATTTAAATGAGTGCATTCCAATAAATTAATATTTTGCTGCGTAGAGCCTAGACACGTCAATCCTGGGATTCTTAATGCCCCTTTCACATCAGAAAATGGAGGGAACCACCCGGGAATGTGTCCCAGGGATCCTGCTGGGGCAATTCCAGGTTGGCCCCTTTCATACCAGAAAAGTCCCTGCATTTTCTGGTGTGGGAAGGAGGTGGGCAGGCGGCGGGATGGCGGCGGAGGCGGTTTGGTGGTGGAGAGTACTCACCCCGTGTTGCCGGTCCTCTGTGTAGGCCACACAGGTGGCGGGCGCAGATGACCGGTCAGATGGCGGGCACAGAAGACGCAGCTCTCCGGCTGCGTCCTCTTCATCCGCCGCCTGTCCGGTCATCTGTGCCCGCTGCCTGTAAGGATCCCCGGCCTGACTGTACACACGGAGGACCGGCAACGCGGGTGAGTACCCCCTACCCCTTTCACACCGGCCTAACCCGGGAATTTAGGCTGGTGTGAGAGGGGTATTAGTAATGTGCATGGCTGTCGGACATACCTGCCTACTTTTGAAAATGACTTTCAGGAGATTCCAGTTGATAATAGAATGTTGCTGTGCCGTTGATGGGGGCATTTCCATAACTGCCCAAAGGGTGTGAGCAACCAGTGGCAGTAGGAGATGGTGAGCACCAAGTGGGGGGGTAGGGAGGAGAGCATGCAGTGGTGGATAGGAGGTGGGAATGAGCACCCAGTGACAATTGGTATCTTTAGCAGGTGTCTATAGGTGAAGATGGGGGCAGGTGAGTACCAGTAGCAGGGAGGTGGGGAGAAAGGCGAGCACCCAGTAGCTGGGAGGGAGATGAGTACCCAGCAGCTGACAGGCAGGGAGGAAGGAGGGGGAAATGAGCACCCAGTGGCAGGGTGTGATGGAGGTAGGTGAGTACAGGGAAATGTGGGGGGTTGGTGGCACAAAACAGGTGAAAATCAAAGCCAACCCCATTTAAAACATTTTTACACATCAGCACTGACCTCTGGGGACCACAAATGTCTGTTGCAGGGAGCCTCAAACTATTTTGCTCTGGGACCCCATCAGACAATAAAAATAATGACCGGACCCCAGTGTAGGCAGCAGACAGCACATACATGGCAGCATTGTGGAGGCACAGAGTGATGGGAGGAGGCTAAAATAACAGACAATTCAACAGATTTTTTAGACTCCTTGAATCACTGGGACTTATGGGCCCCATACATCAGCAATCACAATTTATGGATTTTCAGATATAGGGATATTTTGGCCAGATAACTGGATTTAACAATCTATCTGACTTTGCCCACACATTACAGATTTATTTCAGTGATCGGCAGATTTTTCCATCTAAAGATTGCATCTTCATATCTGGAAATTGCCCCAATCGATTGTCATTTCAGCTGTTCATAATGTAAATAGATGAAGATGACGAATTGGGAATGCCCACACATATAAAAAAGATCTGCAGATAATACCGGATTATTAAGCATGTTTAAAAACCTGATTAAGCAATCGATTGGCGATTTTGATTGGGATTGCCAAAAGGGGGAGCCCACACATCTAAAATTAATTGTGTCAATCATCTCCATATCTGAAAATTGTCACAATTAATTGCTGATGTATGGGGCCCATTAGATTAGACAAGTCTTCAGCCTGATGGGCAGCAACATGGAGTCTTGACCCCATGCTGAGACAGTTGGGGCCCACTTTGGGGGCAGGACCCACAGTTTGAGAAGTGCTGGTGTATTGTTGGGGGGCTCATTTTGGGGGAGATTCTCTAAGAATCTCCGCCCCCCTTCGCCGCCCATCGCATATTTAATTATGCTGTAACATATGCGATAATTAAGGCAAAGGACAGCTCTTGCGTTAAGAGCTGTCCTTTGTGGTGAGAGTCGCCGGGTCCCAGCAGGTCCCGGCGGCTCTCCCCTCCCTCCCACACCCGGCGCTGCTACTGCTGCGCCGGGCTCTCCTCCTCCCTGCACCCGGAAGAGGATCAGTGCAGGGAGGAGGTCACAGGTCCGGACAGCACTGCGCTGTGCTGCCCGGACACAGGTGATGCGGGTCGGCGGGGGGTCGGCGCGGGGCGGCGGAGGGTTGCGATAGAAGCCCATTGGCTTCTATGGGGCATCGCCAGACTTTTCTGGCGATGCCCCCCGCCGCGGTAATCCGGCGGGGGATGCTTACAGCATCCCAAAATGCGGTAAAAACCCAGATAACGGGGTTTTTACCGCATTTTTAGCTTAGAGAATCTCCCCCTTTATGTTGTTGTATTTTGATTTGCATTATAGATCTAATGGTGGTCTAATTTAATGGTGCCTCTTATTCCTTAATTATACACATTACATTAGATTACATTTGCCGACCAAGTTCTCCGGCTGTTGTAAAACTACAAGTGCCAGTATACCCTGTCACCGATCAGCTGGTAAAGCATGCTGGGACTTGTAGTTGCACAGTAGCTAGGGAGACACACAACCAAGCCTGCATTATTTATAGCCGAGCCCAAATAATGAATGGCCCACAAGGAGGTGTTGAGGCCATTAATTGCCCAATCAGCCCCCTGAATGTGGATTACGGAGGGACGTGATAAGCGAGAGGTAGGAAAGTGCTTCGGTATCTCTGTCCCTAATAGCTGCTGGCCCTAATGCAATTTGATGAAATCCTCTAGCTGTACTGAAATAAGCATTATGTGTAAACACTCCTGGAGTGAGATTGATACATTGAGCTATCAGAAGGAATGGTTTTATTCCTGCATAGTAATTCGCTTCATCTCTCCCTGTGCCAGATAAATTATTTCTTCTTAATTTGTTTGGTATCCGGCCAAATGTTTAGTCCGCTCTAGACTTTTGTGGTTATAGTTTCTTTAACTGTCTGATGTCCGTGGGCACCCACTGGCGTACGACGTCGGCATTTTTCACCGGAGAGGAAAAGAAGAAGATGGTAAATCTCACGTCTCTGTGAGAAACGCAAGAATTTGAAAAATCACCCTCATTAGGCGCAGTTACGTGGGGGGACGCAGCAAGACAGGGAGAGAAGATGGAAGTGGAGGAGAGAACATGGGGGGGGGGACAGAGGAGATGGGCAAAGATAGGTATGTGTGTATTTAAACTAGTAAGCCTGCTCAAAGTAAATGCTTCGAAAGCTAGTCTGCTGCCTTGTACAAACATGCACAAACGCTGTCCTCTGTGTTTGTGCATGTGTGAGAGAGAAGAAAGAGATGTATTTTCACCCACTGCCAACAGATGGCAGTGTTTCAGGGACACTAGATAGATAGATATAGATATATATATATATATATATATATATATATATATGTATATATATATATATATATATATATATATATATATATATATATATATATATATATATATATATATATATGTATACACATACACACACACATTTTTTGTGATGCCCAAGTACTGATCAGGTGCAAGGTAGAACCAATCATAATGTTTACTGGTTGTTATTTTTGTTCTCCCTATGTAATGTAATAATTTGATTTTCCAAATTTTATATTATTATGGAATACAGGTATTTTACCTCTCACAAAGGCCATGATGTATAACCGGACAATATGGTAAAATTTTTTTGGGGGGTTTTACCACATTTTCACATGTATCAACATGGGACCCTATAGTCTAAGTCTAATGGGCTTCTTTTTGCATCCCATGTCACCCCGCCGGCCCACCTCACCTGCTGTCTGGACCCAGTGACGTCCTCCTCCCTAGCAGCAGTACCTCCCCTTCTGGGTGCAGGCAGGAAGAGGAGGAGCCTGGGAGTCCCTGCAGCCATCTGCCGCAGAAGGCTCCTGGGCGTAGGAGGTGAGAGGGACCTGCGGGGACCCTCTCACCTGGCTCCGGTGGCCTCACAAAGGGCAGCTCTATTCGCAAGAGCTGTCCTTTTGTGATACTAATCGCATGTCAGTACATATGCGATTAGTATCAATGCGATGTGCCGCAATTAGTGCATCCCGCCCAAAGGACTAGATGTATCCAGCTTCAAAAAGTGATAAACAACCAGCTCCTAACTGCCATGTTAAAGGCTGGGTTTGAAAAAAAATTTCCACAAGAGATGATCTTTCAGCAGACTGTTGCCTCCGTACAGCATAAGATGAAGTATATTGGCATCACGGCTGCTCAGCGCGACCCGCAGACCTTAACTACAGAACATCCCAGCCGTGTAGCCAGCTGAGGATTATCAGAACAGCATAGGCCAGTAGTGCAGCTCGTTACCGTCATCCTGGCTCAGCGCCGCCTAATTACAGAGTATTACAACAATAAAAGTCTGAGCTGCAGACTATTGCCTCCATATGCAGTCCCTTCTCTGCAGAGTATCTCATCCGTTGCTGGCCACCTCCTGTATGTGCTGATGCTCTCCCATCATGTTGTCCCGGGTCGGGGTGGAACGACGGAGATCTACCCATAGCGTCTGTATAGCACTGTGGGTTTGCAGACCTCCCTTTCTCCACTCTGAGGTGCCGTGGATGTCTGCATGTATGACCAATAATTTCACTGCGGGTTCTCTATGCCAAGTAACCTATGATGTAGAACTAATTATACTAAATGAATTGGAAGTATCAATTAATGATTAATAATTAATGAATATAAACCTATATGGATGAATAGGATTAATCATCTCTATATATATTTCTAGATGTGAGCTTGGTATTTTCCCCATGTAGTATTGTCCCTCTGAATTCATTTCTCTTAAAATTATAGTATATATATGCAAGATTAGCTTATTCTATTTCCCCACATTGCGATCTATCTATTTTTATATAGATTTAGTACTATTATATTTCTTTACTAGCATATATATATATATTTCATATTATGTGTATTTCCCTCATATATATGTGGATAGAATAGGTATCTGCTGACTGACATATGTATTACTTCTTACTGCTTTCTGTGCGTTTAAATTAATCTCTAATCGATGAATGCTATATGGCTCATATAAATCTTTCTCTACCAGCAACTATAAATTTATATAAATAAATGAAAAATCCTATAATCTCTATTCCCTGTTACTAAATAAATACTCTGACTAGTGAAGAATATTTGTAAATTTGTAATGTGAACGATATAATATGGAATGGATTGCCTCTCTAACCCTGTGACGACTTTGAACATATTATGAATCAATTTGGTTCAATTTAATCATATTGTTGCCATTCCTCTTTTGAAATGTTATAAAAGGACACACTGCTTTCTGCTTAAATTCAGTATATTAGCTATAGTATAATTATATAAATCTTTTATTTATTTTGGTACACTATCTTTTATGTTTTTCGTTTATCTATATATAAAATAGGATAATTGGCTTAAATTGAGCTCCTCATCGCACTTGTAAACGTATAAATAGGATACAAGCATAACAGCAAGTATCCGTCTTGAGAAAGTCTCCATACAACGCAGGAGACGAAACGCGTTGACGTCACTGTATACTGACGTTAGAGGCTGACCGCTGACTCTGGTGCAACCACGCTGACTACAGCTTTACAGCGTCTCTACTTAGAACCAGCGCTTTTATTACCGCAGTCTGTTTAAATTTGGACGCTCCATTTATCGGGAGGAGAAGCTGATGCCCGCCGGCACCTATTCAAAGGTGACCCACAGAGGACAACTACCGGCGGCCACCCGCCCCCACAAACGGAGCAACCACCAGACCGTTCAACGTCAATACTGAAACAGGGTGAGATAACCAACTTAAAATCCCCTGCGCCTAAGTGCTGCGTATTAGACTGTCATTGATACATTTATTGATGTGGAATTGAGCCGCTTCTGACCTTTACTGTGTCTATTTCATTGGCATAAATGACTGTTGACCTTTGCCTATTTCATCTTCATTACAATAACCTGCATTGGACTGAGCTTTACTAACCACCATCCCAACAGTATTATAAACAGCATTTATCACTCAACCCCAAACCACGTTTAAAATCTATCTACAGCGGTGCACCCTTAAGCCACTAACGTCCATCTTTTATCCTAAATGAGGATTGCTAATTATTAATTGTATATTAGCTCTATAGTGTACTGTATATTTTTATATATATATATATATATTTCTTTATTTGATTTTTTTATTTTTATTTATTATTTATTATTTTTTATTTTTCTTATATAAATTGTCTGTTTTTTAATCAAATGAATTTAATTATAAAATTTATACTTTTCTAAAGCAGTGTGTCCGCTTCATCTTTGCACGTTGGTTATCAATCACCTGCATTTATACAGACCATTATATAAGTAGCAGCGCAGAGCACACCACCTCCTTTTCCCCTTTTTTCTTTAGTACTAAATTTTGTGGGTAGAGGCAATCCCCACAGGTGTGTACTGCAGCAGCCATTACTAATCGACTCCACTAGAAGTATATTAAAGAGCGCTGGGGCTCCTGCTGACTGTGTTTCTGGTTTTATCCCCAAATTCACAGCCTGTAAGGTTATTTCCCCATCATGTTGTCGCCTCTTTCCTCTCGCCCACCCTCCTCTTCCTGTATATTTCATCCTTGAATTCCTGTCAGAATTGTGCATATTTTATACTCCGACAGACTTGGAAATATTCTCTGCAGCATAAATCCCCTCTGTGCCGCTAGGTTTTGGTACAGATATTACTTGCTCATCCTCACTTGCTCAGAGAGTTGACTCTTTGTGTGATTCTATCTTGCTATTTATTTATTTATTTCGTACCTCGGACCCCACTGTATTCTCTATCTGGCTCCCGATCCATCATTCTCACCTCTATCTCTCTCTCTGTGTCCGTTACTACCCGACTCTCTCTCCGTATCTCGCTCCTGTTTTGTCTCTGTGGGACTCGCCATCTATCACTGCTCTGGGCACAAGTAAACAGCCTTTAGCCGGCTCACCGCAGCTGTAAACTTTAGTTATTAATGATCACATTGTGTTCTGGAAGGGGAAAAAAATGAGGAAAAAGAGACTTGACCCTGCCTTACTCTCAGATCTGCCATCCGATCTGACAGGCGCTGTCACCCTGGCCTCTCGGCCGCGCCTCATTCACCGACTCGCCACATTCACGGACGCGGCTTCAGGAAAATCCCAAAGGTGTTTATGATCCGTTACCCTGGCTACTGTTGTATTGCTGTGGCTGGCAACCGGGGTACTTGCTGTGACCTTCAGGTGTACTTGAAATATTTTCCGTAATGGTGCATCATTTTGTGAGGAAAATCGAAAATTTTGACACCTGGTTTATGGACGGCCGCGTGGCTGGTCATCATGTAGTAATACTGCCAAAATGGGACTTTTTTTACATGGAGGCGTGGCATTTAGGGTTACCACCTAGTCCCTTTAATTCCGGACACATGTTAATTACACAGGTTCTGTGGCAGTTTAAAATCAGGTGAAGTGGAGTCTTGAAGTCAGCCAGCCACAGAACCTGTGTAATTAATATGTGTCCGGAATTAAAGGGACTAGGTGGTAACCCTAGTGGCATTGTAGCTCCATCCACCCCACTGTTTGTCTGGCACTGTCTATCTGACTAGCAACCAATCAGATTGTACTTCTTATTTAATAGCACCTTCTAGAAGATAATAAATAGAATCTTGATTTGGAATCTTCAATAGAACCACCATCTTCGTAAATTTACCCCCTGCCTGTCTTCTTCAAGCCCCAAGCGCCACAGTTTTACCCTGATAAACCGAAAACCTGTATACCTGTGAAGAAAACATACATGGTCTCTATATAGTTTTTATTATAACATTTTAATTAATCATAAATTGTAATATGTGAGAGATATATATGACCAATTCATTTTATACTTGCGTCATTTCTTAAAAACTTGTTTATACCACATTACCTTTTTTACATAAACCTTTTATTTAAAAGCAATTATATTTATTGCAATTGTATTTCTTTGCAAATACTAATAGTGGGGTGTTCATCAAAGCTCAGAACATTTTGAAAAAAAAAAGTACCAACCAATTGTCTTCTGTCATAACAGGGGTTATTTTGGTTCACTCTTTCTGACAAATTCCTTCTTAGATGGACAAACCCATGTGCACTGCAGGGGGGCAGATGGAAAATGTGCAGAGAGAATTCGATTTGGATGAGTTATTTTGTTTCTGTGCAGGGAAAATACTGACTGCTTTATTTTTAAACAGCAATATCGATCTCACTTTGAAGTAAAACCCCACCCAAATCTAACTCTCTCTGCACATGTTACATCTGCCCCACCTGCAGTGCACATGGTTTTGTCCATCTAAGAAGGATTTTGTCAGAGTGAACCAAAATAACCCCCAAAGTACCAACCAGCTTCTGTCGTTTTTCAAACCCAGCCTGTATAATGTAAGGTAGAAGCTGATCAGCTAGTCCCTTTATCTCTCACAATGTTCTCTCCGAGCTTTGATAAATACAGCCTTAAAGGTACAAATAATGCAAATGGGCTGCCAGATGTGGTACCCTGGTGGTAAATGATTGAGAATCACTGGTGTAAAGCAAGGTATATACTGCCTGGATGGATGGATCAGAATATCACACATATTGATCTGGACTGACTGCGATGTCAGAACGACATCTGGTCTCTCTAGTATGTCCCAGGCTACCCGCCGCTCCAATGTGTACCCAACTCCCTGCGGTTCCAGTGTGTACCTGGCTTAAAAACATCTATATTGAACCAGCCGGATTGCATTTCACCTGGTTTTAATCAACCCAGAGCCTGTGTAGTACATGGTTGTCCGGGTTTAAAGGGATAGCATGGTAAGTCCAAACATAAGCAATAGATATTTAGGTTTATGTAGAGGGCCTTCAGGCCACTTCAGAAAAGAGCTAAGTTTAAGTTGTTAATAGATTCAGGTTAACCCATACCTGCAGTCTCCCCGAACAGCTTGGAGACTCCTGAATCTTGGGAGGTTCTCCCAGAGGCCTGGGATGGCGTTCAAGAATCCCACAACTTCATTGGCGTAGATATCATTGCAAATCCTTTGCATAGAGATGATTTCTTATATGTATAATATAATCGGTTTGTTATATCCAAAAATGAACCAACCAGCAGGCCAGTTTTTTAGTTTCTTCAGCAGTTCTTATAGCCCTAACACCCACCACTTATCTGTAGAAGACAAATATACATATTTTAGCAGCAATTAGAAGATCACACTTCTTTTAAAGCTGACAGGCTTATGTTCAACAACACACCCTCGTTTCCTCCTCCTGGCAGGAATACAGATACTCGTGAGGTAAGAAATATGCTTTTCAGAGGACATTTAATAACATAAAACCTATTGAAATGAAAATATCGGAACTGGGGCTGGACCTGCGTTCTGTCATCTTTTACAGATATTCAAATATAAGTAGGCTTCCCATTCTAGCCCTTTAAACTGGGACACTTATGAGTTACACATGTTCTGCGGCTGGCTGACTTCAAGATTGCATTTCACCTGGTTTTAATCAGCCCAGAACCTGTGTAATTCATGGGGGGGTCCTGGTTTAAAGGGATAGAATGGTAAGTCTGGACGTGCACTGCAGGTGGGGCAGATGTAACATGTACAGAGAGAGTTACATTCAGGTGAGTTATTTTGTTTCTGTGCTGGGTAAATACTGGCTGCATTATTTTTACACTGCGTTTCAGTTTAAACACCCCCTACTCAAATGTAACTCTCTCTGCACATGTTACATCTGCCCCACCTGCAGTGCACATGGTTTTTCCCATTTTGAGAACAAATTTGTATTGCAATCAGATATGAATAAGGGCTTAAATGGATGAGGTATTAGATTAACCCATAGTTGCAGCCTCCCTGAACAGCCGGGAGGCTCCAGAATCTTGAGTGGTTCTCCCGGAGGCCTGGAAGAGCATTCAAGAATCCCGCAACTTCCCAGTAACCTCCTAATCACAGGTGTAGACGTCATTGCAAATCCTTTGCATAGAGATGATTTTCTGTAATTAAATTCTTTTGATTTGTGCTGATTACCGCAAAGTACCATAATATCCTAAATCCCAGCAATATATACTTATGCGAATGAACTTTAAAATAAAAAAACTGTTCTTACAACCTGTATATTTCACTCCTGTTGTTGATGCTTTTCGATGCTCATACTTCATTTAATATGCTTCCTAAGTATAATGCATCGCGATGCCTTCCACCTGTCGTGCCGCTGTGTGCCAGCTTGCAAATACAGAAAGCCAGAGCCGTGTTTGTACTGTAATGGGACGTATCATGTCTCCACTGCGGGGCCTCTGGTTACTGTGATACCGCTTGGCACCTGCCACTCATCCTCGAGAACGCTAAACGTCTGCGTCACTTTAAGCAATTTCTGCAACTTGATTATATCAAAGGCTGCACATATTATTTGTAGATCATTTTATGGGACCCTCCGGCAGTAAACGGATTAAACAATTACAGCGCATTACTGGAAGCGGTTGCTTGTTTCTTGCCTCTGCATGTTGATGCATAGATACTGTCATCTTTTTATGTCATCACTTTCTGTTTTTTTTTTTCCACATTTGTTCAGGATGAGAGTGTTCCTGTGCCTAGTGCAATTATCTTATAATCCTAGGGCACCAGCCTCCTTAATATGCCAGCCCCCTCCTGCGGTATATAGGGCGATAAGCAATTGAATTTCTGGAGAATAAGGCTGAATTCATGGTACAATTGTGGCTGATTGCAGCAGTTTATTGCAGTGTGTCCGCTGTAATTCCTGGCAGGTGCTTAGGCTCAGAAATGAGGGATGGGAAATGGAATATCGGGGGTGGGGGAGAGGTCGGTGTAGCATTTAAAGATGAGTTGAAAAACAGATTTGTAACTCTTTCGGGTTGTTACTGTATTGGCGTTTGTTTGTGGTGTTGCCACACTTGTACTGTACTATACGTTCTATCCGTGGCAATAGTAACACCACAAGGCTGGTTTTACGGATGAGAGTCAAGCAGAGGATGTCATCGTTCTAAAACGGTGATGTTGCAGAATGGTCTGGTACTGGCTGCACATAGCCAGACATATGGCTGGAAGAGGCGGGTCTTGTCATAGGGGCTGATTCCAGAGGCGGACGCTGACACTATTTTTCCGGAGATAGCTGATGTTTGGATAACTGCAGGTGCATCAGAGAAGGTCACGTACGTGTTAACCGTAGCCGCAGTCCTGATCGATAGACGGCAGGAACTTGAGCATGGCGTTGAGGAGTGCTGCATGAAAGGGGCGTCAGACACTGAACTCATGGAGGGCTGAAGCCAGTGGCTGTGTCCTCAAACACTTTTCATTGGCCCCAGCAATGTATTTTTTACGGACATCTTGATTTACTCAGATATCCAGGGAGCTAGCTGATGTTATCGCTGTGGATCAGATGCTAATGATCTGAGAATCCAGCAGTGGGCATCTTTATGCAAAAGACTCCACCAGTAGAATTGGTATGCGCACTTGAATCCGCTGCAACCAAAGACACAGCAATGTTCCACGCTACGTCCACCAGCTCTGATCCACAATGGGTCCACCAGCTTCGATCCACACCTCATCCACAAGCTCTGATTCACACAGGGTCCACAGGCTTCAATAAACAGTGGGTCCACCAGCTCTGATCCACACTAGGTCCACCTGCAATTACCCACGTTGGATCCACCAGCCCTGATCCACACTAGGTCCACCTGCAATTACCCACGTTGGATCCACCAGCCCTGATCCACACTAGGTCCACCTGCAATTACCCACGTTGGATCCACCAGCCCTGATCACACTAGGTCCATCTGCAGCTATCCACGTTGGACCCACCAGTTCTGATCACACTGGGTCCACCAGCACCTACCCACGCTCTGTCCATCTTTGAATTGACGCTGTAGGCAGAACATAACTTCTAAGAAAGCTCAAGGGTCTATTTAAGAAACACAGATCAGCCTTGTTTGTTTGTTGAGTGCTGATTACCTCCCCATATACTGAAGGATATTGAACCTCTTACTAGGGGCCTGTTATTGATTTAATTAACCACTAGTCCTTTTTTTATTCAATATAGTACCTCCCCTTCCGCCGTATCTCATGTCTACTATTTCTATTCCTTGAAATTGAGTGTATTGAGTGTATTATGTTATCACATTGAACAGAAATATATTAACCAATAGGGGGATAAATATCCGCTGAGTACATGTCTATATTTCAAGGTATCAAAGGTGTTGAAAGAGGAGTGAACTGCTCCACAGACTCCAGTCTTCCTGTTCTCCTGGGAGGCTACATTGCCCTATCCCAAGATGGCCACCTAGATCACTACTGAGCATGTGTGGGAGACATCTTGAGATTGTGTAGAGTGACCTGGTGGGGGAAGTCTCTTGTCTAGTTCCTATTACCTTAAATGGTGTTCCTGCATCGATACTCATTTGCAGATTGCACTCAACAGCTGGTGAGCTGTATGAAACCCAACTATGCTAAAGCACCGCTCCATCACCATTGTAAATGTAACAGTGAGTACGGCTGTTTCTGCTATCATTGTATATAACCAATGTGAACGACGCTGGTGTTTTTCAGCCGATATTTTGAATATCTCACACGCAAATGTTGGCACTCAAGGGGCTAAGGACTGATATTGAGACCCACTGCTCTAACCATTTCATTTTCCAATTACTGTAGCTACAAACTGACCAAGCACATGAATGCTACGATGCCCTTATTGATTACAGATTGGATTGGACATTTGAATCCAACACACTGGTTTATCTAGCTTGTAATGTTCTGATTGGCTACTGGTGGATCTAGCCCCGTGGACTTTCTAATGCTCTGATTGGCTATATGTTGATCTAGCCCTGTGAACATTTCATGCTCTGATTGGCTACATGTTGTTTTAGCCCTGTGAATATTCTAATGCTCTGATTGGCTACTGGTTGAACATTTAATGCTCTGATTGGCTACATGTTGTTTTAACCCTGTGAATCTTCCAATGCTCATATTGGCTAATGGTTGATCCTAGCTCTGTGAACGTTCTAAAGCTCTGATTGGATACATGTTAATCTACGGTAGCGATGTGAAAGATTTAATTTTGGGATAAGCTACATATTACTCTAACAAGTGAACAATTGGCAAAAAATGATGGTTGCAGAGGAAAACGCGTTTTACCGGCAGTTGTGGCTTCTTTCGTAGCGTTCCACGATGATCTGTTGCTGTTAAGTCATCTGTACAAAGAGTTAGACATTTTTGGGGGGGAGATGAGCCACTATTCAGCCTTAACCGTTCACTAATAACTAGTGGCATCACTGAGGCTTGAGGCACAAAGTGATGGAGTGGCTAGCTTCCGTGAACACTGTGGGTTACTCCGCGTATAGTCAGGCTCCCTTGAATAACTGCAAATCAGTAGAGAGGTAAAGTTTTCCTTTTGCAGACTGCCTTTGACTGTCTGAGCGCCTTGGGAGATCTGCGGCAGACGTTCTGAGGGAAGTTGCCTGTCGCGGCTTTATGGCCTGCATTTTCCTGTCACATAACATCTGAAGATCTCTCTGTGTTACAATTCCCCTCTATCTCTAGCTTGCAAGTCGCTGTCTTCTTCTTCTCCTAGTGTCCCCCGGAGCCTCTTCATTCTTCGTGGCTTTTATTGCCGTTGCTGCTGGAAAAGATGCATTATACATCAGTGAAGATTTCTCCATCCCGGCCCTGCTTAATTATAACTCCCGTGATCTGTGTCTTTATGATTTCTGTGGCAATCCACAACTCTCTTCATGACAAGTGTGTACACAGTTCTAGCTATGTAATAACGCGGTGTCAACCGCACCTGGAAACTGCGTATATTGAATTGTTCTCCTTCTTCTCCGTCGCGGCCGCATCCTAACTGATACTTACTCATCCTTGTTGTTTCCGCACGTAGTTTATAAGCTATAATTTAATGTGTTTATAATAACAATTGGCTTTGTCATCTCTGCATCAAAACCTGCTAAATTTCCTCCCCTTCTTGTATAATTACACTATATAAAAAATATGTTCCAACGCTAAGGGTGTATATGCATATTTATAATGAGAATTTTGTGCCATCCCGCTACGGAAAAGTGACGTGATTAATTCTATCCCGTGTGAGTTATTTTATACCTTTTTATTTATTTTATAGCGCGAGGTTCATTATTCAGTGTAATACACGTGTTTCAATTTGAGTCAAACCGCTCTCTTCTTGCAAGGCAATCCTGAAACCAAGGTTGTCTTCCCCCGCACTGACGGCTAACCGTTCCATCATGGAACACGTTTGGAATTAGGATGTGACACCAGCGACATCCTTTATTCTCTATAAACACTGTTAGATCTCATTTGCGGAGCAACATCACTAGTCAACAAATATAAGTAATGACATGGCCTCTAACTGGAAAAATATATACACGATATAGTATGTGCTGGCCATTTATTAAGATGCAAACTTTGTCACCACGTGGCTTTCGACCTTCAATTGTTCAATGTGTCCTCCATGGTGGTCAACAGAAGTTTCCATTTGTAAAACAGCATCAACCTATCACCCTCTGCCTCTCCCTGTCTCCCACTGCCATATTGCATATTGTAAACTTGGGTTGGGTTGGAGGAGGGACCACACCCACAAGTTCTGCCACTGGAGCAGGGTATGACATTAGTCCGTATACTCCTGGTTCTTAAAAAAAATAATAATAATAAATAAACTCGACCAAAACACACCAGCGATGAGGTTCAGTGTTCGGGGTGGTGAAGATGTTTGGGTGTGGCGCTGGCTGACCCATTCTTCAGCGTAGTGTTGACTTCACAATTGTAGCGCTCATCATGTCACTTTTGCTGCCACCTGTTGGCAAAAATTGTGACTAATCTTTTCTTTTTCTTTCAGTAATTGGCTAGCGCATTCTCATAAGTACCCAAGGGCGTAACTACCATAGGTGCAGGGGGTGCAGCTGCTATGGGGCCCAGAGCTGAGAGGGGCCCACTATGCCTGTCAAAGCATCATACGCTGTATACATTTTTCAGCCTTAGGTGATAAATAGGGGCCCTTACAAACTTTTGCTATGGGGCCCACATGTATCTAGTTGCGCCACTGTAAGTACCTATTATTCAAAGGTGCGTTCATTGGGAGCCTCAGGACGTAGGGACACCTTAGGAAGTAAGGACATTTTAATTTTTACACTTTTAGTTAAAGTTTTTAACATTTGGTTCATTAGAATACTGACATCCCGCGTAAGAACGGACAGAGCAGTACAGTAGAAATCAGCCCGGCTAGTAATATGTGTGAGCGTACTTATGGTTATATAAGCCCGGAGACGAGATAAACTGCAGATAAAGTGAAAGGAGATAAAGCACCAGCCAATCAACTCCCAACTGTCATTTTCAAACACAGTTCATTGGCTGGTGCTTTATCTCCTTCCACTTTATCTCCGGTTTATCTCTTCTCCAGGCTTAATACATCTGCCCCAATGGGTGCATGGATTTTGTGCCTAATGATGACTATCTAGCTCAGCACTATTCATGTATTTTTCTGTAGAGAGCAGTGTGTCTATTATACAGTAACCACGGAGTGCGCTTACACACCACTTGCAGCGGCAGTACGAAGTTTTTGCAGTCTACGTACTGAGCTTTGGTGAGAGATAGAACGGACAGCGATAAAGGGCGTGATTCAGACCGATTCGCTAGGCTGCGTATGTTCGTAGCCTAGCAAACAAGTAAAAGCCGCCCGACCGAGCGCCCGCCTCAAACCCAAAGTTTTAGCATTCCCTAATAGCAAAACTGTGGCAAGGCATGCTGGGACTTGTAGTTTCACAACAGCTGGTGGGCCATAGTTTGTACATTATCAGGAGCCCAAAACTGTATAGAGCATTTCTGTGCCTGACTCTCCGGAATAGCTATGGCGTTAAAACTTGAGTGTCGCTGGTGTCCACCATACTAGCTCACAGCGGGGGACCTAATCTCCCAGGCACACACACACTTACCCCACAATATCTTATACCTGCAGCCAAGCGCCGTGTGTACCTTCTGCACAATTGTGTTACATCAGACTATATACACTTTCCTAAATGTCTTTACAGTTCGTGGCTGTAATAGGTTAGTTAAGCTTAAGTAAATGTAATTTATTACAGCATGATTAATTATTTAATGTAATTTATTTGAAACAACAAATCGAGTTAAACATAAGTTACCACTGCAGGTGCTCAACAGTTCTGCTGCACCCTGCAGAGCCTGATACCGGGCCATGATTCAGACATTTTTGCAAAGATAGATAGAAAGATATATATTGATTTATTTATATATATTATATTCTATTTAAATGAAATGTTAATGTTGCCAGGTTATAAATGATCTTTCCAGAGAGCGGCATAATATTGAATACAGCACTGTTGGCACCAGCATTTGTTTCTACGCTTTTCCTTAGCCGATTCTCAATTGGTCGCACTGGATTGAGAACCTGCTTTTCTTATTGCTGCTACTTGATCGTTTGCAAAAGCAATATTGTTTTTGGCAATGATGAATTTACCGCCTGCAGTGACCAGCCTGTTATACCCAACATTTCCCTGCCTGTTATTCTTAGTAAGGAGGCAGAACATATACTGAGAATCACAGCTTATCCAGTGTACGTAAAAAAAAAGTTGCACTGTGCGGGTTCCAGTCAAATAGTAAAACAAAAAGACATTTTCGTGCATGACAGCTGTCGTAGAGCCTGATTCCGGGGCGCACGCCGTGGAGATGTTGGACACAGTGGAGCAACTTGTTGCCACAGTCAACTGCGCAAGTGCCTCCATGGCATTATGACAGCGGTCACCAAGTGATTGACAAACTTGGGGGAGGGGGGGTGATATAACTGCAGGTGGTAGCTAAAAAAAAATGCAGACATGTCGGGACCAGCCAATCAGCTTCTAACTACCATGTGACTGTAAGCCCTGGAGAGAGATAAAATACTAACCAACCAGCTCCTAAGTACATAGGCCACACAATGGCATTTTTGGACTGTCAGTTAGAAGCTGCAAATACAAGACTCGGACAGTGGCCTATCTATATTGTTGCACACTGGCCAGTCAGGGACACCCCACTGCTGTTGCCTTCTTTCTCCAGCAGGCTGTGCTGCTTGGTTCTCTCCTCACTGTATGCAGGAAAGTAACTGCAGTCGTTCCCAGTGGCAGATCCAGGGGTGGGGCTCCAGTGCAGTCTGAAATTCAAACAGGGCACAGAGGCTCATCGATATTTTTTTTTTTTTAAAACCCCCCTCGGAAAAGGCTGGGACCTCTAATAATAACATGCACTTTTTAAATACAACACCTTGGCCCTTATTCTGATCGGTGCGGATATTCCCGCATGCGGACGGACCGCCGATGTTGATCGTCTGCGCATGTGCAGAGGTCACTCTGCGCATGTGTAGGCGATTTCGCCGCACGGATTCTTTATACGCCGCACAGGGGGCGTAGAGGGGCGTGAGGGGCTACTTAGCCTCATTACCCTATGCATACGCCCCGCGTTTCATGGGCGTTCCCATGCAAACGCGGGGCGTATGCATGGTAATGAGGCCGTGACGCGTGGGTACGGGGCGGGCATCTGACATCGCCGGATGTCAGCTGCCCGCCCCCATACATGATTTCACACGGACAAGTGTCCGTGTGGTCTTGTGTGGCGGGACCTGGTGGAGCGTGCGGCCCTGCATTCGATGTTCGGCGACCATCGAATGCAGGGGCTGCTCCCAAGACGGAGGAGGCGTATCCCCGTCCAATTTCATGCGGATCGCCACATATCCGCGTACGGACGGAGGTGGCGATCCGTATGGAAGGCGGGGATTCGCCTGCACGGTTGCGGCCGCATATTCTGATCGGGCCGCACCGATCAGAATAAGGCCCCTTATGTATATTAACGTTACTCTGCAATAATCCAAGATAGCAGAAATTGACTGCTCCACACACAGAATCGAGTGTAACGTTAACTATATATTGTTTTAAAGAATAAAATGAAGCCTGATGTATTTCCATAGTTATATATTCCCTGTAGCCTGCAGCCAGCCGGAGGGCGAGGTTGCATCAGGAAAAATGCTTCTGTTTCTCATCCGTGCATCTCTATCTGTGCCCCCGCTGTGGGGAGTGAATAGCGACCTGGGGGCTGCATGTTATTTTATATTGTGTGTGGTGAAGTGTTTGCTGGGAAATACGGTCTTGCTATAATCATGTTAGGCTGGTGCCAGGGATGTGTTGCATAGTAATCAGGCAGCGATAATAGATTATCACTCCCAATTTCCAGCTTTATGCTGAGTAGTGACACTATGAGATGTCCTAGCCACCGGTGCATTTCGGGGAACTGTGTCGTTCAGATGTTGTCGGTATACAATATATATTTTAATACACTATGAGGTGTTTTTAGTTTTTTATTTGTTTTATAAGCAGTGTACAGTAGGCTTAAAAATGTCATACGTTAACAGAATTATCGTGTCTGTCAAGTATATTCTTTGGTGTGCACAGTTATTGTGTGCGTGTTTGTGTAAGTGTGTGCTTGTGTACCAATGCGCTTGGTTAACGTGACATTAACTGAGTGGGGGTGGGGTGCTGTGTGAAGCCAAGGACAGTCTTTTCGGAATTTCAATCAGTTTCAGTCAGTGTTCCGAGCACTCAGTGAGGGATGTCTGCAGTCTCACCAGTGTGTGTGTGTGTGTGTGTGTGTGTGTGTGTGTGTGTGTGTGTGCGTGTGTGTAGGACCGTGTGTGCCATTACTCACAAAACGCTTATTATTTATCTCCAATTTTTTTTTTTGCATGACCAGAATTACATTTTTTGCTCATTTTTAATTTATTTTTGCCCCAAAGGAGAAATGTCTAGTTATGTTAATTCCAAGAATGATCTAATATGGCAAACTGCTGATCACAGCAATGCTGAGAGGGGGGGGGGAGGGGTTTGGGGCAACCTTTTTGCATAAAAAAAAAAAAGAAAAAAACCCATACAGGTATTTCAGTCTGACTTTAGAGGGCAGAAATGTTGGGGGGAATTTAGGGATGGTAGCTCGGTTTCACATGGGATGTTGCTATGGGCAACCAATCAGAATCTACTTATTTATTTAGCACCTTCTAGAAGATAATAGATCATATCTGATTGGTTGCCCATTGCCACCAACATCCCATGTGAAATAGAACTCCCATCTTAGTAAATTTTCCCCTTCATGTTCTGTTACTCTTTATAATGTAAATCTCCATCCCACGCCATACCTGCCTACCTCCTGAAATGGCCAGTAGGCTGCTCTCCCAGCCCTTGTAATGGTGGGCAAGTCCTCCGTGGATCCCTCCCACCCCTCCTGGCGGACTGGGTACAGCTTTTATCTGGCTTTGGGTTGTGATGTTGCAAAGGGCAGGATGTAATGCCCCCAAGTTTGGCAGCCATGTGGGATGCCGGCCGAACTCGGGTGTTTTTTAATGGGGCAACACATGCCTTATAAGTGATTTCCCCTTTTAAAAAAAAATCACCTGGAATCCCGCACGGCTGCCAAACTCGGGCAACACTATGTATGTGGGTATGTCTAACATAGAGGATCAGGGTTGGACTGGTACACAGGGTAAATCCCTGGTGGGCACCATTGCCTTACCCCCCCCCCATCCTCTATGGTGCAGTAACTTGGTGGAGCAGCATCATGGATGAACTTGGTTTGTTTCTATGAAATCTCCACCAAGATTAGCCCTTAAGACCAATCAGACTGAGTGGTCCTGATACACCCGTGTGCCTCCTTAACAAACAGCCCTGTTCTATACATGCTCTCTCTAATTGTTGGCCTAGTCTCTATGATGGATGGCCTCACCCTCTCTGGTGGCAGGCATCCCAGCCGACGGCTGATGTGTCTGCAGTTATATATCCTGCCATCTGGCTTTGTGTCCGAGTAGTCCGCCGACTGCCCATGCACTTGCTGCGGGGTGCCGATGTCACAATTGTGTGTGTTGGGGGTGGGGGGGGTGTTGAATTAAAGATGGCCACCCAGATGGGTGTCCTGACCGACACGTTGATCATCTGATCTGTACAATTACCTTGATCGGCCACTAGGTCCGCCGCAATGAAGGTATTTAACCATCACGTGCGTTTTAGATACCGCTGTCCTTATGGTTAGTTTTTACACACTTGGGGCCAGATTCTCTAAGCTTCAAAAGTGATAAAATGAAGAGTGATAAACAGCCAGCCAATCAGCTCCTACCTGCCATGTCACAGACTGTGTTTGAAAATCGTCAGACAGAAGCTGATTTGCTGGCTGTTTATCACTCTCTATTTTATCACTTTTGGAGCTTAGAGAGTCTGGCCCCCAACCTGATACACTCAATCTTCTCCTTAATATGTGTGATGAATGTATAGGATCCCCCCATCCATATGTGCACAGAATATATTATCAGCAGCTGGGAGCAGCCAGGTAATAAAAATGTGAGTGGGTGACATCTCTGTAAAGCCCAGGAGTGGGAGTGTGGATCAGGTGTCGCCATCCCTTGCTCCGTTGAGATTTCGTATGACAGGCCCCCATCCTGTCATATGACAGAACTCAGCAATTGGATGGTGGGGTGGGGGGGGGGGGTTGCTGATGGGGTCACCTCGGAGATGACCACACTTTGGCCCTTATTCTGATCGGTGCGGCCGGATCCGATTAAGCGGCCAGGAACGTGCGTGCGAAACCCCGCCTTCCATACGGATCGCCAACTCCGTCCGTACGCGGTAAGAAGCTGGCCGAACGGACCGCACATGTATTTTTCACGGAATACGCCTCCTCCATCTAAGGGAACCTCTCCCATCATTCGATGGTCGCAGACCATCGAATGCAGGACCGAGTGCTCCACCAGCTCCCGCAACCTCAGACCACACGGACATTTTTCCGTGGAAAAGCAGGGATCTGGGCGGGCAGCTGACATCCGGCGATGTCATATGTCCGCCCCCTACACGTGCGTCACGGCCGCATTACCATACGTACGCCCAGCGTTTTTATGGGAACGCCCATGAAACGCGGGGCGTATGCATATGGTAATGAGCCCAAATAGCCCTTCACGCCCTTCTCCACCCCCTGTTCGGAGTGTTTACATTTCATGCGGAATTTGGCCGTACGCCCCGCTCGCACATGCGCAGAGACGCCTCTGCACATGCGCAGACACAAAACATCGGCGGGCCGAACGCACGCGGATATATCCGCACCGATCAGAATAAGGGCCTTTATCTTCTGATTAGCATGGCCCGTATAAGTGTCTGTTTTCCCCTTATTACACACAGGTCTTTCTCCCTTTTTTTCGTATATACCATTATATGGTGCTGAATCATTTTAGGTTTCGAGAAGTCCCTCGTCCTGTCTTACTTACGTAGGATGTGATATTTCCCTGTGAAAAGCTAATGCAGTGGATTTAACATTTCTGATCTGCAGGTTCATTGCAGTGGTAGAATGTCCTTTTTTCCACCTTCAAGGACAAATGTGCATTGCAGCCGTGTAATCTGTATGTCTCTTGTGGTGTCTTGCTGCGCGCGCGCGCGTGTGTGTGCGCGTGTGTGTGTGTGTGTGTGTATGTATGTTGTCAAAGCGTTGTCTGCATTTTCCTAAGAAGGTTTCCACTTAGTGAATTCTATGTTTTTTATGCCTTGTTCATGGAAAATACATAAAAATGAAATAAAGGTTCCGCATATGCTAATACATGCAGATTCTGTGGTTGCTTGCTGTGTTTTCTGCGCATTTCTTCTTAGACTACGTATCCATTGGAAGTAGATGGTCTCAGCCTATCCTTGCGTTCTCTGGTAGTGGGGCGTAAAGCCGCCGTACCTATAACCATGCCAAACCTAATTGCAGGCACAGCGACTGAAATGACAACACGGACAGTGTAACGGGTATCATTACTGCCTGACAGCACCCACCATGGCACTTACTGTACGGAGTTTGTATATTCTCCCCGTGCTTGCGTGGGTTTCCTCTGGGTGGGTGCTCCGGTTCATTCTCACAATCCAAAAATATACTGGTAGGTTAATTGGCTCCCAATAACATATTACCCTGGCATGAATGTGTGTGCGTGTACATGTAGGTAACCTAGATTGTAAGCACACATGCCGACTTTTTAAAACTCCTCTCCGGGAGAAGCCCAGAGGGGAGTGAAAGGGGGATGAGGCTTCGTTTTGGGGGGCAGGGCGAGGCTGACGTCACCAAGCCCCGCCCCACGACCGTCAGCCACATTAATTCATGGGTCTGTGGATGGGGGAGGGGCTAAAATGACACAATTACGCGATTCGTGTCCTTTTAGCCCCGCCCCCTCCACGCGGACCCGCAAAATTCAGAATTTTAAGCCGCGGGGAAGGGGGGAGCAGGGGCTGTGGCTACAATGCCGGAGACTTGCCCACCTTCCCGGGGGGGGGGGGGGGGGGGCGGGAGGGGCACCCAATTTGCGGGACCCTCCCGGCCATTCTAGGAGGGTAGGCAAGTATGATTGTAAGCTCAATGGCACAGGGACTGATGTAAATGACAAATATTGTGTTTGTAGAGTGTTTCAGATTTGGGACCTGTTTCAACATGGATTGGTCCCCAGCCTATTTGGGCCTTGTGCTGCTGCCTGTGCCCTGGTACACTCTCCTGGTGCCATGTCTCTATTCTGCTGTGATGTTCCTTTTGTATGGTGTCCCTCAAGTTTGACTTTCTGATTGCTAAGGTCTCCGTAGATCAAGCATGTCCAAACTATGGCCCTCGAGCTGTTGTGAAACTACAAGTCCCATCATGCCTTGCCACAGTTTTGCTATTAGGGAACACTAAAACTCTGGCAAGGCATGCTGGGAAGTGTAGTTTCACAACAGCTGGTGGGCCATAGTTTGGACACGCCTGCTGGAGATAATCCTTCTGGGTTCCCTGTGCGCGGTCTATGTGTCACTGTCCCTTCCGCCTCAGCTCTGATTTCTATTTCCTTATATAAACTCTTTGTCGTCCCAGATAATACAAAGCTGACGTGGTAAACTATTCACTGTATTGTCATCTACTGCCAAGTTATCTTCCCACTCTCCGTTCTTGTTCCTCACACCTATTCTCTTCCACCATCCTTTATTATTCTTACATTATTCCTTGTGTTCTGTAGCCCCCATTCTGCTTCTTACAACGCTTTGTACACTGCATACCCCATTGACTCCTGGGGTTTGGCGTCTGTAGCTTTCCCAGGACATCACGGATGATGTGAAGGTCTTTTGATGGAAAGGAGTTAAGTGCATAAGCTGCCAGCCATAATGTGCGGTTACAGATCCATGCTGCATTATTGATGCTCCTTTTTAGCACTGAAACATCTCTCTTTACTGGCTCCTTGCAGCGAGCTCAGCGGGACGCCCAGCTCTTATCACACATAGAGCTCGCTGGTAGCACAGGAATCACCTCTGCGGCCGATCCAGGAGGACCCTTGGTTTAGTGCTTAAAGAGTTGGTTAGCATTTAATTTGCCAGAAAGTGGGAGGATGATATGACTCCGGCAAGACGGCGCACATTAGAGCCATCCGATCTTGACTGTGTGTTAACTCCTTCCGTGCCGGGACGGCCGGTAACCCTAAGTCGGTGAGCCCAGAGCGGCCACCGCCTTGTGCGGGGTAATGGTAGTGGCAGGCGTGGAGCAGGCCGGAGTAATCAGGACGCCGAAGTACAAAGAGCTACACATGTCCTGGTTGGAAGTACTTTTGTGTGTACAAAATTGGAGAAGTGTTTCTGGGGCAAGCACGAGGATGCTCAAGGAACAGCGTGTCCAAATAATTATGGCGGCGTGACAAACTGAAGAGTCGCTCCGGTTGACAGCAATGGCAAGCGTTCCTTTTGTACCCCACATTCTCCTGGGCTCTGCAAGCGCTGGATAAAAGCCAGGGCTCCTAAAAGCGCTGAGCACATGGGGAATAGGATAAGCATTGAGTAATCCTTTTCATTGTACCCATCAAGTGTGGTAATACTTTTGCAGGGACAACAGAACTGTGTATAAAAGTTAGTTCAGTCCCTTATAGTAGGCGCAGTTCGGGAATTAAGGGCCTAGTTTTGTGAATCCTTGGAAAACTACGACCCGTGGTGGCAGGCTGCAAGGGGGGGGGGGGGGGGGCGGCAAGTACAAGGAAAGGCCACTTTGCTCCCCGGGTCTCTCCTTGTGATGTGCCTGTAACATTGCGGGCACACTGCTAAACTATGAGCGGTTTGCTACACAGCGGCCATGTTTCTGGTTACAGCGGTTGTATGTGATGTCACACAGCTGCTGCGGCCATCGCACTAAGCGGATTGGATTGGACACATCTGTGTTGTCCATTCCGCTCCCACAAAATGCTCGGTCGCCACCCCCGTCGCTATGTAAACTGTGTTTGCATGCGCATATCTCAGTGTGATTTTTCGGAGATCTGCAAGGCTGCCTGAATTAGACCCTAAGATACAACATTTAGGGAAAAGGTGCAAAGCACAGGAATCTCTGCCCGTGATTGGCAGGGCTGCTTACCTGTCCACTAGTCTGCAAGTATAAGCAGCCTGCGAACATGTCTGAATCAAGACCTTTGCGTCTAGAACAAACAATGTTGCCATGCAAGGGCAACAAATGCATTTATAGAAGCAGGACTCCCACATGCGGCACCAAAAAAAGGGGTGGTGGCCTCACGGGAATACGTGACACGCCCTGTTTTCCGCTCTCTGAGATGCTGGCATGCCTCCAGTCCTTCTGACTAGAGCAGCTGACCCCCCACCACTGGACACTCTTGCCCGTGGGTGGGACAGCAGGAGAATTAGGAACTATGCCAAATCTACCTCTCCGCACATGTTACATCTGCCTCACCTGCAGTGCATCGTGGATTTGCCCAGGTGCTTGCTTTACTTACAAACATTAATCAGGCTCTAAGACACGTTTGGTGTGTTATCCCATATTGCACACAAGGGATAGGTATACGGCCATACAGTACCTGTACGTTGCTCATAATTGGCCTTGGGTTCCAACAAGTACAGTAGCGTCTGTGTCAGTATTTGTCTCTGTGACATGAGCTCGTATATCTCACACAAAGAGTAATAGCTGTTCGCAGTAGTAGAGATAGCAACACTGAAAGCTTAATCACGGTTGTGGTTCTTAAACGGTTGTGGGACTACAATTCCCAGTATGCCATATACAGCGTGTAAAGAGAAAATATTGCTTATAATTATTGTGTTAGGAGGAGGATTTATTAAGAAACCAATTTAAATAAAAAAATTTATCTAGATTACTATGATCTCTGGTCCGATGCGCAGTCCCGGATCGGATGTCACACACATGCTATTTGGGTTAATTTCACTGTACAGATGGAGCCGCCATCAGCCAGCCTGCCCGATTGCCAGATCTCATATGCTGGCGGACTGGCTGACTGTAACGCGCAATCGGCTCACTCGCTCACCGGTCCCCGTCAGCAAGGTGGCGCGGAGTGGGGACCGACGGCTTCCCTATCCGTCTCCACTTCAGGGAGATGGGCAGGCTGTGGCAGAGCAGGCAGACGAGAGGAGGACTGCTATAGCCTCTGACAGCCTCCATTCGAAGGACAGCGGCTGGCGGGGAACAGGGCATGGCAGTTCTACAATTCTTACATCCAGTGACATCAGGTGCTCGTCTCTGGCACCTGTGTCATGGGCAAAATACCATGGAAACGCCAGTCTGGTGCCACATGTATCCCGCCCACACTGATCCATGCGAACAGGCCAGCGACTATACAAGTCGCCGCGTCCGCTCGCACAGATGGCCTGCACATGCGAATACGCATATACCATCAACATCGCTCACTGTTGCGAATTCGCAATGGTGAGGATAGATCAGAAAGACCGTCCGCTCCACTGGTACAAGGGCCGATGTGAATGACTAAATATTTATCGTAATGCGCTGCAGTATATGTGCTCGATTATATAATTCACTGGTCATAGTAAAAATAATATTCATCACATTAAAGGTGGCCATACACACGCAGATTTATCTTCAGATCTGGCTGGTTGGAACAAAAACATGGTTATGGATGAGAGCAAATGACAGTTGACCATTTGCTTGGAAATGCTGGAAGACTGCCAAACTGTCACTCATCCATAACCATGTTTTTGTTCCAACCAGCCAGATCTGAAGATAAATCTTACTAGTGTATGGGCACCTTAAGAAAGAAGAACAGGAGGAGTTTGTCAGCAACTGATATAAGTGAGTGCAAGGAAGACTATATTGAGGTGTGAGATACATTTAACAGCTACAGTAGCAGAAAATATTAGGTAGAAGAAGAGTGCAGTAGTTTAGGCTGGAGACCAAAGAATGGGGCTTAGAGTTCCGTCTCCGGCAAAAGGGACTGGAAGTGAGCAGGGTGATGCCACGGAAGCAAAAGTTGTGGTGTTGATTGAGGTTTTGGAGGAGCAGATCGCTAATACTTTGGGCATACTGCCCTTCATGGAGCCTTGTGGAAATATAGAGACAAAAGTCAACTGAGGTTAGAGGGGGAGCGGTAAATATGGGTGACAAGAGAATAGGGCAACGGTTAGACTATAAAACCTTGTGGGATCGCAAGAAATAGAAGCAAGGATCTGCCAGAGGTAGAGATGCTGGAGAAGATATAGGAAGGGACTTGGACATGTATCAAACCTCCAATTAGTTTAGTGGAGAAAAGGCCCAAACAACCAAACCGTTTCCAAAGATCATTTATACAGTACGCTCCATAAAATGGTAGAAAGTTCCTATGGCCAACTTCACCACTTGTCCATCTTGGTTTGATACATTTCCCCCTGCATCACAAAGGCCAATTGATTGACTGTGTTGTGCAGGAGAAGGTAATGACCCATGGTGCCAGAAGTAGCAGAGAGGACCACGAGGTTGAGTATGGAGAAGTGACCCTTGGAGTTTGCTGTAAGCAGATCATTGATCATTTTAACGAGGGCAGAAGCTGTGCAACGTCGGAGGCTGAAGCTAGATTTCCAATGAGGGTGAGGGAAGAAGGCCATGTTTATGCACAAGTATATCGGGGGGCAACAGGGAGGAGAGCATTCAACTTGGTGGTTGGAGAAGGTTAATGAACTGAAAGCGGATTGGTGGCTTCCAGAAAATGTGGGTGGGGTGTTCGGGGTCTTGCCTGAGTAGGTGGTATAGCAATTGTTGTAAACTATGTCTGTTATTAGACTGAGCAGGAATTGTCCAATGCTGTTGGTATATTGAAACACTGGGACATATCGTTATAACTTGGAATGTCTCTAGAAATTAGAAGCATTGGTTGCCTATGCACACAGACCGCCTCGTGCGGCATATGTTCCACATTCTCTTGCACAGATATGCAGCAATACAGAACGCAAATAAACAAAGCAGCTCCTAGACACACAGTCCCACATGCCTGCAAATAAAGGCAAATCCATGTCTGTGACTCACAGCCACCCACCTGCTGAAACTAGCTCAGCATCAGTCTGTATAATACAAGTGATATACTGTAGGTATGGAACAGAAAACCATCTGGCAGAATATAGGGCCCCTCTCCGACCTGACCGCACAGCTGGGAGTTGGCTGATTATTGATACACTGTGCAATTGCGTACGGTCCACAGCTAATGATGGCACCAGCCCATTGTGTCCTGTAGGCTATAGATTGCATAGTTAGCTGGGAGAGTGATCCCCTGGAACCCTCCCCCACAATGGCCGCCACATGGTCATCGGGAGTCCCGCTACCACTCTGAGCACAGGGACAGGCGACTTTCTGCTTGGCATGATTGCATATTGCAGTGTGAGTCTAGGAAACCAGATCACATTGTGTGCAATTATGGATGTGGTGTAACCGCTAGAGACAGACCATTAGGTAGGGGAAATATTACCCCTTTCACACCAGAAGCAAATTACCAGGTTAAAGCTTTTCAACCCGGGAATTTGCTGAAAAAAAAACGGGTTTTTCTTTGGTGTGAAAGGGTCAACACGGATCTTAAATCCTGGGCACTCCGACCCTGCTCTTGACCAGGGATTTAAGACCCGTGTTGACCCTTTCACACCACAGAAAAACCCGAGTTTTTCCGCAGATTCCCGGGTTGAAAAGCTTTAACCTGGCAATTTGCGGGTGCACCCGGCAAAATGACCCGGCACTCAGAAATTCCGGGTAATTCCCGGGTGGCCGGTGTGAAAGGGGTATTAGAGGAGGGTGACTCTCCCTATTGACCATGGAGGTATCTTCAAATTTGTAAGATGCCGACACCTGAATACCTCGGTCTGCCACTCAGATGAGAGGTGCCCACCTCTTTCTGCTCCAGTGCAGCATTCACTCCACCATTGTGTTTTTGCCAATTGCCTGTGCGTACCACCTGCATCATATGCACCCTGAGTTCTACTATGCCCGCAGCGCCAGTTCTCAAGTAGCGGAAGAACGATTGTATTCTTCCCCAGAGAAAAGTGATAAATATTAATTGGCAAGCTGGTCTCAATGTAGAGTTCTTATGGGACCAAAAACAGAAAGGAATTGTTTACATAATAAATGGACCAATTCAGAGGGGTACCTATGTTTCTTTATTTGGTATAATGCTGGACATCATCAATTGATTGATTTTTTTTTTTTATCTTTTTTTTATTTTATTAATCATGAATTGTATGGTCTGTATGGTTTTTTTTTTTTATGTGTTTTACATCTTATATGTATTAAATATTTATGAAATAATTATTAGACCAACACAGTGCGTTCTCTAAATTTTAATATAAATTTTCTTATGGGACCCACTGGCAGGTGGTCTCACAGATCCATCACTTCTTAACTATGAAATGTGTAAGATGAAGGGTATTTTCTCCATATCCCTAATGTTACATGAAGCCCCCCGCCAGCCCATTCGCCGGTAGGCAGATCATCTGCAGAGAACGAGATGAGTCATGTCTCATTATCTCAGGAGGTTTCCAAGTAACTGGTGACTAGACCGTCATACGGTTATCCACACCGTCACCGCCAGAGGTTCAGACAAGGCATTGTCGGCCCACATCTTCTATGTAACAGGCATTCATCTCTCTTAGGAGGGCTGCATACATTTGATAGATAATTGTGTTCCCAGTGACTTGTACATGGAGGTTCTTGATTGGTCATCTGTGTATGAAACTACTTTTTTCTTTTATCTGAATTAGACGAGTCTTTTAGCCTATGCAAATATCAGTATAAAAAATATTCCTAAACAAGACCACCCATGATGCTCAGTCAAGTGCTGCTTTTCCGGGCATCATGAGACTTGTTACTCAGCAACGTAATTGCCAATTTAAGCGCCATTAAAATGGAAGATGATATTACAATGTACGGGAAGGTCGCATGAGCCTAGAACCGTGTTGGTCCTGTTGCGACGAGGATAAAAATTGTATTTATATTTTTTTTAAATGAAGTTTTGGGAGCAGATCTTTCTTTGCATCATGATTCTTTCTTGTTAGTGATGAGGTGGGACGCGTGTAATGAGATGAGTTCCAGACAGCCATATTGCTCGTAACTTGCACCTGGTATTGTAAATATAATTGTAATCTTGCAGCAGGGCCCTCTTACCTCCAAGTCTGTCTGTTGTTACCCGGTTTGTTTTATTACTGTCTACAATTATAAAGAGCAACAGAATCTGCTGCGCTACATAAGAAACTATATATATATATATATATATATATATATATATATATATATATATATATATATATAACTGAATAAAAAGCAAGTTCTAATTATATCTAATGAACATATCATATTGGCTATGTCTGTAACAGAAATGTATATCATTATTTATAAGTGGCCAGGACATGTTTGGGTACAGTGTCCTATGTCTGTATAGGGTGTAATAGATGTATTATGGCCGGTGGTAAGGACATGTTGGGGTGTAGTGACCTATGTCTGTATAGGGTGTAATAGATGTATTATGGCCAGTGGTCGGGACATGTTGGGGGTGTAGTGTCCTATGTCTGTATAGGGTGTAATAGATGTATTATGGAGAGTGGTCAGGACATGTTTGGGTGTAGTGTCCTATGTCTGTATAGGGTGTAATAGATGTATTATGGACAGTGGTCAGCACATGTTGAGTTGTAGTGTCCTATGTCTGAATAGGGTGTAGTAGATGTATTATGGCCGGTGGTCAGGACATGTTGGGGTGTAGTGTCCTATGTCTGTATAGGTGTAATAGGACTTTACGCCCCAACATGTCCTGACCACTGTCCATAATACATCTATTACACCTATACAGACATAGGACACTACACCCAAACATGTCCTGACCACTGGCCATAATACATCTATTACACCCTATACACCCCAACATGACCTGACCACTGACCATAATACATCTATTACACCTTATACAGACATAGGACACTACACCCCAACATGTCCTGACCACTGTCCATAATACATCTATGTCTGTATAGGGTGTAATAGATGCATTATATCTGTCAGAATGTGGTAGGGACACTCCAGTTTTCCTGAGCCATATAAAATATGCCAATCTCTCCTACTCAGAAAGACATCAAGTACAATAGTTATCGGTGAGCGTACCCATGGAGTGCTGCCTTCACATACTCAGCAGCTGATTGGCCATTCACTGCACATGTGCCAGCCCCAGGCAGCTGGAACTTGAGTACCAGTCACAGCCCCTAGTTATGTCCCATGATTACTTCCTTCTAACACTGTACCTTCTTCTATTTTCTGATGCACCCGCAAATTATCATAAGTATTGGATATTATTATAAGCACTGGATATTTACAGATATTGCAGGTAGGGACGAGACCTTAGTTTTGCAAAAGTCTCAGCAACAAAGTTGTCCCACTGCCACTTCAACAACCATTACAGTTGTTACGGTGCTGCGTACATCAATGATAGTGATTTGTTCATCAATAAAAGCAGAACTCTGGGGTGAATTTATGAAGCTTGGAGAAGTGTTATCTATCCCCATAAAGAACGTTATGAGCAAGGTGATAATGGTTCAGCCAATCAGCTACAATATGTAAATTGACAGGTAAGAGCTCATTGGCTGAACCATTATCACCTTGCTTATAACGTTCTTTATGGGGATAGATAACACTTCTCCAAGCTTCATAAATTCACCCCAAAGTTCTTGAGTACAGGAAGGGTTAACCCATTTGAAAGATCCAACAAGAATGAATCTGATTCATCAATGATAAAAAAAAAAAGTCATTTGATTTGCAGATAGTTGTGTAAATGTACCTACTGACCCATGAACAGTAATTACATATTACGCCTCTTGTTATCGCACTCTGAGCTGCTTTTGGTCGTTGATATGGGAATGGCCCCATAGGAAAGATGGAAGAGCTGGGGTATTGCTCCCTATAGGTCCCCCCCCCTCTCTCCTCTCCTATCCTGAGCGCCTTTGAAGCCAAATCCTGGCTTTTGCTTTTGATCTGTCTGCTTTTGTGGTGAGGGAGCGCGAGGAGACTGCGCAGCTATCTCTTGCTCCGGGGTAGGAAATGCTTTGAAGAGTGTGGGATTATTCTGTTTTTCCCTCCTGGGATCACGCGGAGTCCTACGCACGGAGGACGAGGAAGATTTCAATTGCTGGATTACAGGCTCTGCTCCAGTTAAAGAGATTTTCTAGCTTCCTGGGATTGCCACAATGTCATAGGAAAAGCATCCGGATTTCAACTGTCAGGTAGTTTGAGGACGATGCAGTCTGTGGATCCTCTGTGGTGTCGATTTTTATAAACGTCCTGCTAAAGAGATAAAGACGAGACTTGTAATTTGTATTAACTTTTTCATTTAGGGCAGCTTTTTTTTTTTCCTTTTTCTTTCTTATTTATTCATTTAGAACGACCAAAAATTCTAAGTGAAAATGCTTGTTAAAATCAAGAGTTTTTTAAAAACGGGATGCCCAGTCAGTAGGCCAACGCCAGCATCCCAAATACCTTTAGAAGACCGGCGCCGCATCCTTGAAAGGATCAAGATGCAGAAGGCAGAATACCGGGAGCCGTCATCCCGATCGGTGAGTATGCGTAGAGCTAGAGCGGGTGGCCAGGGATGGGATATTAGGTTTAGGCACTAGAGGCGGCTTTTATGGTTAGGCTGCGGGGAGGAGTAGGGGGCGGGGGGGGGTGTTAGGTTTAGACACCATGAAGGGGGAGTGAGGGTCAGGCTGAGGGGTGTGGTTTGGGTAGTGGGGTGCAGTTGTTAGATTTTTGCTCTAGCGGGGGGGGGGGGGTTATGAGAAGGTTACAGGTGGGAAGGTTAGTCTGTCGGGGAGGGTTAGGCTGCTCAAAGGTAGGGATACAGGTGGATGGTGGGTTAGTGTTGGATACCAATGTCTGTATAGTGACCACCGGATTCCTGATCGCCCCGCACGATAGCGATTTCTGGCACCTGTTAGGTGGCTCTAATGTGGACATTTTTTTTTTTTTTTGAGGGGGGGGGACCTGCTAAGACCGGCAAAAGCTTTTGTAATAACTTTTCAAACTTGTTGCCGTTAATACATTAATTTGTATATTAATTGCAGTCGTCTTGGGTTTTTGAGTGTCTTCAGACTCCATTACTCTTGTAAATGATATGGTGACATATTTTAATTAGACTGTGGCCATGAAGATATGATATTAGTATGAAGATATCATTTTTTGCTTCGCCTATAATGTTGCCAGGCTCATTAAAGCCCTACAAAACTGCACCAGTCTCGATGATTCATGTACGTCTCCGTACACATTGCAGCTTTCAGCACCATGGTCAGCGCTCAGGATACAGAGTTCTGGGAGTGAAGAAGTTTTTGTATTCCTATGGGGGGTAATTCCGATGTGGTTGAAGTTGCTTTGTGTGTCACAAAATACCGATTATCGGTACGTTGTGCATACGCTGGACCCATTGTGCGGTTGCGCAAACGGGGCCTGCATTGTTGAAGTCAGCAGATTGTTATTCATTGACCGTCTGCTGCCATTTGAGGTCCCCTTTGCTGCTGTTTAGGGGCAGACATGAGGCCTGGTTGTTGGACAGGGATTTTCTGGTATCCGCGACAGGCGGCTTGTGCATCCCCATTGTTGCTGCAAGTTGCTGATATTGACCGAGTACTGCAGCAGGGGTATGGGTCATAGGGTTGCCAGACGTAAAGTCGATTTGCATTGGGTCAACATGAGCCAAGGTCGACAAATTAGAAGGTCAACATGGGCTTGGGCCAACATGTCATTAGGTCGACATGGGCTAGGTCAACAGTCAAAAGGTGGACATGGGTTTTTAAAACTTTTTTTATCCTGAATGTCGACGCAGTCGACATGGACACTAAAAACCGTGCACGGCGTCCCCTCGCACGGCTCGCTGTGCATTGCATGCTTGACCCAATGCATATCGACCTTAGAGCTGTCGACTAACTGACCGTATACCCTGCAGTAGGAGGTGCCACTTGTCGCATTCCCGTACCGCGCGGGACAACTCCGCCCACATCCTAATTGGCCCTTATTGTCTGTGCTCAGAGGGCTACGTAGGGGGGGGGGGGGGGCTGTGCGCACTTCTAAAGCCTCAGTCCATGATGTCATCATCGCATGTAAGAAATGCAACTTTAAGCTCACGGGAGATTTATTGCAAAAAAATTTTTTTTATCTTGGTGGCAACTTTCCAGCAAAACAACAAGATCTCCGAGTAAATAGTAAATTATACAGACCTGCAATTTGTCACTACGTTTTTCTAAACGCTATAAGGGATGACAGGAGAGAGAAAAAAATAAGTGGAAAAACTTGCAAGTAAATATAAGAATAATAAAAAAGGCCAGCTGTGATTTTGCTGCCGCAGCAAACTCGCGTTCCTGAATGAAACGTGCCGCTAATTGCTGCGTGTTGGGGAGATTTACGTGTGTCGTGCAATGGGAACCTAGAACCAGATCCCCCAGAGTTCAGCACATGGCATATACAAATGTCTACATCCTTTTCCATTATTACCTGACGGATGACAGTCAGGGCTTACCGGCGGACCCGCCGCGTTGGAAAGGAAATGTACTCTTACGTGCCCTTGATGTGATAATGTTGTATATACTTTGGCCAATCACCCAGAACATCACATTTGTAGGAAATCTTTATATTATAAATGTTAATTTGCTAGAAGCTCACAAGGTCATAAAATGTGTCTGCCCATTAAATGGGACTGGGCTTAGCATTAAGGATACCGAGCCAAGTGTCAGGGCTGCGCTGTTCACTGGGCAACGTAGTCATTATTTTAAATGGCCTTTATCTTCTCTGTCAAAGTAGTGGGGGGAGCGGTATTTTCAACATTCGTCCTGTCGAAGATTCAACATGGCAGGCATTGACCGCGTCAGCATTTCTGCCATTCCATTTATCAATTTGACGCCAATGGAATGTCAACAAAACTTCCCTGGAGGTCTAGTGTTGACTTACCAGCAGCTCCAGCGGTGCCTGTCCGTTCCAGCGTTCAGGAGAATTCTGGCGGACCTATCGGCGCTTGTGGTGGAAATATTTTAACCCGAAAACCCTCCCCCTCCTGCCAAGCCCTACTGTTGGCGTATATCAGTCTCTCTATAGGATTTCCGTGGACTGGAGAATAAAAAACATTTTGAAAAAACGTTCAGCAATTTACTTTTTATTTTGCTGAAAAACGTGACTAAACCTGGGGTTGTATTTCTGATCTTTCCAGTAAATTAACGTTTTTACTTTACGCCTCTTCTACGTCTCCCCCCCCCGCTGTCACTTCAGTCTAGAACACTCCCTGATCTTGTATCATATTACATAACAAGTTGTTCCGAGCTTCAATATGCAATTGAACGTCGTTGGATATACGTCACGTTCATTTAAGCAGCACTTAAAGCCCACGGGAAGTGGTTGAAAGATCCTTTGAATCCGCACCCAAACACACCTCTTGCCTGCACGCGGTGGAATTGGTGAGTGCTTAATGCAGCTGTGTGTAACGGTAACACTAGATTCCAACTCCGGTCACATCACAACCACCTCTAGTGTTGCATTCAATGTATTCATTCTTTAAATGAAACAGTTGCTTGCTTAAGCCTCATGTGAGGCCGACATTAATTATGAGTGACAGAACATTAGAAGTGCCTTTATTACATTTCATTTCATGCATTTACTTTTTTTTCACATTTGGCAGCATGCGACTAGAAATTTGCTTCTCTGGCGGTGTGCAACTTGAAGGATGCCAGGTGTGCCCAATTAGGGCGTGGATCGTAGGGTCAACAGTGTCGATATGCACAAGGTCAGCATGAAAATGGTCAATGCGAGAAATGGTTGACATGAGTTTTTTTGTTTGTGAGTTTTTACCTAGGCCCCCAATTAGTGTACATATGGCCTGCTTTGCCCGCCACTGTCAGGTGAAGTTACTTGTTGCGCTACCAATTCTCCCTTCCCAAATGTATTACATGGGTATTGGTAAGTTCTCAAAACTTAAAAAAAAAAAAATAAATTGTGAAAAACTTAAGTCTACCTTCATCATGTTGATCTCTTGAAAACCCCCGTCGACAATTCATATGTCAACTTTTTGCTTAAGTCAACCTTTTGTCAATATTGATTTTGTGAATGTTGACCATCTGCTGTTGGTGGGTATGGGTCATGGGGTCGATTCAATGAAGGTTGACATACATTAGGTTGACCACAGAATGTGGTTGACATCTGAAATCGGTCGACCTGGTTGGAAGATCGACACGAGCATTAGGTGGACCATGGGAAGTTCGACAGTAAAAAGGTTGACGTGAGTTTTTCGTGTTGTTTTTTTGTCCTGAATGTTGACATGGACACCGTCTAAGTGTACCGTGTCTTCTCGCTCAGCACACTATTATATTCTCCCTCCACGTCCTAGTGGATGGTAGGGTATGAAATACCGTCTGTCAGCACAAGTCGGCAAACCCCCCCCCATGAAAATCACATGTCGACCTTTTGACTGTCGATATTCCTAATGCTTATGTCGACCTATTCAGGTGTCGACTAAAGTCCTGTCAACCTTCATAGGGTCTATCTAATTACCATATACCCTGTCGGCCTAATGAATGTTTAGCGTTCACTCTAGCTTTTCGGGCGGGTAGGGCGCCGGGGGCGTACCGGGCCCGCCGATGTCACAAAAGGGGCGTGCCTGGGCCGCGCCGTCATGAAAAGGGGCGGGCCCGCCGCTGTCACTAAAGGGGGTGGGCCCGCCCGCCGCCGTCACTAAAGGGGGTGGGCCCGACCCCGCCGAAGGAGCCGTGATGCCGGGGAAGTGCCGGGCATCGCCGTCCATCCTCGTGTAAGCAGTCAGGGCAGGCACCAGGCTGTTTTAGCGGGGCACTGCTAGCGGGGCAGGGGGCATTTTGCCCTTTAAAAATCGGGCAGGGCGCAGCGCCCCGCTAGAACAGCCTAGCGGGAACACTAACTGTTATTCTAGACATTCTGTGATCTATCTAAAGGTCCATACACACTGGGAGACTTTCAGCATGAAAGCCACCTAGTTTGTACGGTCCGGCGGTGATGCGTGCTCCCGCATCATCGCCGGGAAAGCCGTTCATCTGCTGGTATTACCAGCAGATGAGCAGCTTTGCATAGCGCTGCGATATGCAAAGCCGTCCTCCCCCGCTGACCGCGCCGGGCAGGGGGAAAGCCGCTCAGTGTGTATGCACTGAGCGGCTTCCCCCCTCCGGCGATGACAGCGGTCATCCCTGTCCATACACGCTGGGCATAATCAACCAGTGTGTATGGACCTTGATACCCGTAAGAGCAAAGTTCTCTTCCCTTTGAGAGGTGACTGTTGGATTTGCTGTAATGACATGGGAGAGGGTGTAATAGTATTTCCATTTAAAAATGACATGTTACCCTGCAATAAGATGTAAGGCAGAGATTAATACTCATCTATTAACAATAATTAATTGCTTATGTGACACACCAAGGCCATTAGGGGTTTATCCAATAAGACTATATGATTAAAGGCTTGAGGATAAATATTTTTAGTAGGATCTCTGCTGGTATAAAGTTTTATTAGCGTTTCAAGCCCGGTGTACAGAGCTGGAATGAGGCAGTACAAGGCAAACAACCCAGTTAATTGACAATTTATCACTGAGCCATTTCAGGCCTTCACATTACCCCCGCCCAGGAACACACAGAATTTTTGTGAGTTTAACCCAAAATGACTCCACAAAGAAAGTGAACAAACTTTTCAGGATCCAACGCTGGCTTTCCGATAGTGATCCAGATTCAGTAAAGCAATAAACAGAGTCCGATTTCACCCGATTCCGGCAGATAGTGCCGAGAAATCTGGTAAAATTGGCCCAAACCGGAAGTGTATGACATCCGTTAGGATCCCATGCGTGGTGCCATGTGGAGGTCGGAGGGGCTGCGCATAAGATACATTTTATGTGCAGCAGTCAGCGGCACATCGGGGATGCTAAGCACCCGCAATGTTTTCCCTCCGATACTGTGTGGGGTGGGGTGCGGGACAAATTGAAAAATCCTATTGAAAAGACTGGGAGGCTGCAGATTGGCTGAGAGAGCTTTATCATCCAATCAGCCGCCGCCCAGTCTTTTAAATAGGATTTTTCAATACTGCCGCCCCCTGCCTGCAGCTGCCTGGGTTTATATGTGATAAATCACATGCGATTTATCAGATTTAAAAAAAATAGCACATCAATTGGCAAATCGTAGTGAGCTCAGGGGAAATTGGTAGGCGACTTGTTCTTAGGGGAAATCGGCCTAATGTATGGTGGCCTTAACTCTCCCTGCACGTGTTACATCTGCCCCATCTGCAGTGCAGCATGGTTTTGCCCATTTGAATTTTTTGGGCTCTTTTAACAGTATTTTGGAATTGTGTAGTTCCCAAGGGGTTAACTCCACAGTATCTGCACAGGGACTCATGTATGTTGTAGGTATTGCATGTAAGATTGAAGGCAATGTTGAGGGCTGTGCCCTGTTGAGGTGCACATTTCATTTTTAATTGTGGCAATTACAATTGTTCCTCTCTTTAAAACAACCACTATCTTGTCTTCTTTGAACATCTGTGATTGATAATGGTCTTTTTGGATCATCCAGGCTTCCATACTAACATAGCCAATTAAGGATCGAGCGAACCGGTACTTGTTGTCACCGGATGCACGCTCGCCATCCACCTGTCTGTTGTAATAAAGCCTAAAGGAGACCAATTTGTTCTCTTTTTGAGCCTCTGTGGAACAGTCTTGGGCTCTGTAAGGGTGTTAATTGGGTCTTCATTTCAAATCCGTTCCCAAGTCTTCATGAGGTTGGTTGACTTGTTCTCCGTAGGACTTTGCGCTTTTTTTATGAGCATGTTTGGGACCTGGAACTTACACATCGAAGCTCTGTGAGGATTTTTTCAGTTACAGAACGGGCTTTGCAAACATTACTCGCTGTATCATTGCTAGCAGTAGGGTAAGTTTACAACGGCTCTTAATGTTTGATGTTTCAAAACCCTAAACAATTTAGGCTTTCCAGTGCAATACTACGTTATACTTACACGTATGGGGCCGGAGTGTGCTGGGTGCAAAATTCCTTTCTGGATTAGTTGTTCCGGTACTTGTGTATTATCACGGCGCCCGTCGCATCGCATACCACTAATTAAGGTATGCGATGGACCCGATTTGAGGCTTTTCCCGGAATGAGTGTACAATTTTAATATCGCGTTGCATCGCATGCCATTATAATGGCATTCGATGTGACGTGATTTCAATGTTAAATGCCCATCCAGACCCGATTTTTATATGTATCCCCACCCTGATGGGTAATGACAATGTTAAATGCCCCCCATTGCTAACGCCACCCTCCCCCCCCATTGTTAACGTGGGAGTATGAAAAGGTCAGAGGACGCATACCGCCGCCCCTCGCGGGCTCGCTGCGCTCGCAACGCCAACCTGAAGCGTGGCAAGCGCAGCGGCGGTACGCGTCCTCCAACCTTTTCATACCCCCACTATCCACGTCGGCGTGAAGTTGATTTTATAAAGTGTGGCGTGCGCAGCGAGCCACCGAGCCCGAAGCGTGGCGAGCGGATGCGCATTACTTCACAAATATTACGCGTCCGCTCGCCACGCTTCGGGCACGGTGGCTCGCTGCGCTCGCCACACTGTATAAAATCAACTCCACGTCGACGTGGATAGTGGGGGTATGAAAAAGGTCGGAGGACGCGTACCGCCGCCCCTTGCGGGCTCGCTGCGCTCGCCACGCTTCGGGTTGGTGTTGATAGTGGGGTGGCGTTAACAATGGGGGGGCATTTGAACAAAGTCATTACCCATCAGGGTGGGTGTACAATGTAAAATGTCGTCTGGGGGGGCATTTAACATAGGAATCAGGCATCTGGGTGCCTGTACAATTAAAAATCGGGTATAATCGCGTCTCATCGCATGGCATGCGATGCGATTTTGTGGTTGTTTAATGCCCTGCGATGGAAATCGGGGGAGCCGTGATAATACACAAGTACTGGTTTTCCACCCAGGGCTTAAAGTGGTCCTGGAGAGGTGGTGGAACTCCTTTCCCTCTGCCACCCAATTAATCCACTTCCGTCTCCCCATTAGGCAGAGACAGGGCCAGTGGTAGGGTTTTTTGGCATACTCCTGCAAACTATAATTCTTTTCTTTTATATAACTATTGGGCAGTGCCAAGGTGGAGGTCAAGCTAGTTCGACCTCACCATTACAGGTGGTGGAACTCCACTCATTGTAACCTCCTCTGTCAACGGTGGAACAACTATTGGGCTACAGTGCCATATCACACCCACAAGACTGGTCTGTTCCGTGTGAACTTTTCCAGTCTTGCGTCCTCCGTCAATGTGCCTGTGCATGTTGTGGGGAATTGGAAAACTGCAGTTGTTTTCTTAGGCGCTTGTCCAATCAGTTGATGCTGCCGCTTTCGTACTAGCAATACCTAGTTCTACGTCTACCAAGACGTATGTTCCCTTCCTCTGGTGTCAAATCATTCACAATAGCCTGATTGTATTTTTTTACTGTCTAGTTTCTAAAAAAGATTAAATGAATAAAATATACAAGCTGAAAAGTATATCCTGATAATGTTTACTACCAGAGCATTGTGAGAAATCACCATGCCACCCCACCCCATGCCACCCCCCTCCATGATAGGCAAAGGTGGAAGTTGTATAACTAATGTATTACCCATTTATCACTTGCAAGGACATGAAACGGAACCCGCGTGCGTGGAGTTTTAGCACCGGCGCTTTCATGTTTTCTGCTAAGTTACACTTTAATCAGTGCTTAGGAATGCACTTTGATTGTATCATTAAACAGTAATCTTGGGTTAAAATGATTAGGTAGAAAAGTGGAAGAATTCAGAGAAAAGGTAAAATGACTTGTCTTATTGGTTGTTGTATAAATTGCTGTTAATGGACTCTGATTGGCAATGCCAGGGTATGTATAGCCGTGTACACAGAAGAGAACAGGTAAGGGGCAGACTAGGGGCTGTGTGTACCTATGGGTGCTGTGGTCAGGGCCGCCACTAGTAATGTTGGGGCCCGGGACTGACCTTCAGCCCGGGCCCCCAGTGGCACACACCTCCCCCCCACGGGCCGGCACCCCACCCGCGCGCCACTGCACCCCGCCTCCCGCTACTCCCCCCCAATTAGTATTACTTACCAACATCTCCTTCCAGCAGCGGCGGCACAGCATCTTCTCCCTCCTCCAACAGTCGGGACTCGGAGCACTCACTTCACAGTGCAGCCTGTAGAGTGCCGAGCTCCTCTGTATCCTAGGCTCGGTGCTCTACAGGCTGCACTGTGTATTCTGCATGCCTGGCCGGGGGGGGGGGGGGGGTGCATTGTGCGGGTGCCGGGGGGGGGTGGTGCCAGGCCACTGTGGGCAGCTACCTTGGCCCCTCCAGAGGCCGGGGCCCGGGACAGTTGTACCCAGGGCACCCCCCTGTCGGCGGCCCAGGCTGTGGTATATGGTGTGGCTGTATGAGCATGCTTCTCTGGATATGCCTGGAGAGGAGAAGCAGGGGGGTGAAGTCTGGGCAATCTTGCCATTAAGCCCTGTCCCCTCGGGGGGGAAATTTGCATAAGATTGCGTCATTAGGCCCCACCCTCTCTGCTGTGATTGCGGTTTTACTGCGTTCATTTCCTCATTCTTCCCACTACGCTAGGAAATGGGTACAATGCAGAAGGGGTGCCCTCTGTTCTGGGGTTGCGTGGGGACTACCCGAAAACTGGGTTGACTCCTGCAGGATCTGGGAGAGAAAGATATTAGACGTCGCTTGATTTATATTATTAAATGTTGCTAGTGCATGCGTAATGTTGTGCCAGACTAATAAGAGGGATGCACTGTAGAAAATACACTATAGATCTGTTAGTATAATATACATATAGGACACCTGGTCATACACCTGTATATACATATCCTGGGCGTTTGGGGCGGGGGTGTATCAGCATTTTGCAGTAAGAATGGCAGGTGATATGTTTTAGAAAAGCACTAGGTAGCGCCCGTCTGTTTTTCATTTCTATTTGCCATAGGCTTTGACGGTACCGGCCAAAACCGACTGATTTAGCAGTGAAAAAAAACCCAACTGACTTCAAAACTGAAACCTGTCGGATAGTAATAATTACGCCACAGCGCTGAATTAAACGCAGAGGTAATGATCCAGCTTATCCGTGTCGGTGAATCCCGATGTGCACTGTGCAGTATCTCTTCTCAAACATTACATCTCAGGGACAAGTCATGAACAGAAGACCTCTACATTGGGCATTATATTCCCATTCTTCAATAATCTGACGCTTGCGCTTCATGTTTTATATGGGACATCGGAATGTTTGCGACCATCCCATAAGCAGAGAAATTGCAGAGCTCCAGAAACCAGTCATTGATTATATTATGTGTGTTCACGATATGGGGCTTTCGAGTACAAATTTTTTGGGCCTGTCCCGCAACTTGGGCCGAACAGAGGTGCCACCATTGCTCCTACGCTGTGGTCACTCCCCCTTTAGCCGAACCCCCTCCAAACAGCATGTACAGAGTGCCCTGGAATCTACAGCAGTGCATGTCCCTGTACCTAAACCACGCTTCCTAGTACTGGGGCCCAACAGATCTGCCATTGACCCTGTATTGGAGGATTAGTAATCAGCAATGTCTCAGCAGCGACAATGTCACATGACTTTAGTTTTTGAAGGAATTAAAAATTTCAACGCAAACTAGCGGCCAGTTAAATGAATACAGATTAGAGGAGGCTTGAGAGGTTAGGGAGCCCCCTGCGTGCCGGCGACACTACACATAGCACAGGCTTTTTTACGGCAATGAATGGAAGAAATGAGACTTAGCGGCGTATGATTGTGTGTAGGCTAATTCCTCTCTCCTATCCACGCTTATATGTGGTGTAATTAGAATTTATAATAGGATTTAATTGATTGGACATGCTTAGCCTGCGATAAGATTAAAGGGATTTAAATCTCATAATATTTATAGCAGGGGCAAATTGGAACAGCGGAGCAGCGTACTTGGAAGGGGGTGTTACAATAACCAGGTCCCCTGGCCGACTTGTTTAACCAGTTTCTAACAAGGGCTGAATAAGGGAAGGTTCCTGAGTCCAGCGAAGTGCTGCAATATAATATTAAATATACGTTTGCAAATTATTATAATTCAAAGGCATAACAGCAGTGGGAGCAATTACCAGTATTTATGAATCAAGCACTATAGATTTTCATTTTCTAAGAGTAGAACGGTGTTCCGTTGTATGATATTACAGTAAGCTGCTTTTCCCTTTGCCAGCCAGCCAGCCAACAGCGGGTTCAGTATGATTTTACCTACGGTCAAAATACCGACCACCGTTGGCCAACGGCCAAAATATCAACACATTTAGAATGCCGGCATGGTCAAAATGTAGACATGGGTATTTTTTGTCTATGTCAACATAAGTCGATATGGATACCGTACAAGTCTACCGCGTCCCCTTGCATCGCCTGCTGCGCTGGCCATGCTGATGGTTAAGTATGAACAAGTCAGTTTGAAAGGGAAAAAAAACATAAACACATGTCGACTTAATGAATGTCGGTATTTTGAACTTGTCGGGGTGTTGACTGTAGGTCAATGGTGGTCTGTGTTTTGACCGACGGAATTTTGACTGTAGGTAAATTGACTGCATCCTGACAGAACAAGTACTTTATGCAAAGTTCACAGCAAGAGTTAAATGAGAGCAGATGGTTCAATGATGAATCCTCGCTGTCTTTAAAAGGAAATGAGGGATGGTCCCAATTTGAAGATGGCACGATTGCAGATCAATAAGTCATGCGGTCCGAGACGGTGATCAGTTAATTTTTACGGAGGCCGTTCATCTAATTGAATCCATAGCAAGCAATAGGCATGTCCGGGAAGTGAGAAGCTACTGTTCGTCGGAGGTTCCTGTGTTGCGATCTATGGGAATGGGTACGAGGAGGAGGATGATGGGTTGCCCATGATATTTAGATGAGATACCTGTGGTCATAGTGCCTGGAGCGAAACTGTGAGAAGGTCATTCCTCTGCCATCCTGCCCATTAATGAGACACATCTGTAGCTGCAAAGAGAACGGAACGCTGATCTTAATGAGGAACCCAGCTGTCTAAAGCATTGCACATTCCCCCAGGACCTCATTCATGGTCTGAGACCAGGACACAAGGGTGGGTGGGAGGATGAGGAGAGAGATTTATGTGTTGGAGAAAATGTATTGAGTTTAGTTTACAGCAGTTGGTGGTTTGATTATAGGGCAGCCTATACCGTACATGTTGGCTTATGTTTGTCATTCCTACTATAGCAATCCTAATTTAATGGTAGAAGTAAGAGGTGCCAAAGGAGTGGAGCTGCAGGATAACATCATTGCGGCTTGCCCCCTGCTGGTGAATGCTGGGATAAGCACCCTACTTCAGTGGATCCACGAGGTTGGTTTACTGCCAATAATGCTGTCGAACTTCCTGAATTTTCCAAACAAGCCTGAGTAACTAGTAATCTGGGTCTGGGTCACCTCACCTGTGCATCATGCATCAATCGCCACAACCACAGGCACTACTAGCCGATTAAACTCTAAGCTCCGACCAGTCTATTGACCCTGCCAAAGGTGGCAGCTATCTCCCACATCCCCTTAGAAGACCTAGATAACAGACCTTGTTATCAGATCTGTCATCAACATGGCACACTGAGTGTTCGCATCGCTTCATATACAAACTGCCAGCTCCTGCTTTACATGTCCGGCTGAAGATTGGAGAAAGGCCGGCCTTGGTATTCCATCACAGCGAGTCAATGAAGTGAATCTATAATTAGCTATCGGTGGTGAGGAAACAGAATGTCACCCTCTTTGGGTAAGCCAATTGAACAACAGAAGCCATCCCTTGATGGTTCCATTGAATCCTAATTTGGTTCCCATTGCTAACCACCATGGCCTGGAGTCTGCAATCTTTAAGAGAAGCAGACTCTACTGAACACAGATGGTGAGTCACTCACCTTACCATACCCAACCCCTGTACACTCATTTGGGGCCATGTGCTGATATCTACAGATTGACACCAATAAAAAAAATCATGTCGCCCTTTTGTGTCGACTTTGACTGTTGTCCTAGACACTGTTGATCCTTTATACCAGCAGGATTACAAGACGTGTAGCAAGAGCTGCAGAGGATTATACAGTAAGAAAGGTGAGGGCCGGGTGAGTAATAATGAAATGTGTAGCTGGGATAGAGGGCGGAGCAGGACAGGTACGGACATGCAGATAGGGGCGGCATGTAGGCAGAGGACAGTTGCACAAGAGGGAAAGGTGCAGACTGCAGAGCACCGAGCAGCACCGGTACACAACTGCAGTACTGACAGCATAGATAATTGAACAACAGTGGCTGAATAGACATGGAGTGAATTAAACATACAAAGCTGGGTGTGTACCTTGGCTTAGCATGTGACTCGGAGTGGGCCAATAAGGTCGTTAGGAATGGCTTGTTAGCTGGGATATAGGGACAGGAAAAGGAGGAGTCAGCCTCTTTTTCCTGAGAAAGTTCTATAAGGATGTTGCAGAGGCAGGATCCAATAGAAGGAGTGCGCAGAGGCAGGATCCAATAGAAGCATTGCGTAGAGGCAGGATCCAATAGAAGGGGTGCGCAGAGGCAGGATCCAATAGAAGGGGTGCGCAGAGGCAGGATCCAATAGAAGGGGTGCGCAGAGGCAGGATCCAATAGAAGGAGTGCGCAGAGGCAGGATCCAATAGAAGGAGTGCGCAGAGGCAGGATCCAATAGAAGGAGTGCGCAGAGGCAGGATCCAATAGAAGGAGTGCTCAGAGGCAGCATCCAATAGAAGGAGTGCGCAGAGCAGAATCCCATAGAAGCAATGTGCAGAGCAGGGAATAATATAAGGATGTTCCGAAGCAGGCCAGGATGGTGCAGAGCAACGAATAAAGGTGCAGAACAGCCAGGGCATTATTTAAGTAGATTGCAGAGTGGGACATAGTATTAGGGGTGTGCAGAGCAGGGAATAAAGGTGCAGAGCAAGGCCTAATAGAACGAGGGTGCAAAGCAAGGCATCATATAAGGACAGCGCAGAGCAGGACATACTTTAAGGAGGTTGCAGAGCAGGCCATAATTGTAAGCAGGGTGCAGAGCAGGGTATAGTATAAGCAGGGTGCATAGGAGGGCATAAGGTAAGGAGGGTGCAGAGCAACTATAGTATAAGGAGCGTGCAGAGAAAATTTAGTATAAGGAGAGTGCAGAGCAGGATACAGTATAAGGAGAGTGCAGAGCATGTGTAAAGGGGCAGAGCAGGATACAGTATAAGAGTGCAGAGCAGGGGTTAATGTGCAGTGCAGGATATAGTATAAGGAGAGTGCAGAGCAGGGCATAGCACAAGGAGGTGCAGAGCGTGTATTAAGGTGCAGAGCAGGGTGCAGAGGAGGGCATAAGATGAGCAGGGTGCAGAGCAGGGAGGGAAGCGGGATGCTGCTGGTGCTCTGCATTTCTCTCACGCACACTCCCTGCAGCCTGCAGATTATAGCTCCCTGTTCCACGGCTCACTGGGGAGGAGGTTTTCCTACAGAGCCTCGTTTGTTCTCCATGTACATGAGTCTCCTCTTCCTATCTCGGGCAGCACTGGGCAGTGTGTGTGTGTGTCAGGGTCCACACTGGGACTGAATGACAATAAGAGGTTCTGTCACTTCCAATGTAACGGGCAGGATGATCCTCCTGTAATACGTAGAGCGTGGACCTGGCACTGCCCATGTTATTCTATGTGGACATGGTAGGATTGATAGAGCAAAGTGTTTACAGGGAGCCAACGCAGTGCTATGTATAGAGGCATTGGCAGAGAAACCGGTTTCCAGGGAGCGTGGCACTGCCAGTGCTGCTCTTTATAAACTGCTACTTGTACCCTTGGCAGCTTGGATCGGTGACTAGGAAACGGCCATCGCTGTGCCACATTGCACAACGCTGAGAATTAAGCCTACGCTGAACAGCACAATTAAATGCGAACCACAAAATGCCCAAAGAAGCAATCAAGCCCAGAGCCCCATGAAAAGAATAGAACAATAAAATGTAACCTTTCATAAACAGCTCAATAAAATCGCTAATTAAGAATGAATACAAAAGTAAAATTGCTAGAAATCCGGTCGCTGAGCCTGTTATAACCTAAACTATCGGACAGTCGCTCACCCCTCAGATCTAGCTAGATTGCACATTTACGGGGTTTTTTACGTTCAATTTAATTTTGTGTAAGACGCCGATAAAAATGTGTCCTTGTCAATAATTATTTTGTAGAAGATCGGCCGCAGAAAATATTTCAAAAGGTTTAGCTCCGTGATATTGAACGTGAGACCCTCCAGCTGCTGGACAAATACATATGCCAGCATGCCCTGCCACAGTTTTAGCATCATCTGATATCGCAACTGGGACATGTTCTTATAAGGCCGCTGTAGAGCCTAATGTTGAAGATCCCTGGTTAAGCAGCTCGTAGAGTGACACAGAACTGTTCTATCTATCCCAGTTCTCCACTCGTTCCCCTAATGACGTTTAAACAAAGGTTTTTGAACCTGATCGGTTTCCGTGTGGTCTGTTTGGTTGTCTTGTCCGTTCTTTAGTGTCGCCACCGTTTAAAACAACAACATTTAAAAGTGGTCCTTGTCTAAGCTTTCACTCTACTTGGAAGGTTTTCCATGAGCTTGGAGCGTTTCTGTGGGATTTGTGCCCAATCGTTCTGTAGAGCATTTATGAGGTCAGGCGCTGATGTTGGACGAGAAGACCTGGCTCACAATTTCCATTCCAGCTCAACCCAAGGGTGCTCGAAGGGGTTGAGGTCAGGGTTCTGTGTTGGCCGGTCAAGTTTCTCCATGCCAAACTCATCACAATGTCTTTGTAGACCTTGCTCTTTGTACTAGAGCACAGTCCGGTTGGACTAAAGAGCGTGCTCCACAAACTGTTGTCACAATATTCACTGGCGATAAGGGGCCTAGTCCAAACCCTGCAAAACCGCCCCATACTATCCCTCTTCCCCCAACTTCCCAGTTGGTATAATACAGTCAGACAGGTCATGCCAAACCCAGGCTCTCCTATGTCACTGCCAAACAGAGAAGTGTGATTGGTCACTCCACAGACCACGATTCCGCTACTTCACAGACCAGTGTTGGTGCTTTACCCCACTCCATCGGACGCTTGGTGTTGGATTTGGTGATGTGAGGCTTGCATGCAGCTGCTCAGCCATGGAAACTCAAGGCCATTTTGAGCACCATTTGCCGCATGTGACGACCAATCGGGCATTTCACCTAATGCACGCACAGGATCGCATGCTCTAAGTAGAGAATATAATCTAAAAATAAATGACTATAGGGCATGTTATTCCGCCATTGTGCCACTACCTGACGTGTCTCTTTCACCTGTCAGGTTTGCGCATTTAAATTTATATTTGTGTACATTAATTGATTTTGTATGATTACTAAGCCACAATTCTCAGGGGAAGGCTTCATTCAATTGTGGAAACGTTTATTTATTTCCTGTAAGCACTAACCCACAGCTTTTATAATAAAGGGGTAAAAGGGCAATACGTCCTGTGCCCGCTCCAACAGTCAGCCCACCTAATGGGTAGTTAAAACACTATGGCCCGTCTCTATCATGTGCTCGCTATGGTCAGGCCCTTTATGTGATGGGTAATTTGGCGTCTTCATTCATCGGTGCTCTCCTTTATCGCTCTGTGAGTGACACATTTTTGAAGTTGTCCCCGGTTGTGTTCATTCTTTCTCACCATGACATAAGGCGATGTGTTGTCTAATAATGAACTAAGGCGACAGTAGACAACAGGCTTGCTGTGCAGTCTTATCGCTCGATACATAAATCCATATACTCTGTCACAGAGTGGAAGTATAAATAGCAGAAACTACAGATAACTTTTGTTGGCCAGTCCCGATATTTCTGTGCGGAAGAGGCGGGGCTTGCTGATTTGGCGGCGGTGGTGTTGTGATATGGGTGTGGCCTCTTGGGTTGTGGGTGTGTCAGTTTTGCTTTTGCGGATGTGTTGAGTTGTACATGACTGCAGTGTCCTATCTATTCATTTCACACTGCTACATATTCTAATACGGGGGTTCTCTACCATGATGCTCAACACACTGAAACAGTACAGGGGTTAAGGATATCCATAAATGAGCACAGGTGACTTAATTAGTGAGGTGGATTCCGGTGGCTCTAAGTCCTGTGGGCAGTGCCATCTTCAGATTGGTGTTGCCCTATAGAAGCTTACGGGCTTCTACGATGGCCCCTGCTGTGAGCGGTTCAATTGGATCACTCCCAGCATCCTCGGCACTTGATGCATGCGCAGATAGGACTCCAGGTCCAAAATCTGGAAGCCTTGGGAAAGGACGCCGCCGGTATGCATGCAGTGCTGGGAGGCGTTGCAATTGCATTGATTGCTGCATCCTAGTCTATGCTTACTTTTCAGATGCCTGCTATCCGCCGATTGGAAGGAGGGCGCGGATGTCATGTGTATGCCCATAAAACACTGGCCGGTCACCTGTGTCCTCCACCTATCTGCCCCCTTCCCGTCCACCACTGAATGAATGCCCCGGTGTGAAACTTGCCAAAGGAGTTGGACCGGGGCAAATTCGGACCTGAAAGGTCAGGTCCGAATCACCCCCAAAGTGTCACTGTATATATGATTTATTTTTTTATTTGTTACCCCAGTTACAGTCTGTCCACCTTAAAGCCCCCCCCCCCCCCCCCATACATTAGTGCAGGCATGTCCAAATGATGACCCTCCAGCTGTTGTGAAACCACAATCCCCATCATGCCTTGCCACAGTTTTGCTATTAGGGAATGCTGAAACTATGGCAAGGCATGCTGGGATGTGTAGTTTCACAACAGCTGGAGGGCCACAGTTTGAACATACCTGACAGTGCAAGTTTTCTTAGAGGCTAGTCGCATCTGATTTCCCTTGCTCTCTCCGGGAGTCCGATTTGGCACCTGTGCCATATTTACATCTGATTTCTCGGCCAGGTCCGTCAGAATCGGGTGAAATCGTCCAAAATCACATAAGTGTATGGCCAGCTCTATAGGGTATAAATCCGAGATGCGTAGTTTATGGTGCGAACTGAATGTAACGTTTCTATAGTACATCATGTTTTAGTTCACCTCTCATCTCCACTTGGTCTGCATTTATTAAAGCCATTGAACCGTGAAACCTATACACAGCCCGGTATGATGGATGACCCACAGCTCATTACATAAAGGGGACTCTGATTGCAGCGGCTGGTAATCTGGTGCCAGCGTCTACAGATGGGCAAAACTCATACTGTAGCCTACAGTGTTCACAGGAGGCTCTGCTACAATAGACAGAAAAACAAAGAGCAGAGAATAGACGGACGCGTCTGTGCTAAAGAGATTACACCAATATAAAAGATAGATATAGCTGTCTGTTTTATTCTGTCTTATCCACTATACGGTATCTTATCGTTCCCTTAAAGCAATAGCCGGCTCATATTGTGTCTTCCCTACGCGCGCTCTTCCTGCTCTATATGGCAAGAGCAGGTTCCTCCCCTGTACGGAGTAATTGCTGTGTGAAGGGAGATGGAATTAGCATAAAATTAGCATAGCGAGTTAAATGACCCATTAGAGATGGTGTTGGCCCACGTTTCAGGCTTTTGGCGGAAAGCGGCGTTCTAAGCCAATGAACTGACTGCTCCATCCCAGGCTTGGGGACATTGCTTAATAATCTGTAATAGTGATATTCTCATTAGGGAGCCTTGCTTCAGTGAGCCACCGGACCAAGGTGGCAAGAGACGCAGGGCTTTGGTGCAAGTGGGTATAGCCGCTTGTCATCTGGGCAAAACTGGGCAGGAGATTTGGAGCAAGATTAAAAAAAAATAATAATAAGAGAATCGGACATTTACTAAAAAGCAAAGTTATTGTATGTGAGCCCCATAATATACTGGAGAGAGAGAGAAAAGAAAAGGCTAATGCTGCTCCTCACCTCTATGAGGGTAATTCAAGTCTTTTGCGGCATGTACCGGCACCCCCGGTGTCCCCTCCAAACGTCATGCGATGTCAGGCCCAGCTTTTCATAGGGACGCCCTTGACAGGCCTACGGTGTCGCTTATTCCAATAAATGCTATATTTTTGCCACATTTAAGATTTAAATGGCAGCAAAATACATAGGGCCAGATGCACTAAGCTGATAAAATGGAGAGTGATAAACAGCCAGCCAATCAGCTCCTGTCTGACATTTTTCAAACACAGTCTGTGACATGCCAGGTAGGAGCTGATTGGCTGGTGGTTTATCACTCTTCATTTTATCACTTTTGAAGCGTGGCCCTAAATGTTTCCATATTAAACAAATGTAGCATTTCTAAACGAGCCCTACAGGTAACAGAATTGTAAATAAAAAAAATAAAAAACCTTCAAAGGTTCAAAGCTTCAAAGGTGATAAAATGGAGAGTGATAAACAGCCGGCCAATCAGCTCCTACCTGCCCTGTCACAGACTGTGTTTGAAAAATGTCAGGCAGGAGCTGATTGGTTTGTTGTTTATCACTCTCCATTTTATCACTTTTGAAGCTTAGTGCATCTGGCCCTTAATCCTATAACTACTCTTTGAATTCTGTAATGTGATATGGCTCTGTAGGAGTCGCACGTGCAACTCTTACATTTTTTTTTTTTTTACGTGGCCCGTGAGTAGATTTTTATTAGACGATCTTGTGGATTTAACCAGAGCAGTGTTTACCGTCCTGTCCGTGTAGATCATCCGCCTGCTGTACATCACATCCAACAGTCTCCGCTACAAGGATACTCTGCAATTTGTCACTGACAACGGCAGACAAGCTATCTTTATAAATACCCAGTCTGGCAAACACAACATATATGCCTGTGTGATTATATGAGTGGTAATACACTGCGGTGAGAAATAGGTTCCTGACATCGCAGAGCTCAAGTGTGAGACATGTTTATCGTCACTTCTCCATCCTTGTTGTATATAGGCTGCAGAAGAACCTGTTTATCATTATCTGGCCTTGGGTATATGTGAAGTATTGAAATATTGGATTGTATCGCGGGTTCTGTGTGCACTAAGATATCACTTTCTCATCTTGTTGCTTATACAGACCATAGAGTCAGCCAAGATTTAATATTATCTTTATAAGTGTGTCTATAAATCTACGTCTTGTTGGCGGGCATGATTTTGCCGCCAAGAGCAGTGCCTAGGATGCTTTTCTGCCATGAATGGAGAAGCCGGTTACTTGTTCTTTTATGGTGTTATCTGGATTTTTTTTAAAAACACATTTAATAACATGTCATATTCAAAGATTGTTTTCATTTAAATGTTTTTTTTTTCCCTTGAGGATGTTTTTTTTTACTTTTTTTTTTTTACTGCGCACACCTGACTTTCTGTTTGTAGAGCCACTGAATGAAAGTGGAATCTAGGAATTGATTCCTACCCTAACGCAGATCTGTGAAAGACAGATCTGCGCATGCGAGGTTGTGGCAGCGTGCATGCCCCAGCTCTGTGATCATAGGAGGTATTTTGTGGGAGTGGCCCAGACAATGCACGAGTAGGGAGGAGGAGCTTGGGGGGGCTGCATCACACGCAGCCACTGCGACCCGGAACTTGGCCTACCTGCATCGGTCTTCACAGCTAGGCTAGCCTTTTGCGGGTACTCGCATTAGTGTCAGCTAGTGAGCAGGCGGCCGTTGCAGATGGGCTATACTCAGACTGGGGGGTAGCTGTATGAAGCAGTGATAAGGGAGGAGAAGTGAGCCAGAGGAGAAGTGAGCCAGAGGAGAAGTGGCCTATGGCAACCAATCAGCTGCTCTATATAATTTTATATTATGCAAATTATAAATGTTACTTCAGTGCTGATTGGCTGCCATGGACCACTTCTCCTCTGGCCCACTTCTGCTTTCTTATTACTGTTTCATACATCTGCCTCTAAGCCCCAGTGAATGGAGCAGGAGGCCCCGAGTGAGTGTGTGGCCACTGGAACCAGTGTTTGGCATTTTTATAGCAACATCGGCATATCTGATAGGAAGATGTGATGTACGGTGCAGTGACATACAATATTATTTTACGTGATTGCACATTGGATCATGTAGAGTGTATTACTATGCTATAGTTTAATACATTGTATAGACACATCGGCGGAACGCTGAGGTGTGTACTCCAGATGGTGATATTAATCCCATTAATGTATTTTATGTGGCTTTTGGTTTAAGTTATACAAATAACAGCACTTTATGTATCTAACACTTAGAATGTGCATTTAATGGTGCATTATGTTAGCCTTTCTCCCAACAGATTAATTCTAAAACTGCAATAAAACAAAATAATAAAGAATATTGAATACTAGACCTCTTTTTTTAACTTTTTATTTTTTTTATTATTTCTACATCAAAAAATGAAGTTAAAACTTTTAACAACACTTTCGGCACGAGCAGCACTTTCATAATGGGATTTCCTTTTTTGCTTCTTTTTATTTATTGCCTAAAAATGTGTCCTATATACATATAAATGACTTTCCATACCGTAGTAAGCCGTCCACCCCGTCGCTCATCTGCTGGTATTAGTTGAGCGACAACAGCTGACGATGAATGGTCGACATGGATTTTATCAGACCTTTAAAAAAAAAAAAAAAAGCCCCCCAGGTAAAATCTGCCACTGTGTGAAGCCAGCCAGATCTGTGAGACTGCACTGGCTCCATTGTGACTGGCAGTGACTTCCTATTGGAAGTCCGACCAGCCAGTCACCCAAGGCAGTCCCATTGTGAGGTGTTCCCTCCCTCTTGGATGCCTCTATGGGCTCCTCCAGGGGCAGCACATAAAACGTGAATATGCTACTAAGCAGCCCATAGAGGCTGGGGCCAGTGCATGCGCAGTAACGTAGAAGCTGCTGCTCATGCTCCAGTTCCACGAACGCGATGTGGCGGGGACCAACGGGCAATGGCACCAGCCGAGGGGACCAGCAGCAGAGGGGCGGGGGGGGGGGGGGCGGGGAATTGTGGCAGCATCTCATCGCGGCAGCCCCCCTCCTCCATAGAGGTAAGCTGCCACTGTACCCTACCATACACCGTGCCCGAAGAATGGCCACCGATTAGACGCGGTACACTTATATGGTGTCCATGTCAATGTAAGTCAACACAAACAACAACAAAAATGTACCATGGTGACCTTTTGGCACTGTTGCCCTTTTATAGGTGTCGACCAAATGTATGTCGCCCTACATTAGGCCGAACCAATGACCCATACCCCTTTAACCAAGTCTTCGCCTATATGTACTGTGTATGAGCAGAAAATGTTATATGGTGTATGCAGCCGGAGTGATCCGCCTGTAACACTAGTAACACATTATTTTTTATGCCGGTTATTTCCCAAGGTCCCTCCCTGCCAAAGGCTCCTGTGCTATCAGCTCCATGCCCCGCAAGTGGCTCTGTTATCTGCAGATAAAAGATTTTATTGAATATACTGTACTAGATAGATAACAGCTGGAATCTGATTTATTGGCCTATTTAGCACAGGATGTAATGCGAAGCGAGTCCGGGGGCCGTACGGAATGCCGGACAAACTCAGAGGGTTTTTTTTTTTTTTTTTTTTAAAGGGGCAATTATTTTAATGGCAAACCATGCCTTGTAAATTAGTGCCCCTTTAAAAAAAACTCCAGAGGTCGTCCGGCATACCGGAGTCACCGGTCTCCCAATCCAGTACATACGGCCCTTAAGGCGCCCATACACGGTGTGATGATTTCACCCGTTATTGGGTGGATCGCATTGCATGCAAATGGCATGCAAAACGCATGCGATCCAGTCCATAACGGGTGCGATCATCGGCAGTACAAAATGTGCAGCACATACTTTTTGTACTGTGCGATGAGATGCCCGTGGGAGCGAGCATCCGACGGTGCAAACGCACCGTGTATGGGCACCTTTAGACTGTTTAATAAATCGGACACATAATGTAGCATTATGGTTGACGCCATTATGTCGACATGCAGGAAGGTCGACATGAATTTAGGTCAATAGGGTCATTAGGTCGACATTGAAAAAGTCTAAAAATTTTATTGTCAACATAAACACTAAAATGTAGCACCACTTCCCCTTGCATGGCTTGCTGCGTTCCCCATTCTTCTAGACTGGTCCCTCGCTACGCTCGCACAATATTTTATTCTCCCACCACTCCCTAGTGGATGGTAGGGCATGAAATACCACCTGTTGGCACACCGAAACGTAGCACCGTGTCCCCTCACATGGCTCGCAACGCTTGCCATGCTTCGGGCACACTATTTTATCCTCCCGCCATGCCCTAGTGGATGGTAATGCATGAAATACCACCTGTGGGCACATTTTGGTACAAAAAAACAGTAAAAAAAAACAAAAAACATGTTGACCTAATGACCCTGTCAACCTTACCCATGTCAACCTAATGACCCTGTCAACCTTCCTGCATGTCGACCTTAAGTCATGTCGACCATCATGCTGGTGACTCAATGACCGTATCCCATGAAGTCTGCGTTATGCAGTGCTCCGTAGTTTGGTATGCCATATGTCAGTGCTCTGTCCTCAAATCCTCAAAGTATCCTATCAGTGAGGTATCCATGATTTGAGCACAGATGGCTAGATCATACTGACTGAGGTAATAATGAAGTCACCTGTGCCCAAGCATGATTATTCTAAAAACATGAACTGATAGGGGCCTTGACGACCCGTGCCTCGGAAGAGGACCGGTCACCTTATTCTGCAGCTGAAGTGTTGTTGACAAGATGGCTATTGTTATTTTTCACAGGGTGTTGCCTGATGAATTGGACCTTCCATCTTTCTTTAAAAGAGAACCCGTGAAAAAAGTCACCCGCGTTCCCCCTTGAATCACCCATGAACCTACCGGGTTGGTAGGGACTGTATACGATATACTGGATGCAGTTCTTTTGCCTGCAATGTATTGTATGCGATCCCCAGCCACATTTGCCAGGAGGCTTGGCAAGGTGACTTATCTATAGTCTTCAGGCTCCGATGCGATGCTCACTGGGCCATGTATCGCATTGCACCTGATGTCAAACCCATGCAATTTGGGCACTTTTCATCTGATTTATCAACAAAATCATAGGAGAATCGCCCTAGTTTATGGGCACAAGATGTATGTTTAAAGCGTACAAGAAACACATTTATAAATGTATTGTAAAAACACAGTAATCAATAAATAACTACAATGGCCAAAATCATTTTTTGACTCGGAGGATGTGCGAAAATATCGCAATGGGATTATTACTGAGGTGCTCACCGGAGCCTTTGCAACTGCCCGCAGCTGTGTACACATCCGCAGAATCGAAGCAGATCCGGGAAACATCACCTCAAGTCGTCTGTGGTCCGTCAAAATGGCCGCCACAACTGGAACACCGGCGACGTGTTTCCTGTGTGCAGGATCACAGTCAGCGGCTGATGCACACCACAAATAAGTCCCGCCAGACCCTCATCTTTGCCGCCGCTCCTCGTTACCTCATACAAAAAATCCCTTCCCTGTTCATCACTTGCCGATGAATCTTAACTGCGAGCATAATTGCGAACGCAGACCACGATAACCGCTCAATTGTGAAACCATTGGCATAGTATGCAGTACGATTGTCAGTCAGGCCCATTATAGTCTATATGCAATTTACTTGCGTTTTAAATGCAGTAAATCACACACTACAAAATTCAGCATATACGGTATATACTCATTAAACTTAATCCATGCGAAACATTTTTTACAGCTCCTATCCGTTGCCCCCATCTTGAACATCTGTGAGCGTCTCCTCTGCAAAATATATTTCATTTATCTGTGTCCAGAGTGAATTTCACAGCTGAACTGCCCTTGAAGTGAGGAAGACTATCATTTACTGATGGATTAGTGTCTCTCCATTTACTCCTGTCATTTATACAATACAATGTAAGGGTCTCTTCAAAATATCTTTATATTGACCTCGGATTTGTCTGTACACACTGGAACCCAGGTCCCTGAAGGCAAACAAACCAAATTTGGATAGAATTCAATAATAATTCCCATTCCCATTATCCGTGTTGTATTTTCTTGCCCTTCCTTGAACTTCTTAAAGATAAGTCTTTCGCTGTTTATTTCTATGGGGTTTTTTAACCAAGAATTGCTGCAAAGCACGTCTGCAAATAGCGGGTATTGCTTACCAAGGACTTGTGATTTGTTAAAACGGATCTGAATTCCTGTGTAGTAATACACGCATAATGAATAGCATTTATTTCACCTGGAAATTGAAGTCTGACATTGAGAAATAATGTTTGTTTGTAGGCTGCAAATGTACATATCTCAGTCCTAAAGAATAGTCGGACCTCCATCAAGCGCTATAGAAAAGACTAAGGGGTTTCTAACATCAATGATTACTGTATCATATTGCCGTCTTTGTATTTCAGCCATGTCATACTCAAAGCTGCTCTTCCCCTACAGTTGCTTTATCCCTTTGAGTGCCAACATATATATCAATAGCTAACATTTTAAGCAGTTGTTCCATGCAGCCAATCAACTTCTTTTATTTCAAAGACTGTGCTAGATAAATTAACTGAATCTGATTGGTTGCTTTGGGCAAGATCCCGGTTTAGCTCAACCTAAGGCTTGATACAACTTCCCCCCTCTACACATACCTAGTTGTCTCCTGAGAATAGAGGACACCTGAAGCTTGCTCTGCGCTCTACGGACAGTCAGCACGGTCGGGTGGTGGCCCAGAGTGCATCCATTGCGCGTCTTCTTGAATGAATTTATCTCCAGGAGGGCAAAGGACACTTTTTTGTCTTTCGTCTTGTGCCGAATGTGTGTGTCACAGGCCTCTGTCGGGTCTGACCTCTTAGTTGGTAATGGCACAATCGCTAATACATTTTTTTGTTTAGTTTAGGTAATCTGGGCTCCCGAGATTTGATCTGTAAGAGGAAGATTTTTTTTTTTTTTGGAAAAACAATTCTGTAAAGTGGTTTTGTGGCCCCTGGGGGGGATTTGACATCCTAACCGGAGCCTTTGGCAGTGCCTGAACCCTGAGGCACTGTCTCAGCCCGGCATCTGCGCTTCAGTAAGAAAAACTTATATATATATTTATAATCCGAGTCTCTTGTTGTTGAAGAATATCAGATTAACCAAGAGCCAGAATCGCAGTCTCGGGTGACGTGTAAACCTGACGCATATGTTCCGCGGAAACGGTATAAAGGAAAACGACAATATGATTTTTAATAAGGGTTTCAAACTTTTAAAATGAATATAGAACGTGTTGGGGTTTCTTTGAGGGCGAGAGTTTTTGCAAACCCTTCAGACGTTAATGAATCTTGTTTGGTGTGTTCGATTTTCATTCCAAAGCCATGAGCTATTATGTATTAATGCTGTAAAAATGAGCGGGAGGGGTCCTTGACAGACCCCATATGGTATGCAGACAGGTTTTTCCTTATCTTCCGTATACCAGATGCCTTTCAGAGCCTCTGTGCTAAACAGATGCCATCTTGTGCCTTCAGCGTGTCTCTTTCAAGCACCTCTCTCAAATGTTATACTTTGTTTTTCTTCCGCTCCTTCTTTAACACCCCCCCCCCCTTCACCACCACCTCTCAGCATTGCAGAGTCCTTTGTGAGGAAATGAGGTAACCCATTAATTGTACCTGAAGCCCTGTTACACAACAGGCGAATCCGAGCCGCAAGATGTTCCAACTGAGTAGAAGGCAATTCGTAGCCATGAGCCAAATGGGTTGTTGTTGTTCTGTTCAATCACAAAGAGGGTTTAAGCAAGGTTACATCTCATATCCACATCTCTCTCTGCACACTTACATACTTGTGCATCAAAAGAGCCATTTTATAGAGCATGCATCAGCGTAGAGATGAACCTTGCTTCAAGGTCAAATAAGCAGCATATACAATTGCCTTGAAAATGTTAGAAATAGGATTGAGACTTTTTGCCAACCATCAAATGAATTCTAATGGGCTCACAAATTGTGCCAGGACGAAGACAGGGCAGGTGTTCCCATGGGCGACACGTGATCTCGCCGCCATCCGGTCTGTCCCGCTCCATGCAAACAGCTCGGCGGATATGCAAGTCGCCGAAGCCGTTTGCAAAGGGGAGCTACACGTGCGCATAAAGATCATGTGCAGTCCCCCAACCAGAATCACCTCCAAAATGTCCCCTTTGGGTATGTAATGTACTAAAGGCATAATTCAGACGCTTTCTCTGCCTAGCAAGCAGGTAAGCGCCACCCCGGTGATCGACACCCCCACCCCCTTGCCCGAATCCTCTTGCATGTGGCCGCCAACAGGAGAAATCATTCGAATCGGTCGCTCGCCAGCCCCCCCCCCCCACCCCCCGCTAGCCACTATCTGCCCGCCGCAATTTCCCGCACGGCTGTAAATGGACGATTTGTATAATCAATCATTCGCAGCCAGAGAGAAATCATTCTCCCAATTACATGGGAGTTTCCATGAAACGCTGGGCGTTCCTTTGAGCTGCGCCCCATGCCCCTCGCCCGCACTGCTAGGTGTGAGCGAGATGGCGAACATGTAGTTTGCCGTGCCCGCTCGCACCGCGTGTCTGCAAATTTACGGGGGACCAAATCAACTAGACTAACCCCCTAGGTGTCAAGAGTCCAGCCTGCCACCAGATGCCGCAATCTAGGACAGCTGGGTCATGGCTGACAGTCACTTTCTGATAAATTCACAATTTCGCTGCAACCGCATGGAAAATAATGTAGTCCCTACGTTCTCTGCAGAAATAATATTATTTGACACTTATTTACGAACAGGTACTTAGCATTGGGCCTCACAGGCTTACAACTTCAATAAGAATGATGGAGAATACACTAGATTAATTGCATTTAACTAAAAAAACATAGTTCCAAAGTTTAGTTATCAAAACTGTTAATAAGAATGAATGGCAGGTGATCATGTGCTAAATTATTTCAGAAATAGAATTAATAACTTTTAAATCTTCCAGACTTATGATGGAGAATTTCTGTTTTGTGTGTGTGTGTGTGTGTGTGTGTGTGTGTGTGTGTGTGTGTGTGTGTGTGTGGGGGGGGTTCACAAGGATAAGAGGCATGCGCCATTGTAGCGGTTCCCCAAGGAATGAACAATTATTGCCAGGAGATTATTCTTTTTATGGACACCACTTCCTTTGTTCTTCCCACGTAAAGGTTCTACCAGGCCAGTATGGGACCCCTGGGTCTTCCAATGCAGGGTCACCTTGTCAAACTAGCAGGGTTTACAGAGAAGTTATGACATCTGTTAGACATGTCCACATTTCCCGTAGCATAGTGATATGACTAGATCACTCATACGGCAGGAAACAATTGGGATCCATTGATGTGCCTCTTCCTTTGACTTCATAAGGTCTGTCATCTCTGCATCAGTCTGGGCCAAGCGATTGGTGTGCCATTTCCTTAGCTCACACACGACCCCCTGCTGTGTACAGTACACACGCGTGCCTTTATGACATTTGAGCGGGGAGATGGGGAGATCTGAGACACAGTCCTCTCTTCCCGGTGTCATCCTGTTTACGTAAACAGCTTACTGGTCATCTGGATTTCAATGACTGATTTCTATCATTTGGAGATACAAGGTTACCTACAGATTAGCAGTTGGCAGGTTATACACAGGGAAAATATTAAGTACAATATGATCAAATGCAAAATCTTGTTTGCCAACCAGCTATACTTTTATTCACAAGGTAGGATGCATTTCACACATTTTGGGGGTTATTCTAATTGACACGCTCCCCTGCTTGTACGCACAGGGGAGTGATGTTGAGCTCATGCACATTTATGCACATGTGCAGATGCTGGGTGCAAGCGGGCACAGCAAACTGCTGGTTCGACTTCTAGAACTGCTAGCACCTAGCAGTTCAGGCATAGGGTGGTGCCCATGGGAACGCCCAGCGTAAAAAGGGTAATGGGGGTGGGCAGCTGACTGTAGAATCATTTGATAGTTGGCGACCATTGAATGGTTTCTTCCCTGCACGCAGGCTTGGATGGATGTTTATGCTAAACATCCATTCACATGCCTGTTGCGGAACGCATTGTGCGAGGGGGGTGGGCGGTAGTATGGGCGGTAGGTTGCGTGTGGACCAGTCCTTTCTCTCCAGTTTTCTCCTGCACATATGCCATCACTTGATATTTAGGTAGATGGTGTATGTGTAGGGAGTAAAGGTTGGCATAGAGTTATGCCCCAGTAATTAGTACCTGGCCCCAGTCCACCCCTCCCCCTCTTGGGAACCGTAGATCTGAAAGGCAGATGATGGACCTTTTTTTTGGGAGCATGCAAAGTAAGATGTTGGTGAGGGCAGGCCCCCTGACCTGGATGGGGGGGGGGACTTAACACCATTAAGACCTACCCCATCCCGGAAAATGCTGCTATCTGCTGCTCTTCGTGGAGGGGGAGGTACTAAATGACTCGAATGCCAGCATTTGACTGGCAAAGGGATGGGGTGTGGGGGATTATCCGGGGTTGGGTTAGTTGCGGTAGGGGGACCCAATTTCCTTCTAGGAGGTAGATAAGTATGGCGTACAGGGAAGACTCCAGAGGGGGCTGCGGCACGGTTCAGAATTCAAAAAAGGGAGGCACAGCAACAGCCACCAACTGCCATTTTAAACTGACTCACAGGCAGTGGTTGTGGCTCCCCTATTTGAATTTACGACTGTGCCGCAGCCCCTCCTCTGAAACCGCCACTGGTTATGAGCTATTATGTGTTCTAGAAACTATTTAAACTCTTTTTCTTCTTTATTTTAGTTGCTGCTTTTACAGTTTTATAATTCTGCCCGTCTTGCAGCTTGATTTTTTTTTTTCCCTTCTTTCTTGATTAATAATTTTATTCATTTTATGGAACACATAAAAAAAGATCAGAGTAGAACTAATAAAAAAAAAAGCTCTAAAGAAAACGTATTCCTTATTATTTGTATTTAAAATAAAATAAATGCTGGTAACACTTTATGGAGAATATAATTATGGCACATAATAAGCAGACTCTGTAGATGAACTTGTCCTCACATAAACTGAACCGGTCCTTTTACAGAATGAAACATAATAATATTTGTCTTAATTGAGCACGTGCTAAGTTATGGAAAGGGAGCCCTGTAAATCATTTCCGTGACATCCCTTTCTCCAAGATGGCCATGTAGGGTCATCTCTATATTTAAACTGCCACAATATCTTCTTAGGGTGGTATTCAATCCGAGATGCTGACTGTTAACGTCCCGACAATTGGAATCCCGGGCTGATTTTGCTCAGCTCGACAGATACTCAACAGGCGGAATTCAGTCATCCGCCTGTCGAGTGTCAAAAAGTGGGCATGTCGGCAAAAAAAGGCCACGGATTGTCGAAAAACAGCCGCAAATTCGACAATCCACCTCCGTTTCCGAGAAAACTTGTTTTAAAGTCACATATGTTTTGTCGGAATCCGCCTTCAATGCTGTCAGAAATGGCAGCACTGATTTGGCAGTGGCCGCTATTTCCCCCCGGTGGAAATAGCGGACAAGATTGAATACCCCCCTTAGTCTGACTCTGCTCTTCACTCTCTTAGAAATCAAGGAATATCATTCCAGTGCCTTTTTAAACTTATGGGGCTGATTTGCACACCGCTGCAACCGCTATAGCCTCTTTTTTCCGTATTCTCTTTTGTGTCATTGTGCTGACGCTGGTAAAAACTCTGCTCCTGGTGTACAATAGCCACGCCCCCTTCTCGCATTGGCCTACTGTCTAACAATCCCTACAGCAGCGATGTCCTTTGTTGGGTGCATTCCATCCATAGTTTCATGCTATCTAAGCGTGGGTTGAGTTCTTGGCTCTGAAGGGCCCATTCCAACATGTTGATCTTTATTTTTCTTAAGCCATTCCTGAGTGTACTTGTTTTGGTTGGAAGGTAAAATTCCTCTTTACCTCTTCAGGCTTCAGTCCAAAATGTCTGTTCATTGTGCCCTTTGTGCTGACTAGAGCCCCTGTCACCTCCGAAAAGTAGGGTTCCCAAAGCCACCATGATGAAACTCAGTAGAATTGTGTTCCTCTGGTGTAGAGTTGTAGCCAAAAAGTTCATCTTTGGTCTCATCAGACCATAACACATTTTACCACATACTCTGGCATAATTGTGTTTTTGATTTGCAAAGTTTACACAGGTGTAGGGACTAATGTTCTGGAATTCTGGCCCGCTCCCAAAATGGTCTTCAACATTTCCTCTCTGGACTTCTCCCGCAGAGAAAACTAATAGGAAAGAAAATATGGCTGGGGTATCCTTTGCTTTTTGAAAAATGGCTTCCGTCGCACCGTCCTACTCCATAGTCCAGACGTGCACAATACTGGGACCGACAGAAAGCCATTTAGCCAGAGCCGCTGTAGGCCACATGGTAGAACAAGGAGGTAACTCCTCAGAGAGGCTGTCCTATCATTCCACCATTTTCACCACTTGATAGTAAGTACAGTGTTCCATGGTACATGTGATGCCTTCATAGTTCTCTTATACCCGTCTCCCGATTGCTACCTTTACACAATCGGATTATGTTTTGAACAACTTTCATGTACCATGGCCACATCGGCAGGATGCAAACAAGAAAACCACCAGGAAATCCTATAAGAACAGTTGATCTTTAATTAAGGTTAATCACAATCACTTTAATTGCTGGCAGGTGTGTGCTAATTGCATTTGAGCATGATTCTGAATGTGATTGTTTACCTCCGAATACAGCTGTGAAAGGGTATGCACACTTCCGCAAACATCTACTGTAGGGTTTTTATTTCACTTCTTTTGTCCTAAAAATTGCAGGTTGGTTTCTAAGATAACAACATTCTATGCAGAAGGAGTAAAAAGACATCACAAGACTTTACAGTCTAAAAAACGTGTTTCTGTGACCTGACTTCATCGCTGGACAAGTTGAGGATGAGTTTTGGCTGCTTTAGATGCAGCAATCTAATCACACCGCGCACCTCAATGTGTGACCATGTTTCCACCAGCCTGCCATCTTAGAACTGATACTGGGGCCACCTGGCGCTGTGCACAGGTGTATGTAGGAGTCATGGGGTCCTAGGCAAGATGCCAATTTGGGGGCCACCCCTCTCTCAATCAATCTATTTGCCAATGATTGCAGGTGGCATCGTTGGCGTAACTTGGGGCATGCACAGTCTACCAAAAAATGCTCAGCTGCGTGAACATCGTCAGTGCGTACAAATCTGTGTTGAGCGCTAGGTCATTTGGAAGTTGGCTTAATAATACCGGTGTCACATTTAAAGTAACTGCCCACATACAGTGGATGAAACCATTTTGTGCGTCCAAACATTTTTCATCCTATCAAGGAACATCAAAGGGACTTTGGGAGTGTGGGTAGGTCCATGTGATGTCATTATTTAATTTTTACTAATGTACTCTGCAGAGTTTTGTTGTTGTTTTTTGTTTTTTTGCTTGGTGGCCTGTGCATCGCTGCATGACCTTTCCCTTTCTTCTTTGCTTTCATACGTTTTTGGTTGTCGATAATTTTACTGTGTTATTATCTTAGGGTTTTCAGTAGTGTCTGTATGTTGTTTTCATGAAGTGGTAGGTAATGATGATAATAAGTAAGTATGGGAAATAACAGAAGTGTTTGGAGACTGTAGATGTGTGTCATTGACTGAAGTGACATCACTAACAATACTGGGAGGGGCAGAGGACAGACAGACTATTATGTGGGAGTGGTTGTATGTGTATATTATACGCACACACGTTGTCATCACAGAGTCAAAAGTTGTTTATCATCCAGTAGATCCATAAATCTTACGTATATGAAAAATGTAAGTTCTCTGCTTGCTATACATTACGCTTTACAGTATGCTTACTGCACATGTGGTGGATAAAAATCTGGTCCACGGCGACATATTTAGCCTTTTAAAAATAAGTAAAACTACTTAAAAAGCTTCATTCCTTCTCCGAAAGCCGTGAAATGAAAAGCATTTGTGTTTCGTATTGTGATGAAAATGCTTTTTTTTTTTTTCTGCATTCTAAGAAGTATGAGTCATTTTCTACTTTTATCAGCGGTTGTGTTTGAGTGACAAGATATTAGAGATTACATAACACCTACTGTTGTAGTGTTGTTGTAGAGGAAAGAATGGATAAAGGCAGTTTCCTCAAAGAGATGCTTTTGTTGGGTGCAGGCTATTCAGCGCTAGCCTCTGAAAATGAAGGCTTCCCTCCATACACACGCATGCACCTATACACACGACGGATTGTGGGAAGGGCACAGTGGCACAGATGGTTACACAAACCCTCACATTTCTAAATCAATATTTGGGAGAGTGCAGTTGAGGTGGCGTTAAGCCATGATGAATGGGGTCATGGTCAATTCAGTTTTGGCGCTTCAGAATTACTATGACCCTCCCACAACTTTTTTTGCACAGAAAACGGCAAGTTTCCACCCAGAAACGCTGGCTCGTGTCACTCAAACTGCGAGTACATAGGGGTCAGGAATATTGTTGTTTTTGCGGCCGTGTAAGCGGCTGTTGCACTGTGTTGGATAATTGGTCGAGTTGCCACCAATTGCGGTTTGGCGCAATTGTCCCCTCCTTGATCCCTGCGTGGTGTGAAGGCAGGACTCAGGGCTATGCTACAGAAAGGTTAGTATACTTTGCTTAGTAGATGGCAGCGCTGCTGTAAAATGTCTTCTCTATTTGCTGTTAGCGCCTCTGCTTTCCTTTTGTGAAGTAAAGTCGGTACTTAACTGTCTTGCCAAATTTAAATAAATATTATTCTGCCAATTGCAGCCTTTGGCACTCCAACTGCTCAGCAGTTTTGCCTCCCAGGATGCTGAGCATCATGGGAAATTTTCAGCAGCTGCCGGAGGCCTGAAGCCTACCTATAACAAATCGTTTCTTCCAGAGTAGATTGGTATATATAGGTTTGCATAGACTACTGTACATCAGCATGTGATGGACGTTGAATTCAATAATCCTGCAGCCCTGAGCTTTTAACCTAGTTGCTCTTTCCGAACTCCATGCCACTTCTAGGGTCTTTGTGACCTATCTCCTCATATATTCATAAGACCGGGCATTCACATTTATCTTTAGGAGGGGTATCATGGTAAATGAATTAGTCTTAAGGTGGATACACGCCTTAAGACTAACATCATTGCCAACGGGACATGGCATGCTGCAAGTGCAAACACCCTTTCCGATGATGGGTGAGGGGATTCCCCCAGTGCAGCGAGGGTCTTAGCTCGAGTGGAGCCGGGAAGAGGGAGCCATCACTTGTTCTTTGCAAAGGGACCATGTGAGCTCCAGGGACGCGGTTGCGGCATTGCTGCAAAGCCACACCCCCTTTTGCCAATGTCATGATCCCCTTTTCAGGAGTGCGCATGGAAACCCCCTTGTGAAATCCTGCGTTTGCCCCTCGGGGTAACCACAAGAAATGCTGCAGCATGCCATAGCTATCGACACCCTGCAGGAACAAAGGAAGATGTCACTAGATCATGGGTATCAGATAGGTCCCCGGTGGATTGGAGCACCATATCGATTAGTTGTCGATTAGGTCGACATAAGCTCTATACCGACAATGGGAAGGTTGACCAGAGGTTTTTTTTGTGGCCCAAATGTTGACAGTCGTCATGGGCACTCGTACACTTTGGACACGGTGCCTCGCTGCGCTTGGATTGTGATTTTATTCTCCCATCACACCTTAGTGATGGTAGGGCATGAAATACTGCCTGTCGGCTCCAAAAACCTGGAAGTCCTATTGATGCCAATGACTGCGCTTATATGCATTTATGCATGCATATGGCGTTAATAAATACTGCCATGCATGTGATAAGCCAGATATGCCTCGCATACAATAGGTCAGGCATGGCCAAACTGTGGTCCCCCCAGCTGTTGTGAAACTACACATCCCTAGCATTCCCTAATAACAAAACTGTGGCAAAGCATGATGGGACTTGTAGTTTCACAACAGCTGGAGGCCATTGTTTGGTCATGCCTTCGATAGGTGATGCAGCTCTGCTAATGAAGTAGAATGAAACCAGAACGCGGCAGGGCACTCTAAGTAATATATGTCCCCGGCGTAACCATTGTTTTTCTCTGCAAGAACCGTGTTTTCCCAGTAATGCTTTTTCACAGAGTAACGGCCGTCAAAAGCATAAAGCATAGTGCATGTAAAATAGCATATGTCATGCCCTCCGAGCCTTAATTCTCTGCTGGCAGCCGAGGCAGCTAAACCATCCTGCCCACTAATGCGGCGGTCGGCAATGCGTTGACTTCTCATTGTAACGCAGGGTCCTCTGGGATCGCCATTCGACTTTAGGTGTCGCTATTTTGCTGGTGGAGGAACGAAAATATGTAATTTCTCCGAGGCGCAGCTCTTCCAAACATCGGCTAATTATGTTTATCTGTTTGACTAATGATGGCATCATAATTGCTCTGCCAACGTACACCAGAGAACTTGGAGGCCTGACAAGCCGTCGCTGGAAGACATTACATAAGGGCTGTAAATAGTCTCTAAAGGTTTAAGTATAAGCAAGCGCTAATCTCCTCCAGGCAGGCCGGGGCGACGTTGGGGCCCTGTGGCCGGCAAATAGTTAAGAGGATGCCCGTACTTTAGTCTATATATTTGTTGCAGTGTTTGCAGACCTATCCTCATAGGGTCCCTGACTGCTAAATATTTTAGTAAAACAGCTGTTCGGTTCCTCGGAATGAGGTAGACGGGACTGGCGCGTACGGGTGATGGTTATATCCCTCATGGTGATGGCTGATAAACGGTTCTCATTGCTCCTGTGTGCGAGATGATGAAGCTTATGCAGAGGGTCTGTACCAATCACTGACTTCTCCGCTTAGTTTTCCTAGCACAGCTGCCGCATAAGCAGATATGGTACACTCGGCAGACTATTCATGTCTACATATATAAACATTCCAGTTAATCCTACTCTCTCTCTTGTTCAGGATGTTGAAGACAAGCCGGATGCTTATGTGCGGTAGGGCGCGTTGCTTCAGTTCTCTCCGAGCCATCTTTTTTACGGAGTACGTCTTGCATAAGCCCCAGAATACATTGGTGAGAAATCCATAAGTAACTCTACTGGTAGAAAGACATTGTTATAGGGCCTGTGGTAATGTCCGTGTTATCCTAAGGAGCACACTTGGCTATTGATAAGGAGAAATTGATGAATTTGTGATTGCACTATGCAAGAGTTCTTCCCTCATTATATCTAAGGGTTCGATGATTTGCCGCTTCCTTTTATCGATCTTACTGTGAAGAAAAAAAAACAAACAAACCCCAAGAAATCCATACCTGTGAGGTCATTAGAATTTAAGAACTGGCGGTAACAAACTATCTACATTACTTCCACAGGAGGCGGCCATTTTGTGGCCTAGAGCAAAATGGGTGAGAATGAAGCCTCTCCGTTTGTTTGGAACCAGTGCCATTGCCAAAACGTTGTAGAGTATCTTCTACGCCCAGGGGTAAAACGTCCCAAAAAAAGAAGTCCTCAAAAAAAAGAAAAAAAGTCTGCCAGTTGGCAATAAACTTTGTCCCTTGTGTGTCCATGATGCCGCTAATCTCTTCCACACTGGTCAGCTGAATTCTCGCGTGTTTTATTTTAGCTAACAAAATGGCTGCCTCATGCATCAGCCATTATTGTCTAATGAAGAGTTTCCCATACTCCATCCTTGCAGTCCAGGTTTTACGGATACCCATGCTTGAGCGCAGGTGACTTATTTAGACTCCATATGGTTGGATACCCTTACAACCTGGACTTGTATGGGGAGAAACCTTGTCCTAGTGTATATATCTTCAAGATTGACGCAGCCCACAAAAATGGATTCATATAGTTTAATTGATGGAGTCAGAGGTTCTTGATGAATTTAGGCAGGATGCACTAAGCTTCAAAAGTGATAAAATGGAGAGTGATAAACAAACAACCAATCAGCTCCTGCCTGACATTTTTCAAACACAATCTGTGACATGTCAGGCAGGAGCTGATTGGCTGGTTGTTTATCACTCTCCATTTTATCACTTTTGAAGCTTAGTGCATCTGGCCCTTATTGTGTAAAAATCAACACTGTACAGCATACTGCCTAACATGACCCATTCCAGGAGGGACAAAATCCTCTGCTCCTGGGCTTCCTTGCCTGTGGCAGTTGCAGAGTTGGGACTGCACCACTGTCCAAAATTCAAATAGGGGAGTCACACCTGCCAGTGAGTCCAGGACTGCTGTGTTTGAGGTGGCAGTTGTTGGGTTTTCCTATCTGAATTTTGGACTGCGCTGCAGCTACCACTGGCATTTAAGTCCAGCAACAGATCATCTTGTCCCTCCTGGAATGGGTCATGTTGGGAGAAATGTCGTCCAGTATCTGTCACACTGTGTCCAATTTCTGCGGTCTTTATACATTTTTCTGTCCTTCTCTCCCACCTCGGCTAGATTCAGTTCTCCATTGTTTCTGAACCCCCCCAGTCACTGCGCTGCATTTAGTCCACTGCCTCCAGTCTTCCTTTAATCTCTGCCATTATCTCAGCAGGCATTTGATTTCCCCTAAGCAAATCATTTCTCTCAGAGAACATTCTCTCTCTCCTCGCCCATCCTCTCGCTGCAGCCCTATCCCAGGAACGCAGGATGGAGCTCATTGCTCTGTCCCTCGCAGTCAGGGTGCTGTCTCCCAGATTACGACGCCCGTGCAGAGAGTGCGGATTCCAGCACAGCCCCCCATAGTACTCTCCAGTAAATGGGTTAATGATGCAGGTTATTGATGTGTTTTCCTTGGAGCTTTGTTACGGAGAGATTGGATTTTGTTTACCTGGTTGGAGACTGATGTATGGTAAGAGACGGGTCTCCAGCTGAGAGCGATAAATATCTGCAGCCCAGCAATATGACTTTGTCCCTTCCGTTGACATTAGTATCCCAGGGGATGAGCCACACCATTAAGCGGTGGCAGTAATAAACAAAAGTATGTCATCTTTCCATATTTGAGGCCTGGTCCGTTGAAGCTTTGGAAGTCCAACAGGGTCATTATTGTGGCCGCTTACCCTTTATTCACTATGTACTCATTGGAATCAGTGCTAACTGGTGCCCTCTAGTGGTTAGGGCAACATGTCAAAGCACTGATGCCATGTATATTTTTCCTATTTAAATATTGGGGTTTTCTAGTTAATAATTGTACAAATGCACACCTTCCAACTTAGGGGCCAGTGTCTATTGAAGAGTGATTTTTGGGTTGGGTAGAGGTATTCATAAAGACTCTTTGAGGCCCTAGACACCCCCATAGGGGTGTGGCCATGCTCTTTGTGGCCACAAACAGTGAATGCTGTGTAGACACACCCCTTTGCAGACCGATATCTTGATTGAGATGTTACTGTTCATTCTAGCACTCGCCATCTTTGAAAACCCATGCAGTTCCTCTTCCCTGCCTGGGGGGTCGCTGTCTGCTGTAGTGCTTTTAACACTGTGTGGTCTGTATATCAGCACGGATATGCAAACCAGACCTGTGCTAGAAACACCACAGCAGACAGCGACACCCCAGGTAGGGAACAGGAACTGCATTGGTTTTCAAAGATGGCGGGTGCTAGAATGAACACTAGATATGTCCGAACTTGGAAGCTATGCAGATGTGCTGTACACCCTGACAACCAATCAGATCCTTGTTTTCACTATCTTAACTGTTCTACCAAGATGTGAGTTTGCCTATGATTGGCCACATTGATTACAGGACCTGTTACACACTGTCATTAAATAAGTCAATGTGTGCGTTCATGCATCCAATTCATCCTTGTATATACAGACAGTATTTAATTAAACCTGAAAAAAATGAAAATTTTATTATGATACGTACACATTCAATTAATGCAAACAAAGATTTATTTAATTGCTGCTTTTATATAATTGCTCCCTCCTTTTCTCTACAAGTGTCTATATTGCTGACTATTTGTGCTGGAGAACATATGTGAACAGTTAGATTTAGTTATTGGCTGCACCCCTTACAGAAGTAATGATATTTCCAACACATGATCAATCCCCTGTCTTGCTTAAAGGTATTTGTTCCCCTTTCTATCTACTTAATTGCTGGAACATTGACTTGTTTTGGTTGTCTTCCTTAGACTGCTCTAATTAAGTTCCAGCTGCATGCCGGACTTTCACGTGAGACTGGGCAACCTTGATTCCCGTGAAAAGCGGTGTTGCTGAAACCTGCGAGAAGAGGCATTAGTAAATGCGTTAATACTTACATTATAGAACATTGATGTATTAAGCCTGATGAGGAGATAAAGTGGAAGGTGATAACACACCAGCCAATCAACTCCTAACTGTCATTTTTCAAAAATAGCTGATTGGCTGGTGTGTTAACACCGACTTTATCTCCACTTTAGTTCTACACCAAGCTAAATACATCTGCCCCTTTGTTTGAAACAGTTAAGAGAGAATTGATTGGTACGAGGGGGCAGATGTATTTAGGCTGGCAAAGAGATAAACTGGAGATAAAGTAGAAGGAGATAACGTGCCAGCCAATCAGCTGTGTTTGAAATATGACACTTGAGAGTTGATTGGCTGGTGTGTTATCTCCTTCCACTTTTTCTTCACTTTATCTCCAGTTTATCTCTTCGCCAAGCTTAATACATCTGCCCCATTATCTCTCACAATTGTATCTCTCTCTAAGCTTTTATGATCTCCCCACCACCTAAAAATGCTATTCTAATAATTAATGCATTTCCTTAAAACAATTTCTGCTCTCCTTTCTTTAAGACACAACAGCAGAGCTGTAGATCACTACATAAACACTTTGATCTGTTATCTCACATTTTGTGACTCTTCAGCTCAAGGGGGATTTGTGAGTCACCAGTGACTGTAGCAAATCTCTCTGAAATGAGTGAAGAGCGATCTGTCCTAGCTCAGCAGCCTCTTTAGGTGCCCCTTTGACAGCTGGAGCCCGGCGGACACTGCCTCCAATGTCACTGGTTGTATGAGCAGTAAAAAGTAATTTCCATTGATGAAAGGAATTTAAATCTTAAATGTTCAGTTATAGAAAGTAGCTTTTTATAGCCCTATATGCAAGGGTCATGATTTGTCGCTTACTGTCTAAATAATGTGCTACTTAGCAACCAAATATTGTATTACACAAGGAACTAGTGACATCATTGTCCCAGCCCAGATTATAGCAGCTTCTAATGTAGCTAGGAAAGAGATACTTTGAACAAATGTATTTATGTGAATGGGATACCTTTTTAAGGAGAAGATGTATTCGCTCTTGAAGAGAGATAAAGTATCTGCCAATCATCTGCTAACTGCCGTGTTACAGACTGTTTGAAAAATGTCAGTTAGGAGCTGGTTGGGTGGTCATTTCTCTCTCTCTCTCTCTCTTCATTGTATCTTTGATGCATCTCCCGCTAAGAGAGCAGCACAGGGATGAGTTCTAGGTGTGGATTAATCTGGCCGGCCTGGAGGAAGCCGCTCATTATATTACTGCGTGCTACAGTTATTCTCTCAGTTCGAAATGCAATATAATCAGTGGCTGAAGGGATTAATTAATACCGGTATGAAGTGCGGATATTAACTTGCCGAGGATTACAGAGCGGGTGTGATTTGTGCTTTAAACACTGCGCTTTATAATGGCCTTGTAAGACTTGCGTGCATCTGAGTGCCTGGCAATTATGAAATGCTCTATATAGTACATTGCAGTAGTCACCACTGTGGAGACAAGTCCTAAGTGTGCCCACAGTTACAGCTCCAGGCTCTCCCATTAGTGCCATATTGCCGGGGGGGACGGGGGGGGGGGGGGGGGGGGACTGATGACCAAAGTGTCCTCCAGCTGTGGATGACCCCTTTCAGGACCCAGTTCCCCATTAGCTAATTGAGTCAAGCCCTACGTCTAGGCGCGGCCTGTATCTTGAGTGCAGGCTTGTGAGCTGGTTCTCATTTGCTGTTTAAGAAGCCTTCACTTTTCGGAAAGCTCCAGGAGGAAGTCAATTTGCCTTTGTACTTCCTAATCTACCTACTTCACATCACACTGCACAGTACAGGAGAGGCCCATTGTGGATGTCCAAAAGCTCAGGAGTGGAAGCCGAGCACAGAAACAATCAGCACAGCAATTGCATTTCCTCCCAGTAGGCAGTTGCCACTGAGCACGGTCTCCGGAGCCCTCCAACCTAGTATTACATTAAGAGGCACAAGCGGCGTGGAGCTGTCAGGAGGGGGTATGGGAAAATGAGCAGACGCAATTAATTGCTTTCTGTAAGAGGACGTCCCATGTGTAGTAAAGGTCTGTGAGCACTTCTAAGCCCGCTGTTTATTTGTGCCCGGCTCGCCTCATGCCGCCGTCCTAATATATTCATATTCATTTTAGAAAAATATTATTTCGGTGGCCAAAGTGGCTTCTTCCCCTGTTCCTTAGGCGACAGGGACGTGTGATACATGTAGAGAGAGAGAGAGCACAAGAACCGCTTTCACTTGTGTTGCTGGGTATCTGCACAGATTGGATCCGCCTGGCAGTTGGATTTGCAGCGACTGTAAAAAGAGTTTCCTGTAAGCAAAGATTTCAGGATCGCTTTATAGAGATGGAACAATCCTCTTCCCAACATAGCACTGACCTGTTTGGGGTCATACACCAGCATTAGAGGTGTGTGCGCTCGCCGTGGAAGTTTGAGAGAAGGTACAGTGGCGATATGTGATGTGATCTATTAATATCGTATTTACATGTCTGCTTTATGTAGCGACACCAGTTGCATCTGTTTTTGGGTATTATATAAGGTAATATAAAAAAATGGCACAGGACCCGATGTGCGCTAATGCATGCGCAGATTCGGATTTGTACGCCGCCGCTTGGGAATGTGCTGAGACGGCCAGCTGCAACTTCACGGATCCAAGGGACCCCGACGCAACTTTGGTCACAGATTCTTCCACAATCCACTCCCTGTGTAGACCTATGGTCACACAGATTGGCAGTGGGAGCTGAGACAAAGTGGGGGGGGGGGATTCAATCTGGGATTTCGACTATCAGAACGTCCTGACAGTTGGAATCCCCGATGAAAAAGGCCGCTGATTGTCTAAAAATGGCCGAGATTTCAACAATCCGCAGCCTTTTCCAACACAACATATCCGACATGGCAGCATTGAATAGGTGTTGACTGCTATTTACGCCAGAGGAAATTGTGGATTGAATTCTCCCCAATGTGGAACTACCATTGGTGCAGCAGGTGCAGTGCACTGGGGCCTCTGAGGACTATGGGGGCTGCCCCGGTCACCCTCTGTTTTTCCCCGTCACACTCTGCCTCTCGATGTCACCCTCACCCTGTCAACCTCTGCCTCCCCCTGTCACCCTCTGCCTCTCCCTGTCACCCACTACCTTGTTGCATATTGTGAACTTGGGTTGGGGTGGATGAGGGGGGCCCAGATTATATTTTTGCACTCACCACCCACACGTTCCGCCACTGAGCTGAGACCCTGCCACCATGTTGTGTGTATACGGTATTACAGTTGCAAGCTGGTACCTGCCCAAAAATGTGTGTGATAGTATTGTTACTCTGCGTTACCTCCCCAATATGGTACGTGACTGTCACTCACTGAGATTGAAGATGGGAATGTTGCTCTGGGCAACTAATCAGAATCTACTTGCTAGAAGATAGTAATCTGATTGGTTACCCATAGCAACATCTCATCTTCCCTGGAACTCGCATCTTAGTAAATAAAACCCATAGTACTGTATCTGGAGACATTCCGTCTTCTAATGTTGTATATCCCTCTGAAAGGGTGAAAGACGAACATACCTAAAGCTTATCTACATCACAAATCAGCAGCATTACCAGCCCAACTCTTTACAAAATCCCCTATTTTGCAGCAGTCAATATGGATTGTCTGGGTCATGAATGACCGCCAATGGCCTACTGATGACTGGAAGGTCTTCTGGTCCAATGACTCCAAATTTGAAACCTTCGATTCATTGTGCACGGTTTTTATTTGCCATTGAGCAGGTGAAGGGATGGTTCCTCCTTGTGGGACTTATGTACTAAGCAGATGTTCTGTAAGAGTCGCCGCTTCCCAGTGTAATTACATTACAATGAGTGTTTTGCTGGTAAATGGATTGCCCTTTTAAATTTCAGGATTAAACACGCTGGGAAGCAGCAGCTTTTACACGCCGCGGCTTAGTAAGTAAACCCGTGTGACACCAACTGTCAAACAGGGAAGAGGTCAGGGGCTCTCTTACCGGATTCCAAGTCAGCGGCTGGCACCAGGAACCCAAAGGGCTACCACAGCATTTTGCAGAAGAACATGCAGTGCCCACTGCAGTGAGTGGTGAGCCCAGGTGCCGATATATAATTTGGGCCCCCTCCTCCACCCCAACCATGTTCACAATATGCAACATGGCAGTGGCTGACAGGGAAAACAGTGGATAACAGGAAGCAGGTGAAAGGGGCAGTAGTGGATCCCTTAGTCCTCAGGGGCCCCAGTGCACTGCACCAATGGTAATTCCACCACTGACCCACTGGTCTACACCTAGTTGGCCAGTGCAAGATATGACCTGGCTATGTCAGAGCTACTTTCAAATAATAGAAAGGGACGACAGGCTTCCAATCTGTATTCACCATAGTCTCCAGGTTTAAACCCCATCCAGCCTGGGGTCAGTGACACCGGATGCGCTTAATCGTAAACTTGCTCACACTGAAGGTGTCCACGGCCAAAAAGGTTTCATGGGCTCACGAGAAGGAATGTGGAAGCGGGTGGTAGCCCCATGGCCCTTCCCTGTTTTCATCACTTCAGGGGCGTGGTCCACATTCCCGGAGATGTTGAGCGGCCCCGGGAGACTCGTCTGTCTGTATTGCCAGCTCCTACGTTGTGACAGAAGTGCTGCACTATGATGTCACAGGTGGATATATTTGCAGAAGCTTCTGTAACAGTGTTGGCAGAGATCTTCCAGGACAATTTCCAGATGTGTCCATCTTGCAGATTGCAGCGAATAGTGTGCCCGCGACTGTGCTTGGGCACATGCGTACGCAGCCGCTTCCATTGGAATGCATGGCACATACTGTACATCATGCAAAAATATTGGCAAACGTGAATTCAGCGGTTCTATCTGCCAAAGGCGGCAACTTATGGGTACATTTACTAAGGTGGGAGTTCTGTTGAAGATGGGATTTTGCTGTGGACAACCAATCTATTATCTTCTAGAAGGTTCAAAATAAATAAGAAGTAGATTCTGATTGGATACCCATAGCCACATCCCATCTTCAGTAGAATTCCCATCTTAGTAAAAAAAAATACATATACCCCTATGACACCGCACCTCTGACCTGAGTTATTGCCAGGTGGGTGACGTATGGCTTGGGTTGTGTTGCGTTGTGAATGCATCACAGCTTATAACCCGGGTCGACCAACCTGGCAATTAAACTCGGGTCATCCTCTGTACAATGGGCAATCCGGGTTTAGTGTGAAAGCGGCGGACATAACTTAGGTCGACATGGGCGTTAGGTCTACACAAGCACTAGGTTGACATGGAAAAGGTGACATGTCGACTAAAGTCAACATGGACACTGTATAAGTGTACCAAGTAAATTCATTGATGCTTGCCACCAGGTAATAAGCATGAAGACCATTGTAGGCCGGCATTTATCAGTCATGGTGGAATTGGGGAGAGCTAGTGACACCGTGATCCATTGTCAGATCATCAGAATACCTGGAAACTATGGGGCAGATTTATCAAAGCTTGTAATGAAAGAAATTGCCAACCAATCAGCTCCTAATTGTCATTTTTCAACCCCAGCTCCTGAAATGACAGTAAGGAGCTAAGTGGCTGTTAGTTTATCACTCTACAATCTTTGATCAATCTGCACCTAAAAGTCTATGCAGCAGAGAAGCTTAATCGCTTGTTGGGACCAACATCTGAACGGATATACAGGAGATGTGATTTGGCCTTCTAGGCTTATGGTCTAATGCAGGGCTGGGCAACACCGGCCCTTCAGATGTTAATGAACTACACATCCCAGGATGCTTTGCATTCGTTTTGCTATGTGGCCATGCTGAAACTGATGCAAGGCATGCTGGGATGTGTAGTTTATCAACATCTGGAGGGCCGGTGTTGCTCAGCCCTGGTCTAATGGTTAACAGTGGTTTGATGGCTGCAAACAATTGTTAAGGCGCCTATTGAATTATCATGATTGACATTTACCTTAACTTAACTCTAAATTACCCCTAGAAATGAATCACACGGACACCTTATTCTAAAATAATCACACGGACAACAACTGCATAAGTTAAAAGGTCAAATGATATTTATTTACGTGGTATGACCCTATTGAAAAGGGATGGCCCGGAAAGCGCTTGGAGACCAGCTCAGGTCAAAAAATGTTAATAATGGCGACGACTACAACGCCCCAACTTATAACCACAGTGGCAAACGCAGGATTTTCAGAAGGGGGTTTCCAGAGGGGTGGAGCAAAGCACGGAGATGGACACTTAGGTGACCCAGTATATGCCGGGTCAGTTAAAGTATTATAGATAGAACAAATGTATATTAATAATAATAATAAAAAATATATATCTATACATACATACATACATACATACATACATACATACATACATACATACATACATACATACAGGGACGTCAACAGCAGTGTAAGACCCCTGGGCATAGCAATGTATTGGGGCCCCTACCGATCCTCCAGCGGTAGGGGTGGGGGAAGCTTTGATGTCCTGCGGGTGGTAGGGGGTATTATATCAACCGCTCAGCATGTAGGGCCTGGATCAGTAAATTCCACTAATAACCCCTTTACTGCACAGATGGTGGGAGATGGGGTGGGAGAAGGGGGCATTGGGCTGAATGAAGGGGCACTGATACATAACTTCCAAGGTGGTAGAGGATGTTTAATATGCAGAGGAGGGGTGTATAGTGGAGTGGGCTCATTATTCATAATTTTCTGGTGGGAGGACAGCTTGCTTGACTGCAGATATCTCCAGTTACCGGAAATAGATTTCTAAGATTTTAATAGAATTAAAAACTAGAGAATCCCACCTACCAAATGATATTGGGGACTAGGGGATCAGAGTTCAGGAGGCAGAGCAATCTGCCCACGTGAATATAATACTACATACCAGGTGTGTGGAGCTGGAGCAGTAACCAGCTGCTGGAAGGCTGATATCTCTGGTTGTGGGAACAGTAGAGACAAGCTTCTAGTGTCCCTCAAAGGGGAAGAGTCCCAGCTTTTGGAATATACCCTCAGAAAAAACTCTAAGTCAGACAGAACCTGAAATATTTGACTGGGAATAACAATTAACATGCTTGGATGGGGACCACTGCTTTGAAGTCAGATATCTCCGGTTCCCAAGGGCCGATTTTTACAATTCTTATACCCCTGGAAAGAGGGGACCTTCAGCTTTCAGGTGAAGGCCCTTAGACTCCTGGGGGGGTTTCTGGGTACTCAGAAACCCCCCCTGCGTGCGCTACTGAACCAGGCCGATGAATCGCCGCCATTGAAATTCAAGGCACAGCCCGCACTGTGACGGTCTTACCGCCCCTCCTATGACATGGCGAGGACACTTCAAGGAAGTGGCCAACATCCCCCCGCAGGGGGCAGGACTCACCAGCCGTCCTGGCAGAAGGGGGCAACACAGCACAGTGACCACCTGTACCTCAAATTTGACCGCTGGTCGAGAGCGCCTTCCCGCCAATTTTAAATTAATTCTGTCAAGCCGAATTAGGTGAAGGCCGAAAGGCCAGGTAGCAATTGAAAAGAGCAAGGGAGGGAGGGTGGGGATCCAGACTCAAAGAGGAAGCAGCATCATCTGACTCCCCTTTATATACCCCTGCATAAGCTACCACCCCTTTTCCACCTAATTGGCTACTCTAACTATCAATCACATGCACTTCTGTGGGCAACTGAACTGTTCACACAACTTTATTAAGACAATCAGAAAATTCACAGGCTCGTAAATGCCCTCATGCCTATACAGCCCTCGCTTAATCTTAGCAGTGAACAAAGCCAGGCGTAGACTTGGGGTGCTTGCTGGAACTCCATACACTCCATTTACCTGTAGCCAATGGTCCTGATTCTGATGTATTACTCTGCTGGTGGTCATGCAACTGAGCGATTATCATCAGACTGCACATGTGCCGCGATTGTACCGCGGACGTGCCAAGGTACCTTGGCTATGCCGCTCGCAGTGAGGAAAATCTAGCGCCAGGCTCCAAATTCCCTCGTCTTGTCTGCGTAATAGGAATGGCCATCGACCATTGATTCAAAATCATCGATGGTTCATGGTAGATGTATAATAGTTTTGCCATCGATGGTGGTGAACCAGATGGTTTCCCTCCATTGATGTCAAGCATAAACAATTTTTTTTTAATGTTTTTTTTCCCCCAAAGGTCCAGGACACAGAGCATAGCTCCGCCCCGATACCCATGAAGCCCTGCCCCCTGTTTTGAGTGGCCCACAGGCCAATCAGTCAAATAAAATGGATGACTATAGGTAAAAACATCATAGGTCATCCATTGCATAGTACGCCACTATCGATGGCCAGTTCAACTATTTTCAGCAATGTCAATGATGGCGATCCCTACTGCGTGACCATATACTTACTCAGGGAGTCAATGCATCCATGCTGCGTATCTGTATGCAGCGCCTGGCGACTTTGCAACGGCTTGAGTGGACGAGTCTGTTCGTTTCTTGGCGGCTGCGTACAAAATCGGAATCAGGCCCAATGTATGTTTTAGTTTTATTTAACACACACAAAATATTACGAACAAATTGTGGATAAGCTATAAAACCACCTTGATGTCATTGCTACAATGTAACCTTACTGTGGTTATTGTGTGCTTATTATGTTTTGTCTTTTTGCCTATTGTATTATGGATAAAATGATACAATATAAATGCTCAGTAACCTTGCTCTGTACTACATTTCTGCATTTTGGTCTGTCTCTTTGCATTTGTCAGCGGTTCAAGGGTTAACTACCACCCCCTCCTGCCTGCAGCTTTTGAGAGATGGCGGATGCTGCTGTTTCTTAGCAACGCCGGAGGGGGGGGGGGGGGGACCAGTTGTCATGGTAATAGGATGCAGCTGCAGTTTTGGTGACAGCAGCGAGTGGCAGTGAAGGAGGGAGGGGGGGGGGCTTCTGTGCCAACCCAAGATGTCCCCTATTAACACTTCCAGCTCTAGTTTTGGGCACCTGACAGGGCTTTGCTTCAATTCCGTTTCTTAAATAAAGAGGAAGATGGGCAGAGATTTTCGACTAGAGAGCGAGGCACTTGTGAGGAATGAAGCTCTTCCAGACCCTCTCCAGACTCCATCCTCCCTTCTTAATATGACCTTGGGCAATGAGCGTATAGCAGCATGTTCAATCACTGGGCACAGAGCATTCAGCTTATGTATATTCTCTGCATTGCAAATAGACAGTACAGCATGGCGTCAGCCCCCATGCTGCATACAGGCCTTGTATAATGTTAAGGCAATTTATGTGGCTTTGCATGTTAAGGGGGGGGGGGGGGGTGATCGGATACACGTATAGCGCACACCTACCGGTACGTTGTGGCGGTAACGTCTGCTCTGCTCTGCTTTGCATTCACCATTAGGCGTTAAATAAACGACAAAAAACCTCCCTGATCTGTGCCTGAGTGATGGCTCAAACACCAATCCGTGTCAGCTGAACATTCTTAAACAGCCAATAATGAACAGTTTGTTAGTGCCAGTAGGGGCAGGATGGCAGTGCGGCCACATTAAGCAGGACTGCCTGTGGCGGTACCACCCATACCTGCCCACGGTTGTATGGCGTCCCCCTCCTCCAGCCATGGCACCTGCACTGTGTGGGGAGAGACACTGTGTCCTCTCCCCTGTTGCCATAGGTGCAGTGCTGCCACTTATAGCATATGTAAGATTTGAACAGCAGCAGGCAGCGAGCCAGGCTAATGGACTCACCTATCAGCCCCCTTGGTTTATTAGTGATGATGGTGTGAACACAGTGCGCAGGACACATCGTTGCCCTGTTACGTTACTGCCAGTCACTGTCCTTATCATTGCCTATTAGTTGCACTTACCCCATACCCACCACAGGTAATATGGCATTCTAAGCGTACTGTATAAACATATTTAACCAGTTCCGCATATGTATGTTTATAATTGTGCAAGCAGACCCTCAATGACTTACATGAGAAGACCCACATCCCACTCTGTTCTGCCCAGCTACGGAACATAAATCTGCTTTATATACATGCATTACACTTGTTGGCTTGTGCAGTGTGAAATGAGGCAAAATATTCCACATCAGCCCATTGTTATTTGTCCTTGCTGCTCTTGGTCTACAATCCCAGCATGCACTGCCAACGATCAGAAGTCCCACTATATTCTGTTGTTGTAGTCCCTCAGCAGTTGAAGCTTGGAAGAAGAGAGGATTCATGGACACAAAATCGAATAATATTGTTCATATGCAGCTTCTGTATTTCTGTGCAGAAACAATTTGGTTTGAAGGATGACGTAGCACTAGTCAACTAGAGGATCAGCCTGTCCAAATATCCTGGGATCTGCCCCTGGATCCCGTATATACATAGGGATGATACCCAGAATCTTGGTGCTCCCCTTCTGGACAAAGAGGTGAATAATATAGGAGATATATATTACGCAGGGCTGCCATCAGGAATTGTGGGGCCTGGGACTCCTTTACAGTCCCCACTTGACTTACCGTAACCCGGCTCCTGCTCCCCCATCTGCTCTTCTGCTGAGCTGCAGCCCAGAGGTCCCAGGTGCAGACTTCTTCAACTCAGGATTCCGGTGGCCAATTAAAATGCAGCACCGGCTGGTGAGCCAATGAGAGCTTGTGTACTGGCAGCCACTCTGATTGGTTTAAAAGCCGGTGCAGCATTTTAATTGGCTGCTGGTGCCCTCGGTTGAATAAGCCTGCGCTGCGGGACCACCCATATATGGAGAGATTGTGAAAAGAAATTGTGAACGCGGCACCTAGAAGTGTGGGTGTGTACTGCTACATCTGAGAGGAACCTTTTAAAATGACTGATATCAAAATGTAGATGATCCCCAAAGCAGTTAGTAAGAGATACTATACTTGCAAAAATAAAAGTCACTGATACGTGTCAGGGATTATTCCATATAAATAGCCACAAGAAATGCATGTAGCCTTCATTGTGGGGTGATTGTGTTTTATCACCAATGCTGGAAAAAGGTGCTTATGATTCCTTTTTTTCCTACAAAAATGTAACAGTGTAATGTGGGCTAGGTGACATGAGGGAGATTGCTAGACTAATGAGGGAGAGAGGGAGATTGCTGCTATGTTAGGGAGTCTCCTGCAGAATGCAGGAGGGGAGGTAACTATGATGTAACAGTGTAACGTGGGCTAGGTGACATGAGGGAGATTGCTAGACTAATCAGGGAGAGAGGGAGATTGCTGCTATGTCAGGGAGTCTCCTGCAGAATGCAGGAGGGGAGGTAACTAAGCAGCCAGCGTGCAGGTAAAGGTGAAACATTCAGCACGCTATCAGACAAGCCTGTACTAATACCGGTGAGGGAAGGGCGTGTACTGTCTGCCTAATGTAATAAACTTGTGCTACAGTTTAGGAGTTGCTTACATGGACAATTCTCTCTCTTCCTATAAAAGCCAAAAGGTATGAGTCTCCTGGGCATTCTGGGGGGGGTTAGGATAAGTGAGTCTGTTATGCGGTATGGCACCCTCTCTTTAAACACCCCTAAAAACTCCCCCTTATGAATCCACTGTTTGTTTACCTACCAGTAACGATACTGATTTGGGGGGGGGGGGGGGGTCCTGCTAGCAGCACTGCTAAGTGACACGCTGTGAAATATATTGATATGTATTCAGGATCGAATTTAAAGTGAAATAATTGTTAGTAATTGTTACATATTTTTGCAAATCCAGATCAATCAGATGCTCCACAAAGGAATCACAGTTATTGTTTGTATTAATTGCCTGGGAGGCGTAGAGGCCATCAGCACACCCGCTGGTAATATTTTATTGTTGTATGCCAACTCCACATTATCCGTCCTCCTGCGCAGCATAACGATACATTTACTGCAGGTTTTCTGTCGCTACCTATATCCTCCTGCTACAGTATGTCTATATATTGATCTGGGGTGACTACTGTAAAGCGCCCATGCTCTGCTGTTGCCACACATGTCTGTTCAGTCTGCTGACACTATATATTTGTTTTGGTTTGTAAAGGGGAGGGGGGGGGGAGGGGAGTGTTTAAGTCAAAATGCTTTATTTAAATTGGTCATGTTTTGTTTTTGTTTTTTTGTGGTATATTGATTACGATGCCTTCTAAATACGCTTCCAAGAACTTTTACTGTGGTAACCCAATGATTACTAAGGGGCAGATGTATCAAACTTAAAAAAACGATAAAGTGGCGAGCGATAAACAACCAGCCAATCGGCTGGTAACATGACAGTTAGGAGCCAATTGGCTGGTTGTTTATCACTCTCCACTTTATCCCTTTTTGAAACTTGATACATCTGGACCTTAATCTACATCTGCATATCGTTGGTGGTAAAAGTTAATAATCAATATATATATATATATATATATATATATATATATATATATATATATATATATATGTATATTGTGTGTGTATATATGTAGTACCCCCCATGACCACTAGAGGCCACTTGACAGGCCAAATTACTCCTTTGTGCTAAAAGATGTCGTAACGGAAAGTGAAAGCTTTTTTTGCAGGGACACTGGTGTGTTTCAAATTTGCTGGATATGGTGAAGACAGAGATTGGAGGTAGAGGCAGATTGGGACTGGAGGTGGGGTGGAGAGTTTGTGGGTTAAAAACTGTCACAGCTCGAAAGTGAAAATATCCAATATGTATATATCCTAATATTTAGTTTATTTTCTAAATTTTTGGATTTGATCTCACTTCTTCCCCCCTAGTGACTCCAGCCTGTTATCCTCTCCCATGGCTCTGTATATATTACCTCTTCCCTTTGCATGCCATGCCTGATAAATAAGGAACAGTACCGACTGTTGTGAGTGCGTAGCCGAACAGGGCTGCTCCTACCTGTGTGATCTGTAATTGATGTTTTCAGTCTGTAGGACCCATAAAGTAACCGAGCAACAGGTATAGTGTTCCCGGAGTGGGAGGGATAGAATGGAGGAGTGCGAGGTGGGGAGAGGGGCAGGGTGAGGAGGACAGATGAAAGCTCCGATACCGAGGGGGGAAGAGCAATGAGCAGGATCCAGACAGGAAGATGAAAGGACCCTCTGAGGGAAAATGAGATTATAAGAGAATGAAATGGAAGGGTAATGCAGGAGGAAGGCGGCGGCAGAGGAATCCGAGAGAAGAAAGATGGTAGAGGCGCTGGAAGGAGAGAGACCATTAGATAAAGAGGAGGGAGAAAATAGGAGAGTTTAGAAAAGAAAATGAAAAGGCAGAAAAGCCTAAAGTACATGAGTATGGTACAAGGAGCGGGAACAAAAGACAATATACTTATGCCGAACCATACCATGCATCTTATACACTTCTTCCTACTAGATATAGGCACCTCAAATTTTTTGTGTTTTACCGCCAAAACTAGCACAAGTTTAGATAGATCTTATTGGCTATTCAAAACATGTGACCCGTGTAGCCAATACGACGCTGTTCTAAGATCCTAACATAACTGAGTAAATCCAAACCCGCACACCTCTACTTCCTAGGTGACACATGAACTGGCCCTCTATAGTCCTGGCCCTCTATAGTCCTGGCCCTCTATAGTCCTGGCCCTCTATAGTCCTGGCCCTCTATAGTCCTGGCCCTCTATAGTACTGGCCCTCTATAATCCACCAATCTCCCTGTATGATATGCCTACATGAGCCTAGAATAGATCTTATGGATGTTTCCTGGCCAAATGTATCCAATAATCAACCTGTAACTTGCAACCGGCATATAGATGTGTGTCCTAAAAGCTAAAATAGGAGGTAACTTGCATCTGCATTGCCTGCCCTCATTGCACATCCACGACACGTGACCCCCCTCACATAGGGCAAGAGGATGTATTTGCCACTATAGACAAGTAATGTGCGCAGTGCTACAAATGCTAGGTAGATAGCACAAACACACGTTTAGCTCTAAATGGGGCCCTTCAGGTGCCGACACAAACCTAAAACCCGTGCTTCTGAGTGAGTGAACGCACAGCAACCTGGGTCCGGCTATTCACAGGAATAAATTAAGCCAAACTATCATGACATGAGTCTCCTGTAGTCCTGCATCGTCTCCCAACATACAGTACTTCCATACAGTGAGTTGGTGGATAGCTCCAGCCCTCCACAATTGGCACGCTGATAGCTTTTCACTGTCGCTTCAGTCTTGGTGGCAGGTACAGAATGCTGAATTCTGATTGGCAGGTAGCGAAAATGGCCGGGATTGAATACTCTGGTTTCAATTTTTCCGTGGATCGGAAATATCAATAAACATTGGGTGATCTCTAGGTAAATGGAGAGCCAGACATTATATGGGTGACTTCAGGGTACATGAAGAGAACTTAAACACTTCACTGGGAGAGACAGACGTTCCCGCGTGTAGCCCGGGAGAGGCGGATGTTCCGCGTGTAGCTCAGGAGAGACTGACTTTCCCACGTGTAGCCTGGGAGAGACGGACGTTCTGGGTGTAGCCCGGGAGAGACCTGGCGTTCCACGTGTAGCCCGGGAGAGACGGGCATTCCGCGTGTAGCCCAAGAGAGAGACGGGCATTCCGCGTGTAGCCCAAGAGAGAGACGGGCATTCCGCGTGTAGCCCAAGAGAGAGACGGGCATTCCGCGTGTAGCCCAAGAGAGAGACGGGCATTCTGTGTGTAGCCCGAGAGAGAGACGGGCATTCTGTGTGTAGCCCGAGAGAGAGACGGGCATTCTGCGTGCAGCCCGGTGAGGGGCGGACGTTCTGCGTGTAGCCCGGGAGAGGCGGACGTTCCACGTGTAGCCCGGGACAGATGGACGTTCCGCTTGTAGCCCCGTAGAAACTGACTTCCTATGTGTAGCATGATGGAGACAGATGCTAAATGTGTCGAGCAGGACATCATATGTGTAGCACGGGAGAACTGGATCATATATGTGTAGCTGGAGAGAGACTAGGTCATGTGTGTAGCCATGAAACGTACATTGTATGTGTAGCCTGGGAGGGACGGACAGTCAGTAAAGGGTCGCTCCGCATAGAGGAGAATTAGACACAGAGAAAGGAATTAGCGGGAGATTAATCCCCTGCCTGTGTCTGTAAGTAAACCCATCCAAGCAGGGATTCCCTGTAATACTGAAGGAGAGAACAGCAGAAATAAATCTCCCTCACACCAGGGGTATATGTGAGCTGCAGAGTGCCATGCGGATTGTGGCGGTGCCGATGCTGCAGTCCTTATGTCGCCGGCATGTGGCACAGCACACCGGAAAACATGGCAGCGCTGGGTGCTTGTAGAAAGACTGGATTGTCAGAAGCTGCGCTGTGAGCAGCAAGTGCTCAGAACAGGGGGGTAATTACCATGTGCAGCACATTTACATATAGCTGTATTATCTATGTAAAATTATGACGTGACCATATTCAGTATATAGATGAACAGCACACCAATGTAACTAACCATATAACTGGATTAGACACAGGTGCCCAGGCAGCAGCACTTTGCATACTGTGCAGAAAATGAATGCAGAAGCGGGATTATGTGCAACATGTACAGTAACGCCATGGAGGAAATGGCCCCTGTGTGGGCGGAGCTAGTCACCAGAAGCTGATGACATCACTCGTTCACCCTGCAGTCTGGTGGCTTTTGGTTCTGCCCACAGGACAATGCTTTAGAACCATCCACTGTATTTTTACGGGGGGGGGGGGGGGGGGGCAGATTTTGGGGATTGTACAGATATCATCATAGACCTATTTCCTTTGCGCTATGTGATGTGAGGTGCATGTCGTGGCTCAGACGCACTGTAATGTGTAGTTATACCAGCGCTTGAGTACTTGTACCCAAATTTTACATCTTCGGGCCTGATTCAGAGTTGATCGCTGTTGTGCGAATTCACAATACGTTCAGTCATGGAATGATTTCTCTCGCCTTCGGAAATAAGTCAGTGACTCTGTTCACTCCTGGGGTTTGCACATGCTCAGACCCCCCCACCATCGGAACGGGGATGAATTAGGCCCTTTATCACCCTCCACTTTATCACTTGTTAAGGGGTAATACATCTGGCCCACTGAGTGTAAGCGTAGACCTATGACTAGGAAGACTGGCCGTGGCAGTAACAATACTGGCGCCATGCGCTTTTGCCACCATTCCGCCTTAACTCCCCCAAAGTTGATGCTTGCAAGTTAAAAACAGAAATGGACAAGTCGGTGTTTGCTCGCGTACAGTTGTCCGTCTTGAGGGGATATTCAATCTCCCTCCGCCATTCCCGACGGAAGAAATGGCGGCTGGGCCCTATTCAAGGCTGTCTTCCCCCGAAAAGTGGCCGACTTTACAAGCAGTCGAGCACGTTCTGCCGGGAGATGACAAGCTCCCGGACGCAGCTCTCCGTTTTCTGGCTGCTTCTTGTGGCCACGCCCCCTTCTCGGCGCTCGCCAGACGAGACATTGAATCCCGACTTCAAAATCCAGCCGGCCACGATCAGGACAGGGTTGACAGCCAGACAGTCGTGACCCTACATTAAATACTCCCCTTAATGTCCAACTCTTGAACTTTTTACAATTCAGCCTGCGCGAGTCTCATCCTCCGTCCTCCCCATCCGCTCTCCTTATGCTAAATTGTTCTACTGATTTAAAACCTAGCGAATCGTACTGAATCTTTCCGCTGTTTGGGACATTATTGCCGGTATTCACAGTTTTAGATGCAGCATATGTTCTGCGCAGGAATTTTACCTCTTCCACTAAATAAGGAAGACAGCGCCAGCAATGCAGATCTACCCTCTTATTAATTAACAGTGTTTTGTATTCACAGAGGCCTTGGGGCAATATAGACTATTCCGTATGGGTCTAGCTGGCAATGCAAAACCGAGCAGGGAGACGTAATGTGTGACAAATGTAATATCATTGCGCGGCACGATCCCCACGTGGCTGGTGTGCAAGGTGGTTTAGATGATGGGGATTTGCGAGGGAATCGGAGGGGGGTCTGTTCCAGCTCCGGGTGTGAGGGAGATGTATTGGAGGTGTAAGAACATTAGGCGCAGAGCGTTTGGAGAAATCACACGAGATCTCCATGGATGTAATAGCAGGAGGCAGCGTGATATTCCGGGGGTGCAGGGAATGAGGGGGAGCATTGTGTGCAGTAAAAGGGTTTTCTGTAGGATCACATGGTATAGAAAAAAATCTGTATATCTGAAAATCCTAAAATGAAAGGGATTTAGCATATACTGTAAGAGAGAAAAAAATGCACGGAATATCATGTATATCCGCCTCTTCTGTATCAGCAGCGCAGGCTCCTGGCCTATAGCGTCCGTGAATGGGTGTCTCCATCTGCCTCATTTGCATACCCACTAATACCCCTGGGCCCTTTTATCCATAAATCCAACCCAGGAAGCTGGCAGGGGTAGGACCCAGATAAAGGAGCAATGTAAACACGTAAACCGGGACCTGTTTATGCATGGTGGGTCAGCTAAATTGTAAGGGGGATGTGGGATGTTAGGTCTACACCAACTAGGTCGACAAGCATTGTGTCGACATCACTAGGTCGAAAAGCATTGGGTCGACACCACTAGGTCAACAGACAACAAGGTCGAAATGGGTCTAGGTCGACATGGGTCTAGGTCGACACAAACATTAGGTCGACATGGGCAAGGTCGGCAGTCAAAAGGTTGACATTTTTTTTTTTACTGTTTTTTTACCCAAATGTCGACACAGACACCGTTTTAAGTGCACCGCATTGCTCGCTATGCTTCGGGAACTATTTTATTCTCAAAAAACAGTGAAAAAACCCTTGTCGACCTTTTGACTGTCGACCTAGCCCATGTCGACCTAATGCTTGTGTCGACCTAATGACCTGTCGACCTAGACCCATGTCAACCTAAAGGTGGCCATACATCAGAAAGATATTGTACCCAATCATACAATCTCAATCGATTGTAAGATGGATTGTATGCAGATTGTGTGCACATCTTGTGTACAAAATCATGCAGCAGATGGATTGTATGACTGATTGTATGATGGATTGTGAGTAGACTGTGTGTCCAAAAACCACCAAGGACTGCCGGGGATTTCAAGGGAAATTGTACACAATCATGAGCGCAATCGATCTTAAGATCGATCTTTCTGATGTATGGCCAGCTTAAACCTATGTCAAGCTTGTTGCCTGTCGACCTAGTGGTGTCGACCCAATGTTTGTCGACCTAGTTGGTGTATACCTAATGACCGTCTCCTGGAAGGGGTCTGTGACAGCTGACTCCAAGCAAAGAGAGATTGCAGCCGCCACATATAGTTTAGATCAGTCATGGCAGCTCTTACCATTTTGGAGATAGGGAGCTGCCGCAATGCGACCCCTCCCCCTTAGCTGCCGCGCTCCCCGGCTGCCGGTCCCCTGCACGGGGCCAGCACATATGCAGTAACTTCATACATACTGCGCATGGGCTGGCTCAAGCCTCCATGGGCTGCCTTTGCAGCAGCCCCTGGAGGCTTAATCAGGTTCCCAGGTCCAGCGCATGCCGTCATCATGCCTTGCCACAGTTTTCCTAATAGAGAATGCTAAAACTATGGCAAGGCATGCTGGGATGTGTAGTTTCTCAACAGCTGGAGGGCCGCAGCTTGGACATGACTGGCCTAGTCTGAGGTGGGCGTATTTCGTACTAAAGTCGTTTTGCAAGTGATTAAAGGCTAAATGTAACATTAACACAGCGTTCTATGAAGACATATAAAACTCTACCGAATTGTTGTATTCTAAATGCTCCGAACGTTAATTGCAGCGTTTGAGGCGTACATCAACTCTCGCCATGAACACGGTTACAGTGAAATGACTATAAGCTCTTCTGTAAGTGACACACATGGGTGTTAATCACTGTAGCGGTGTTCTTTCTTTCCCAGTCACACCAATGCAGTTAACATATAACCTTTTGGATTTGGTTCAGAGCTGAAACACACGGATACGTTTTCAACCGGCAATTTTCTGCTGAGTTCGTCAGAGGGAAAATGCTCAGAATAAATATGCTAAAAAATGTAACTTCAGCTTTTTATTTTTATGCAGCTGATTTTTTTCAGCTGGCGGAAGAGAGATCATCCAGGACCAGCCTTTAATGTTATTCTCCATTCATAAGTACTGGAAGGAAGGGCAGTCAGTGCAGTGACCATTCAGTGCCTGCTCTCCACCAATCAGCACCAGCAGACCAACTCTCTCAACCAGCGGACCAACAACTAATTATATGATAATAATGTAATAAGCTTTGGAAAGCCTTGATTGAGGTCCAACAATGCTGACCCACTGGCATGATGGGAAATTTACGTAGAGAAACCTTTAAGATTTAAGTTGCTTTATGTTTAACTAGTGACACTGGGGGTTATTCAAACCTGATTGCTCGTTGCTAATTTGTAAAGCCCTGCAATCAGGTGGTCGCTGCCCAGTGAGAGTAAAATCCTGCCTGGCCTGCGCGCAGTCTGTACGTAGCCCAGGACTTACTCGGCGGCTGCGATAGAAACAGGCTGATCTGGGATGGAACTGACGTCACATGACTTCCCTTCAAACACCTCTGCACACTTGCGTTTTCCCGGACACTCCCAGAAAACCGTCCGTTGGCCACAAGCCGTATGCATAGGCAGTTGTACGATTAATCGCTTGGCCTGCGAATTTGCAGACTTGCCATCGGTTCTGAATGACCCCCACAATTGGCTTGTTCTACAGTAGCGGCAGAACTACAGCGATCATTGGTGAAATTAGCTGTCACTCCGTTGGCTGTGCTACAGATCTGGTAGAGTTAACGGTGAAAGATTTTTTTATTCTATTTTCTTTTTTCCAATGAATTAAAAGAAAAACGGACAAAAAAAAAAATAACTCCGCTGGGCGCATCCTTTTGTGTTTCTTTTCATCACTTATTCATACGGCGTCAATTACCCTCTGCGGCTTGTTGTCCTGTATTAGCGTGGCGGGATAAGAGTACTTGGATATAATATCAGGTGTAGACGCGTGGCACTCTCATCTGTGTACACAGTGCTGGATTGAATGTGTTCCAACTGACAGCATAGAGAGCTGTTAGGCTGTAATGCAACTTGTTGTAGACGCAGCCCCTTTACAAGATAAGTGCACACGCTCGTGCCATCTGATCAGCGTCGCCAGGTACTTGACAGCCTTCTGCAGTGCTCGGTTGCTGCAGAGCAACGCTCTGTATACGGAGCCATCTTCTCATTCCTCTGCTTATGCCGGAGAGGATGCGATCGCACCTGCAATAACCTCCCTGTAAATTACTACACATATAATTGTTTTAGCCCACAGATGCCTGCGACTGTGTAGCTACATATATGAAAGCCGTCTTTCAGTCCCGGGGGAAGGGGCCTGTATTACAACAGAGCAATTGGCGGTATCTTGAGGAAGGGCCAACTCCTATCAGGAATTCTTAGTGGCAGATGGTTTACTGGAGGAACAAATTAGCAACCATCTCTTTTATTGTTTTTTTTTGCAGACTGCATTCATTGTAATAAGATGGTGAGAGAGGGAGAGAGTGAGGACAGGTAGCTGCAGAGAGAGAGAGACAGTCCTTGTAGCGGCCTCCGTTTGGGAGGCTCAGCTTGTGGAGTAGGTAGATTGACAGTGACAAAAAGTTGACACGAGCAAAAGGTTGATGCAAAAAAATGATGACATGAAAAGATCGAAATGCTGTTTCCAGGGTTTTTTTTGGGTGTCCATGTCGATATCCTGAGCACGGGGACCCCAAATTAGTACATCGCGTACACCACGAACACCTTTGGGCAGATGCATCAAGCATTGAAATGACTGGGGACATGGACGAGTAAAGAGGTTTCCCATAGCAACCAATCAGCTTTGACCTAAGAATTTTCAAGTGCAGTCTATATAATGATAGGTAGAAACGGATTGTCTGCTGTGAGCAAATTCTGTATTGGTTCACCGTTCCACTCCTTTCCCTCAAACCGCTAGTCACAGAGGAGGCAGCCATCTTGCAGGCTTAACCTAAGGTCATCGGAGTTCAGCCAGCTTTCCATTCGTTGGGAACCGTGACAAAGCGGAGTGAAAATGGCTGTTCTCTTGCTGAAATCAGAAAGCAGCCTCGGGGAGATTCTCTCAACTAAAAATGCCGTAAAAACCCTGTTATAGGTATTTTTTTTTTCGCCGGGTTACTGCAACTTGTGCTATGGGCTTCTACCGCCGCCGCCGCCCCGCACCGACCCCCCTCCACAGAGCTGTGCTGCCCGGACATGTGACCTTCTCCTCCCTGCAATGTGATCCTCTTCCGGGTGCAGGGAGGAGGAGGAGAGCCAGCCCTCAACAGGGTGGACCTGCTGACTCACCGCAAAGGATGGCTCTTAACGCAAGAGCTGTCCTTTGCCATAATTATCGCATATGTTCGAGCATATGCGATAATTATGTAGGCAAAGGGGGGCGGAGCTCTGCTGCGGATGTTAGAACAGGATATGTACTAAGCTTGAAGAGAGATAAAGTGGACAGAAGTAAACTACCAACCAATCAGTTCTTAACTGTCCTGCTACTGGCTGCGTTTGCAAAAAAGACAGGAACTGATTGGTTGGTGATTTGTCTCTCTGCACTTTGGGCCTGATTCAGGCTGGCATGATAAGCAGCATAAATCCGCTGCTTACCGAGTGGAAAAATGCCGCTCGCTAGGGGAGCGAACACCCGACCCCCTTCGCTGCGCAAATGGCCACGTTTGCATGTGAATGGATATGTTCACTGACCTATCCATTCGGATGCGGCCGTACGGCGGAAAAATCATTTGATGGTCTGATCCTACTTTTATCTGGGCTGGAGATGGTCGAACAGGGGGCGGGCGCTGGCGCCATGTGACGTCAGCCACCCTCCCCCTGCAATCGCATGGGGAAGTCCAGCATTTTCTTGGGCGCAACCACCGTTTTTGTGGGCACGCTGGGCCTCTCCATGCACCATCCTCCTTCTGTGCGAATGCCTTGGTGACGGTGATAGTCGCTGAAGGCATTCGCACAGCGGGCATGCACATGCGTATATTCACCGATATGCATCAGAGCGAATACCCTGGCGGCAGAGCTAACCTGAATCAGACCCTTTATCTCCCACGCGCTATATTAATGTGTGATTATTTGGGTTTCGCTATTGTGCATTGGTCTCACTCCAGAGCTTCTCAGCGTTGGGATATATATATACAGTATATACACAAGGTTAGTCTCCCCTAGGGCAGGCTCTGTGGAATTGTCCTTATTGGAGCAGGCAGGCAGAGCATGTTTCTCTAACCGGTACCTTTCCCCGGAGCTCTGGAACCGCGCGCTGATAAGCAGCAGGTCTCTGTAAACCCAGAGGCCTCAGGCTAAGACTGTGTAACCTACCAAGGTACTGACAGGATTAGACAGCCTCATCTCCTTCTGCCAACTCATCCCAAACCCTGGATGTCTCAGCGCTGGCAGGACGTGCCACACAACAAACAGGCCGGTTCCCATCTGTGCAGCTATGGCATCTGAAGCGCAGTTACTTCTCTGTCATATACATGAGTGCCGCCAGTCACATTCTCTAGGTAATAACTGGCATTTTTACCCCCCCCCCCCCCTTGCAACCCAATGCCCTATGTGCTTTCAGTGCTGTTCTGTATCATCAAGACAATGCATCCAGCTTGCCGGTGTTTGCTCGTTGCAATTTGTGTCTAAACGTCCGTTTGCTGTGTAATTACTGAGCGCCCCTGCCCTCGGCTGTCACACGGCGATGACAGACAGTGAGTAATGTCATCACATGCGGCCTCTCCCGCCAGCCTTACGTAGGAGATATCCATTTAACACTTCGTACGCCGCGCAGACCGGTGACGGCGGCGCCTGACCCCGGGCTGTTTGATGTCAGACGCCTCTTCGTTAGCTTGCTGAACCTCCGCACATGCTCAGACAGTTCTGTCCCTCGAGATTATTGGATATAATCTTTTAAGGAAACAATAATGATTTTGGTCTAGAACACGTAGTCAACTTTTTTATAATGCTACAACCGTACCTGACCTTCAGTTCTAAACATCCGCAGCATCTAATGATAGGTTTTGCAGGTTAGTAGAATGTTTCTCCATAGGGAGGCAGAGACTTCAGGGCAGATGGAGCAGAAGGCCTGGGATATACATATAGGACCGCGGATGGGAAGTTATTAGTCATTTCATACAGAATGAAGGTTAGACAGATTTATACCCCTTTCCCACTGCAGGCTTTACACGGTAAAATGCCGTTTTTTTAGCCTTTTTAAACGGCTAGAGCTGCAGTGGGAAAGCTCCAGGTTGCTTTACACGGTTAACAAATACCGGTATTTGTTAACCGGGTAAAAAGCAGTGTTTTTACCGTGTAAGAGCCGTTTTTTCGGCAGTGGGAAAGGGGTAGCCCTTTACCCGTTAAAAAAAAAACTGCATGGGGTCCCCCCCCACTGCTGTAACCAGCACCAGGCTGAAGGAGCCGGGGCTGGTATTAAAAAAATCAGGAAACCCGACAAATAGGGGTTCCCTGATTTTTTACAACCAGCCCCAGGCTCCAGGTCCGGGGCTGGTTCCCAAAATACGGGGGACAAAATGACTAGGGGTCCCCCGTATTTTAAGAACCAGCCCCAGGCACAACCAGCCAGCAGGGTAATGCCACAGCCGGGGGACACTTATGATATAAGTTCCCGCGGCCAAAGCATTAACCCTACCGACCAGTCAGCCTGGCCAGGGGCCCTGGGGGAGTGGGGACCCCCCCAATAAAGGGGTCCCCCCCCTCCAGGACTTACCTGACCAGGCTGAAGCCTGGTGCTGTCCTCGATGCCCCTGGGCGGTGGGCATCGAGCTGATGGTATGGTGTAAAAAATAGAATAAAAACCATTGTCTTTTACTGGTGAACTATGAGTCCCAGCAAGCCTCCCCCGCAAGCTGGGACTTGGAGAACCACAAGTCCCAGCCTGCGGGGCATTAAAGGGCCCGCTGGGTCTTGTAGTTCCACAGTAAAAGAAAGAGTTAAATAAACACACTGACACACGTGAAAAATAAAAGTTTAATACATACATAACACATACACATAGGCGAATCTAGGGGGTGGTCCGGGGGTGCACAGGACCACCCATTAGCCCATTTTGTAGCTGAGGGAAAGGGCTTTCCAACGAGCCCAGCCCCGTGTCTCTAGCCCCCTGGGAACCGGAGATACGGACAGGCAAAGCTGGAACGTTTTCCCTATAGGATAACATGGGACCCGCTAATTCCGACCCCCACCCAGTTCAACGGCTGCCAGATCCCCCTTCGGCATCACTGAAGCTCGAGGTTGATCTCAGTCTAACATAAATCGCTGGGCCTTCAATCTGATACCAGGCTGGATCCATATGGGTTAATTGGTTCCAGGGATATTGAGGTTAAACCGTTTTTTTTTTTTCATTTCTTAAATGTAATTTCATGACTGTTTATGTTCTTTGAGGGCAGATTTCTCTGGAACCAAACAGCCCAGATTCACGGGACCAAAATCATTCGAAGCCAACTCAAAAGTTCTTCAATATGATACTGGTCTCATGTAAATGGGTCAGTTGGTTCCGAAGATATAGCTGGTCGGTTAAAGGGGGGTAGGGAGAGGGGAGTGGTTGTCTCTCCCCCTCACACCAGAAAATGCAGGTGTGTAAGGGGTCAGCCTGGGAATGTCCCTGTATGATCCTGGGACCATATTGCATTTTCTGTTGTGAAAGGGGTATTATTTTAAACAGTCGTGACCTGCAGTGCTCTGAATACAGCCGGGCAGCCCCCTGCTCTCTGCCCAGCTGTCAATGACTGTCCCCCCTGCAGCTTCCGCTCTAATTCTTCTCCCCGCTTTCACCTCAGCCCGCCCCCCCCCCCTTTAATCATGTGGTGCCGGCGCCTGGCGTGCTCCCCCGACGTCACGCACAACAACAGCGCACAATATTTCCAATGTCCATTTGGCTAGAGGGGACACCAGGAGGGGAGTGGGAGCGTGCTCTGCGCTGTGCTCTGCTCCTCTCCCCATAGAAGCAGCTGCACCGCTCTCCATCTCTCCCTGCAGCCCTGCAGCAGCAGCGAAGGCTCATATAAAAATTTACAGTAAGTGGCACTTTTGGGGGCATTAAGGGACGCTACAAGTGGCGGTATGTGGGGGCATTACGCATAATGTGTGGCTTAATGTGTAAGGGGCATCACGGTGTGCAGCATCATGTGTAAGCGGCATTTTGTGTGCAGCATTATGTGTAAGGGACATTATGTGTGCAGCATCATGTGTAATGGGTACTATGGTGCATGGCATCATGTCTAATGGGTACTATGGTGTGCGGCATCATGTCTAATGGGTACTATGGTGTGCGGCATCATGTGTAATGGGTACTATGTAATGTGTAATGGGTACTATGGTGCGCGGCATCATGTGTAATGGGTACTATGGTGTGCGGCATCATGTGTAATGGGTACTATGGTGTGCGGCATCATGTGTAATGGGTACTATGGTGCCATCAAGCAAGAACCCCCTAGCACTGAGCACGTAGGTAAGCAGCACTTATGTGGCAAATATGTAATTACGGTTTGTTATATAGTATGTAATGGGCATTATAGTGTGTGGCCTTATGTGTAATTGGCATTATGAAGTTTGCTAAAATGTGTAATGGGCATTACTGTGTATGGTGTAAAGTGTAATACCACACCCCTTTTTGTGATACCACACCTCCTTCCCATGAGGCCACGCCTCCTTCCAATGAGGCTACACCCCCTTTTTGCCGCGCGGCTACGCCGCGCAAAGGTCCCCCTGTTTTTGTGTTTAGATCTGGGACCACCCATTACCATAATTCTAGATTCGCCTATGCACATACATACCTATCTTGAGCCCGTAGGTAGCCCTGGTCCTGATGTCCTGGTCCGTGTCGGCGTCTGTATCCATGTCGGCATCCCTGTCGGCGACGACGTCGGCGGTCCGGAGTCCGACGAAATCCATTTGGGAAGCTGTGAAAGGAAACCATACTCACCTGTCCCAGCGCGACGTAGTCCAGGTAAGGTCTTTGCAAAAAAAAAAACCCGAACCAAGCGAACAGGCAGAGAGCCACACGGTGTGTTTACATCGTGCGGCTCCGCCCCCGAATTCCGCTATTGGCCGCCTTGCGGCCTAGCGGCCAATAGCGGCATTCGGGGGCGGAGCCGCACGATGTAAACACACCGTGTGGCTCTCTGCCTGTTCGCTTGGTTCGGGTGTTCGGTTTTTTTTTTTTGCAAAGACCTTACCTGGACTACGTCGTGCTGGGACAGGTGAGTATGGTTTCCTTTCACAGCTTCCCAAATGGATTTCGTCGGACTCCGGACCGCCGACGCCGTCGCCGACAGGGATGCCGACATGGATACAGACGCCGACACGGACCAGGACATCAGGACCAGGGCTACCTACGGGCTCAAGATAGGTAAGTATCAGTATGTATGTGTTATGTATGTATTAAACTTTTATTTTTCACGTGTGTCAGTGTGTTTATTTAACTCTTTCTTTTACTGTGGAACTACAAGACCCAGCGGGCCCTTTAATGCCCCGCAGGCTGGGACTTGTGGTTCTCCAAGTCCCAGCTTGCGGGGGAGGCTTGCTGGGACTCATAGTTCACCAGTAAAAGACAATGGTTTTTATTCTATTTTTTACACCATACCATCAGCTCGATGCCCACCGCCCAGGGGCATCGAGGACAGCACCAGGCTTCAGCCTGGTCAGGTAAGTCCTGGAGGGGGGGGACCCCTTTATTGGGGGGGTCCCCACTCCCCCAGGGCCCCTGGCCAGGCTGACTGGTCGGTAGGGTTAATGCTTTGGCCGCGGGAACTTATATCATAAGTGTCCCCCGGCTGTGGCATTACCCTGCTGGCTGGTTGTGCCTGGGGCTGGTTCTTAAAATACGGGGGACCCCTAGTCATTTTGTCCCCCATATTTTGGGAACCAGCCCCTGACCTGGAGCCTGGGGCTGGTTGTAAAAAATCAGGGAACCCCTATTTGTCGGGTTTCCTGATTTTTTTATTACCAGCCCCGGCTCTTTCAGCCTGGTGCTGGTTACGGCAGTGGGGGGGACCCCACGCCGTTTTTTTTTTTAAATTCTCCCCCCCCCCCTATCTTTACACTGCTTAAACGGGTTTTTAAACGGGTAAGTGTGAATGTGACAAAAACAGCTTTTAAACGGTAATTTACCGTTTAAAAGCTGCAGTGGGAAAGAGTCTTTATGGCTCTTACCCGTTTAAAGACCCGTTTAAAAAAAACGGGTCATTACCCGTGTAGGCAGTGGGAAAGCAGCATTATTATCAATTTGTCTGGCCCCTTGTTCTGTCCAGTTCTCCATTCTCTAGTAGTTTTACCATTCGATGGCAGCATTCCGATGTCTGCCACCATCAAATGTTAAACATTCGATGGTGTGTCGATGGTCCCGCCCCCCAGCCATCCGCGCTGCAGTGCTTCTGCACAAAAAGGATTTTTTTTTTGTGCGTGTGCCAAGCATATGAATTTTTTTCTACCGATTTTCTTTTGATGTGATGGTTAGTAACCATCGCATCGAAAGATTCAATGGCAGAAGTCTAGCCATCATTTGATGGGGGGGGGGCTTCTGATGTCCATCCCTAGCTTTGGATGGAGTTTGTGCCTCTGGAGGGGGCATGACCACACCGTGCAGCAGGGTTATGGCTGTGCTGCCCACTAGCACTGTAATGCTGCATTGGTAGAGACACACACACACACACTGCGCTGTGATTGGTAGAAACATCCCCACTAATATGTAGCCATTGGGCGGCCAGCATTCATCTCTGAGGGAGGTCACCTATCTACCCTGGCATATTTTCCTGACTGTAGGCAGCATAGTACCACTGTGTGTTTCTCCTATCTGTATGTAATACAGTCATTACATATCCAGTGACAGGACCACCAGCTATGCGCTACCTGGGATTTGTAATAATTGAGAGTAAATGGGATAAATGCCAGAGACTACAGCATAACATTACCGGGAGAGCAATCCCTATCATGCACTGATTAATTTATAAGACATGTCCCGTGTTGCAAAGCTTATATCAGGGATGGGGAACCTTTGGCTCCCTGTTGTAGAACTAGATATCCCAGCATGCCCTACAACAGTTTAGCATGGTCAACTAGCAAAACTGTTGCAGGGCATGCTGGTATGTGTAGTTCAAAAACAGCTGGGAGCCAAAGGTATATGTGATATCTACTGGCACAGGTGATGGGAACCCTCGACTAACATGGGTTATGTGTGCAACAAGGGTGATGTGTGCTCTCTGTACTGACAGGGGTGACGTGTGCTCCCTGTACTGACAGGGGTGATGTGAGCTCTGTCACGGATGATGTGTGCCCTCTGTACCAACACATGATTTGTGCCTTCTATACTGACAAGGGTGATGTCATGTATCTGTACAGACATGGGTGATGTGTTACCTTTTTTTAAGTGTGCTCTCGCTACTGACATGGGTGATGTGTGCCCTCTGTACTGACACGGGTAAAGTGTGCCCTCTGTACTGACATGGGTAATGTGTGCCCTCTGTACTGACACGGGCAATGTTTGCCCTCTGTAATACACAGGTTAGGTGTGCCCTCTGTAATACACAGGTTAGGTGTGCCCTCTGTAATGACACGGGTTAGGTGTGCCTTCTTTACCGACACGGGTGATGTGTGCCCTCTGTACTGACACAGTGATGTGTGCCCTCTGTAATGACACAGGTTAGGTGTGCTCTCTGTAATGACACGGGTTAGGTGTGCCTTCTTTACCGACACGAGTGACGTGTGCCCTCTGTACTGACACATGTTAGTTGTGCCCTCTGTACTGACACGGTTTAGTTGTGCCCTCTGTACTGACACGGGTTAGTTGTGCCCTCTGTACTGACACGGGTTAGTTGTGCCCTCTGTACTGACACGGGTTAGTTGTGCCCTCTGTACTGACACGGGTTAGTTGTGCCCTCTGTACTGACACGGGTTAGTTGTGCCCTCTGTACTGACACGGGTTAGGTGTGCCCTCTGTACTGACATGGTGGATTTGTGCCCTCTGTACTAATACCAGTAAGGTGTGACCACTGTATTGACATGGGTGATCTTCAGGCTTTGACCGCGTTTCCCACATGTGCAAAGCCAGACTTCTATTCGGTGGGTAACGCCCGCTTTTGCTGACATTAACCAATAGAAACCTACAGTATATGCCTCTTTACGCAGTGTGCTCTGAGAGGGATCCAATTAAGTGCCAGATTCTCTAAGCTTCAAAAGTGATAAAATGGAGAGTGATAAACAGCCAGCCAATCAGCTCCTGTCTGACATTTTTCAAACACAGCCTGTGACATGGCAGGTAGGAGCTGATTGGTTGGCTGTTGAATCTTAGAGAATCTAGCCCTAGGTCCCTCCCAGCACCCCTCTTGGTTTCCGCCACACTCTGCACTAGGGGCCGAAGCTAAGAGCTGCCGGTGTTGCGTTCGTCGGCTCTTTTCGGAGGAGCTGCTCTTTACGATCCTTATTGCCTGTGTCAGTACATATTAGCATCATTGCTCTATGTGGCGGGAAGTACCACAGAGGCTTAGTACATCCCATCCACATTGTGCCTGTCATGTTTTTCTGATACTCTGCTCATTTCCTAAGCTCTTGGTCCACAGGGACAGAGCAGCAAATGACTGGAGATTCCTCTCGCTGCACTCCTAAATTATAACAGACATTAAAACAGTGGAGAGAAGTTTAGATGGCAGTCTGCCTTCCCCTTGTTTGATGCCAAACTGGCAGTCGAGTGCAGGAAAAAAAGTATTCATTTCTTCTCATTAACTCTCATTCACCCCATTCCAGGAAGAGGCTGAGTACTGTGACTGTCATCTCGCCATTCTCCGCACTCTCCCTGGCTGCCGCCGTAGCACATCTTGCCTCTTGCCTCCTCACCTGCCTGCAACAATACCATTGTAATTAACAGAGGTTGAAGGACGGTGATTGCTTTCAAACCAATCTCTCTGGAACAGTTTATGCAACATTGAATAACCCCTCACCCATTATAGCTCCTGTTTTCTGTGGCGCAAAATTGGTGGGGTTATCTGTGCCAGGTTCCATACCATTACCTCATAAGTCTGACTGCCCTGTGGAATTAAATGGCGGGGACGGAGAGACTGCGGTACATTTCAGAGGCCTGGGATAGGTGAGCTGTGAGAAACTTATGATTTAAAAGCTGATGGAGCTACCTGGTCAGTTGCCACATTCATTGCAGCCTGTGGAGGTTGTGGTCCTCCAGCACCCAAAAAATTGGAGCCTGCATATGCTATGTGAGAATGCTACTTTATAGTTCAATTTCACATCCTCGGTCGTAAGTGTAGATGTTTTGGACTCTGTACCAGCCGTATTGTGTGGTACAGAGTCCAAAACATGCTCCATTTCTGAAGATCTGCAATGTAAATTTATTCAAGACTTATTCCTTAGACCGCAGCCTCATTGACAGGAGCACATCCCTTCCTCACTGACAGGAGCACATCCCTGTCTCACTGACAGGAGCACATCCCTGCCTCACTGACAGTAGCACATCCCTGTCTCACTGACAGGAGCACATCCCTGTCTCACTGACAGGAGCACATCCCTGTCTCACTGACAGAAGCACATCCCTGTCTCACTGACAGTAGCACATCCCTGCCTCACTGACAGTAGCACATCCCTGCCACACTGACAGGAGCACATCTCTGCCTCACTGACAGGAGCACATCTCTGCCTCACTGACAGGAGCACATCTCTGCCTCACTGACAGGAGCACATCCCTGCCTCACTGACAGAAGCACATCCCTGCCTCACTGACAGGAGCACATCCCTGCCTCACTGACAGGAGCACATCCCTGCCTCACTGACAGGAGCACATCCCTGCCTCACTGACAGTAGCACATCCCTGCCACACTGACAGTAGCACATCCCTGCCTCACTGACAGTAGCACATCCCTGCCTCACTGAAAGCAGCACATCCCTGCCTCACTGACAGTAGCACATTCCCGCTTCACTGAAAGCAGCACATCTCTGCCTCACTGACAGCAGCACATCTCTGCCTCACTGACAGTAGCACATTCCCGCTTCACTGAAAGCAGCACATCTCTGCCTCACTGACAGGAGCACATCCCTGCCTCACTGACAGTAGCACATCCCTGCCTCACTGACAGCAGCACAACTCTGCCTCACTGACAGTAGCACATCCCTGCCTCACTGACAGCAGCACATCTCTGCCTCACTGACAGCAGCACATCTCTGCCTCACTGACAGCAGCACATCTCTGCCTCACTGAAAGCAGCACATCCCTGCCTCACTGACAGCAGCACATCCCTGCCTCACTGACAGCAGCACATCTCTGCCTCACTGAAAGCAGCACATCTCTGCCTCACTGACAGCAGCACATCTCTGCCTCACGAACAGCAACACATCCTCACCCACTGCACAACATTTGGTTCTTCAAGCCAGGGGCAACAGGTTTGCACCTAAGAGGATTGGCCTTTCATGGCAGGGGATGTAGCCTCACAACATGCCCCCGGTTTCCATCACTCTGAAGGTGTGCCCAACACTTCCAGCAGTGCTGTGTTGCTCCCAGTATCTCTCCCTGCACTGTGTAAATGCCAAGCTCATGGAATCCATACACCCGCTACTCTGCTATACTGATCAGTGCTGTCTGAGTTCTCTCCACAGCGAGACACTCTATGCAGCAAGGATGGGGGGGACAGTCCCCACTCCCCCAGGTCTGGCCTATCAGAGGCTGAATTCTAAACATTGCAGGGTAAAAAATGTCCGTCTGGCCAATCAGCAGCGTTTTGGGGCTTGGATCTAGAGCACGTGCTGGAATTAAATATCACTATAAAGAGACACTGGATTTGTCAGCAAAAATTCCAGTCTTTTAATCACTTGGTACTTGCAAATGGCGTGTGTACGGCTCCCGATATTACACCGCTTTGGGAGATTATTTCGCTGTAAAATACTGCATGTGATAGTTTGATTCCCGGAGATGAAATGTGTGCAATAATGCAAATAAGTGAGGCTGTTATCTCCTGTTTTATCACCTGCTTGAGGCTGGGAAGGTCTGATTTGTTTCTGGTATGCCTACGTACAGTGTATTATCTCTATACGGATCAGTGAAATACGGTGCTATGTACACTGTGCTTTTCTAATCTAGGGAAAATGACATTATCGGTTGATAAGTCCTTAATGCTTTGTGTTTTCATGATGAAGTCAAACAGTTCTCATTCATTTAATGTACAGGTGCGTCATGGGTTGCATGTGCGCCCGCGTTGCAATTACAACTAACTGCATCCACGTGTAACCCCTACATGGGTACTTACATTCCCATGCAACCCTATGGATTGTGGTTGTGTATGCCGCGCACCTGTACAGACGCAGGCGAGCTAGTCACTGCCAATGACTCGCAATTGATGCAGCTACCGCCAAAGCTGAGGGGGGACATCTGTATATTACAAGATTTTTTTTTCTTCTTAGGCTTTTATGTTCACATTCGCATGCCGGGTATTTATAGATAATGGGTGGAATGTAATAGGGCGTGAGAATCAGAGAGTGAGAGATTTTGTGAGGTTTATTTTTTTTTTTTCATTTCATTTAAAGCGGCAATCAATTAAATGGAAAAATCAACCTGGGTTTGCAGCATATATGATTGCCGCTTTAAAAGGATGGAAAACTCTCAATCTCTCACATTCTGCTCCTCCCACCCTGTTGCACTCCACCCAATGTCTTACTGTGGAGGTAATCCATGTAGCCACAAAGGGGCGTAAGTTTCCATGTGGTGTTAAAGTACCGCCAATGGCACTGTATCTTGCGCCCTGTAACCACCCACAAATGCTGGCTTCCTGTCAATCCGCTCAAGTAGCAGGATTTTATCGCAGGATGGCCTTGTGTATGCGTGCTGTGAGCCATACGCATACGAAGTCGATCGATAATCACCAGGTATGCGGATTCGCAGCTGTGCCATCAGGTCTGAATAACCCCCTATGGTCACACACTCTGTCATGGCGCACAATAGGCCTTTGCTAGTTTTCAGCTCTAGGCCCCTGTGTGGACCTTTTAATCTGGCTTTAGCTGACAACAGGGCAAGAAAGGAACACTGTACATAAAATGCTTTCTCCAGTCCATGAATCCACTATGTAACAGAAACAAAAAGATAGCTTTGTAGGATCTTGTGTGGTGCTGAGTCCTCATTAAACCAACCCAGTGCAGCTAAGAACTGGCGTCTTCTCCTCTCTCCTGCGAGCCAGCTGGTGTTTTTGTAACTTTGCCGTCTCCCCGGGGATAACATTACTGTGGAGGACATTCTTACACTCAAAATAAAACTGTGTATAATAGCGCTGACAGGGCAGCGGATGGAAGAATAGTGCGGCTGTATAACGTGTCTCCTGCCACTAGCCTGGCATCTGTTGTACAACCCGGTTCATGACAGAAGTCTGTTACCTGTAGTGTAACACAGCCAGAGACGCTTCCAAAGATCCGGGCACGTCTGGCACAAGATGAACACTTATGGACGTATGTATGCAGGTTGTGCGGAACTTCTAGGTGACTGAATTAACAAGAGTATTCGGTACTCTTTACCTAGAACGGCGCCCGCGATCAGAATCGCGGGCGTCGGGGGTAAAAAATCGCGGTAATCGCGGGCATCGCGGGTAAATGGCGGGTACATCAAAATCGGGTACCCGCGATTACCGCGATTTTCCCATAGGGAACAATGTTAAAAAGCCTGATTGACCGCGATTTTACTGTAAAATGCCTCAATGCCCGCGATTTTCCCATAGGAATCAATGTTAAATGGGCTACAGAGCCCAAATAGCCCCAATTAACCCTTAAATGTCCCCCCAATTTTTGTACGCCACCCCACGATCCACGCCAACCCGAAGCGTGGCGAGCGCAGCGAGCCCGCGAGGGGCGGCGGTACGTGTCCTCCGACCTTTTCATGCCCTACTATCCACGTCGGCGTGGAGTTGAGAATAGAATAGTGTGGCGAGCGCAGCGAGCCACCGAGCCCGAAGCGTGGCGAGCGCAGCGTGCCCCGCGAGGGGACGCGGATACCTTCACAGGTAAACGCGTCCCTTCGCGGGCTTCACAGGTGTCCGCGTCGCCACGGACACCTGTGAAGTCCGCGAGGGGACGCGTATAACTGTGAAGGTATCCGCGTCCCTTCGCGGGGCTCGCTGCGCTCGCCACGCTTCGGGCTCGGTGGCTCGCTGCGCTCGCCACACTATTCTATTCTCAACTCCACGCCGACGTGGATAGTAGGGCATGAAAAGGTCGGAGGACGCGTACCGCCGCCCCTCGCGGGCTCGCTGCGCTCGCCACGCTTCGGGTTGGCGTGGATCGTGGGGTGGCGTAAAAAAATTGGGGTGACATTTAAGGGTTAATTGAGCCTATTTGGGCTCTGTAGCCCATTTAACATTGATTCCTATGGTAAAATCGCGGGCATTGAGGCATTGAATGCAAAATCGCGATCAATCTGACTTTTTAACATTGTTCCCTATGGGAAAATCGCGGTGATCGCGGGCATCGCGTCGCGGCCGTTTATGTGCTGCCCGCGATGTCGCGATCACCGCGATGGGCGCCGTTCTAGGTAAAGAGTACCGAGTATTCTATAAACATGCAATGTGGATAGTGCAGCGAGGGCGGTAGAACACACTGGTGGTACCTCTGTTGATGTATGAAGATGTGTAAGGGGTGAGAAAGGATCGACCAATCAGCTTCTCCCGATCATTTTGTAAAATGTGCTTCATAAACACTACGTATGCCATACAGTCCAACACCATATAGATATATACAGATATATCTACAGACGGATTGGGCAGCGTGTTCTCCATACACTCTGCCCAATCTGTCAGGACTGACATCACAAATGGGTGCCTGCTCACTGAGCTGTCAGTCACTGGCGACTCCCCGCGCGGCTGTATGGGCAGGCAGCGGATCGCCCATACACACAGCACGATGCGCATATATATATATATATATATCATGGATCGACGCCATTCCCCGATATATTGCTTGTACATATATATATAGATTGTACCATATACTGATGGTGCATCGATATATGAGCCGAGATAATGGCCAGTGTGTACGTACCTTAAGCATACCTGAGCTGTTTCCGCCTCCCACCCGATCAGTATCCCGCAGCACGCGTGGGACAGTTGGGAGTCCCTGCTGCCACCCGCTTGTCAGCGGTGAATAGACACTGTACGCATGCGCACAGTATCTATTCCCCCGCAGGCAGAGGGGCAGCAGCGGCAAAATGGGGGCATGGCCTCACACGAGTGACATGATTTGAAGGCCACGCCCCCTCATCGCGAAGCCATGCCCCCAAAATTTTGGGCAAAGGCCTCGCTGAGTCACCAATGAAAGCTGGGAGGTATGCCTTAAGGGGTGGTATGCAATCTGGGATTCCGGCGGTCGGAAACGTCCGGGCAGTAGTAATGCCAGGCCGTTTTCAGTCGGTTCCACCTGTCGAAAAAGGCAGCGGATTGTCCAAAATTGGCAGAGAATTCAACAATCCGCGGGCCTTTTCCGACAAAACAGATATGACTTTGTCTGCTCTGTTTTGTCGGAAACTGCGGTTGGAAACAACAGCAATGAATAGGCGACTGACGCTGTTTAGGGGATTGAATAACCCCCTTAGTCTGTCAATTACTGGCAGCACATCATATTACAAAGCTGACTCATTAGGACGCTTATTAAGACACCTGCAACAGGTCTGTGTACCGAGCTGTGGTGCTTAAATGGAATCGTGCAGCCAGCAACCCTTTTCAATGCCTTTGTCTTACTCTATACTGCTGACTGGCATCTTAATATAGGAAAGTACATCCTACTGAGCTGTTAGCACAGACTACTGCTGGGTACAGAAGCTGGCATTCTTAATTCATCATTGTGCTGGGTACACAGTCTGTCATCTCTAATGCATTATTGTGCTGGGTACACAGCCTGGCATCTGTAATACATCATAGCACAGCTTATTAAGACTGCCACTAAGAATACAGCATGGTGGTACAGAGCCTGGCATGACTATGTACACGGCCTGGCATGACTAAAAAAAAAAATTGTGGCATGGAATACAAATGAGATGTTTGCCGTTTTCCTATGGAAAAAAAACAAAAATTAAGGACAAGAAAGTGCTATGAAATGATTGGTTTGGTTTTCGTGAGTATCTGATTAATGGCTAATTGCGCGACACCGTCTTCTTTTTGATTCAATTTTCCACAAATGAATTCCACATCGGAAGCACAGTGTGTGGGGTAGGAGTTGGCTTGCCGAGGTTAGTACCTCGAGGACTAGTCTTCTCTGGGGACAGGTGTCTGGATGCAGACACAATATTATGTACACACTATCATGTTAATGTAATGGTGAAATGTGTTTTGCGAGATGAGATGGAGCAGAGCTTCCCGGGGGATGGCAAGCTTTCAATTTGCTGGCGAGCTTCAATGCCAGCTCGTTAACCCTTCCGCGGTCAGGCAGAACTTTGATTGGTGGCTCTGTGGAATAACGAGCGTCTCTGAAAAAGGAAGAGAGAGCGGACGGTCTGTGTACCCAAAGCCACTGTCACAACAATATAGTGATTGGCAATATGTGAAGTCATCAACTTTTATCACGCAGGGAATAAAGCGAGCAGGGGACGGAGGAAAGACGGGGAATAGAAGGAGCGGGAGGAGAGCAGGTCGGGAAAAAAGGAGAGACGATGGCGAGCGAGAGTCAAAGACCAGTTTTGAATTACCGATGAAGGAGTTAACATCAGGCACTTCTGAAAAATCCATACGGCAGGGCGGCAGTGGAAATCTTTTGTTCGATAAAACTCTGCATTGTGAGTTTGTTTGAGGAAGAATAGAGGGAGAGACGATTACCGCCTAGAAAAGCGTCGGAAACAATACAGGGGGGAAATGCAGGGGGTGGCATAGACTTGGAATAGCCGAGAGGCAGAACGATGACAGACACACAGAGGGCAGGACTGACACCAAGAACGGTAGAGAATAGCACTGGGAGAGATGGAGAGGTATAAAGCACAATAAAAGACAGCCGTATGGGTCCTTTGAGTTTTTAATCAATAGTTCCTGAGTGTTTAGAGGCAGACAGACAATCCTGAGGCATCCAGCAGTGACTCAATTAGAGACCCTTCCATTACTCTCCGCAGCTCTGTGCCTCGCTCTCCTCGCCCCACACCTCGCTTCCTCTTCTGACCTCTTGCCGCTGCCATTGTTCTGTGGGTAACATTTTCCCAGCAGTCCCTTATCCGAGAACGCTCTAGCTCATTGAATGTCACTCTCACTCATTAGTTAAATGTCCTGTTTTGAAGCAAGTGTCATTGGTTGCTAGGCAGATATGTCAGCTGTGCTGATTGAAAGGCCGTGCGCTTGTTATTAGGCACGAGGAAATCTTTAAAAGTGTTGAATATTTATCCCCAAAATTACAATTTCATGGTAGATGTTCGCCTCATGTAAGTCTGCCATTTGTTGCATGCTGGGTATTTATCGGGATATGGTGATGTCACGCATTATGGGCCGGCAGAACGTGACATCACTCATTGTGTCGTTGACCCTTGATAGGTAATGACATCACTCGTTCTGTTTCATGGGCTCACTTGCGAAAAAAAAGATGACTTCATTCAGACTACAGATGACATCACTCCTTATGTGCTGTTTCCTCTTAATAGATAATGACATCATACATTGGGAAAGATGTACTAAAGCCTTGAAGAGTGATCAAGTGGAGAGAAAGCACCAGACGATCAGCTCCTAACTGCCATGTTACAGGCTGTGTTTGAAAAATGTCAGGAGCTGACTGGCTGGTACTTACTCCTATGCTTGGTACGTCTCCCGCGATATGTTGCTGTCCATTGATACATTAAATTATTTGCTACCCCACAATACACGATGACATCACACATTACGTGTCATTGCCCCTTGATAGAGAATACCACTCATTGCTCACTGTTGTCCTTAGATGATGACATCACAAGCATATTTCATTCAGGAACTAAGGTTGAAGTAACATTTTATTAGTCCTGTTTGCATAATGTTAATAAGCAAAAATACAGGCTAATAATTAATCCAGTCATTTCGAATAATGATGTAAATTACAGGTTGGATGCACCCCTAATGATAATGTCATTTATCATGTGTCCGCTGTACTCCATAGGAAGCCTCATCACTCGCTACGTGTCTAGATAATCGGTCAGCAGAATTGTCACTTGTACATCTCAGTTGATGAAAGGACCACTTCTATCATGGCCGCGTCCCTCGTTATGTGCTGTTGTCCTAATAGCCGAGCGGCAGCACTGATTTCCTGCTCATGGTCCCACATTCGGTCCACCTCCATGTCCGTACTGATGGAGACAGAAGATGATGAGGACATGATTTTGTTTTCTCTAGCGCCAGAGCTGCCAAACTGCTGATATTACTATTGCCGATCGCAAAATATCCAAACCAAGAAACAATAAAAGAGCAGTCAATTAGACACAAGCGCCATTCAACAGACGCCGCGTACATGGTTGGACAGCTAGAACACCTTTAGTTTACAGCAGCATCTGTCATTATGCAATGTGTCATTTGTTTCAATGTTCCTATGAAATAGACCCGCCATCTTCCAGTAAGCTAATCGTCAGACAGGGCCGACATCCAATGCCTACTGCCATTATTGTAAGGGGATAACAGGGTTTAATTAGATCCGTGTCTGTTCCATTATACAGACAGAGAAAAGCTGGTCGGAGGGCAGGTGGGCAGTTTCACACGTTTGGATCAGCGTGGAGAGATTTACGCCGGTCTTCTGTCTTTAGTTGAAAAAAGGCAAAACAAGACGGATGCCTTTCAAAATGAGACAATGGGAACATAAATCTGCCGGCGTATTGAGCAATTGTTTGGCTCGGAGGTACAGGAGTCGACATTTCATAACCTTGGGGTTGTCATGCTGTATTTTCCCTGCCACCAACATTCACCAGCTTTAATACACTACACGACTTCTCCCCATGGAGAAGTTGCAGCCGATGCCCCCTCCTTGAGTCGCTCGGGAGCATCATGGGCAGCAGAATCGCATAAGACATATATATATTGCGGTTCTGGTGAATGTTCTATATCGCATGCAATCCCATCCTCCGCTGACCGAGTCAGAGGTCTGATCCAATGCGCACGGGACTGTGCATAGGATCGGATCAGATGTCAAACACCTGGGATTTGGCCACTTTTCACCAGATTTCTCGACCCAATCCATCGGAGTTGGGACAGAAGTGGCCGAATCAGTCAATTGAATGGCCAGTTTAACAATCCAGACCAGATATGCAGTCTTTCTTGAATGTCAACAAACTTTATTGACATGGGAAGGTGTATGCTTACTGTTCAGATGGCCGATATCCGTCACATTGGGGGCGGGCACTGGCATTATGTGATCCTGGTGCGAATGTTCTGGCGAGTGTGAAACTCGCAGAAGGCCTTCGCTGCCGTAGCCTGGCAGTTGCAAGCTAGTATATTTAGCACCCCTGACTATAGGTCATGGTGGAAGCTGTGAGCTTCATTATCTGCAATACCCATCTCCCCTATTGGGTGCCGCTCTGCCCTCCTGGGGCTGCGAGCATGCACCAGCCCCGTTACAGTATTCTCATTGCCACTTTCTATTTCGTTCTTTTCCTAGTGCCTGCATCTGAGGACTTGTCTTTATTTCCAGCAGAGCCCGCAGCAGCTTGGGGCTGTAAAAGTGACATAAAGTTTATAGATGCTCAGGCGGAAATCTCGTCTGTGTCTTGTGACATTGACAAGTCGCCAACCTGCTTTCTGTCTTATTGTATCACAATGCCCTCCTCCCCCCTCGCCTTTATCTGATATTTATCCAGCGTGTTCCCTTCTTCATCTTCTCTTATACTCCTGATTTTTTACAAGAGCAATTATTTATTCTTTCATTTGTTAGATTTGATAAAAATTCCTTTAATGCAACATCACAAAAAACGGTGGACTTGGCACATTAGGAGAGTAATACCTTGTTATCAATCATTTACAGACCGCTTACAAAGCCACTGCCAGTTAATCTGCACTAAAGCCATAGGAACAAAACCAGTATTTGCTTTGATTGGACAGCACAGTGGCACAGTGGTTAACATTGCCAGGTCCCTATCTCTGTATAATGTGTTCTCCCTGTGTTTGCACCCACCCACCTTCCCCCTTGGTACTCAGTGTTACTCCCTCAAAACAGGAAACTATTGGTAGCTTAAACCGAACTGGCTTCTGTGTTGGTGTAGTAGGGGATTTGGGGGGGATCTGTACTAAGCTTTGCAGAGAGGTAATGTGGGTGGAGCTAAAGTACCAGCCAATCACGGTCTTACTTCCATGTTACATGCTGTTTGAAAAATGAAAGTTAAGGTCATAAACTATATCGGCAGTGCCGCGGAAATAGCGGAACCGTTAACTATATAGTGGGTACACACTAAGCCAGGCATGTCCAAACTGTGGCCCCCCCAGCTGTTGTGAAACCATACATCCCAGCATGCCTTGCCACAGTTTGTAGCATTCCCTAATAGAAAAACTGTGGCAAGGCATGATGGGACTTGTAGTTTCACAACAGCTGGAGGGCCATAGTTTAGTCATGCCTGCACTAAGCGATATGCACGATGATATTGTTAATGTTCATACATAGTTCTTTAATGTCAAATAATGTGTACCCATCTTAAGGATATGGTTGGCTGGTACTTTATCTCTCCCTATTACTTTGTACAAGGATCTCATATATTGCAAGCTCCACTGAGGCAGGGATCAATATATCAAACTATGGCCCTCCAGCAGTTGTGAAACTACAAGTCCCATCATGCCTTGCCACAGTTTTGATATTGGGGAATGCTAAAACTATGGCAAGGCATGCTGGGATGTGTAGTTTCACAACAGCTGGAGAGCCACAGTTTAGACATGACTGATATACAGATGGAGCCTGGGAAGCGCGAGTCTCTTACTCACTTGCTTGTGCGAACCAGTCAATAAAACGGGTGTAGCAGTGATCGGCAGCTTCCCTGCACGTCTCCGCTTCAGGGAGACAGAAAAGGAGCGGGGTTAGGCTGCTGTGGATGGGCAGGAAGCAGGGGAAACGGGCGGAGGGCTCCGACAGAACGGGGCGCGCGAGCGACCCCTTCTGTCAGAGGACGGCGGATGAGAGCTGCTCCATGTGTAGGTGATTAAACGTTCTATGTAGTCTACATGTAGGTTAATAAATAGATATATATCTAACATTCAGTTTGAAGATTTATCGGTCATAGTGTTCCAATTCACCAGACGATTTCCTGTTACTGTCTTCCCATCTACCCCGCACCCATTCCCCGCGGGCATTCAGCCTCGGAGTGATTTAGCGCCCTCGGAAGATGCATTTGTATCATTCCGCTGCTGAACATATAATGACATCATGGGATTGGACACACTGCATACACTGACAGGTGTAACTGACTGGACAGCTGCCAATTCCCTCTAATCAGCAGTGCTTGTCAGCATACACACAGCCTCAATGCGGGCTCTTGGAATAAGAGCGTGCAATAATAATTTGCCTTTCTGCAAGCAGGAACTATACCAAATATCTCAGTCGTGGTGAAATGTACATTATTTTTTTTTTTATGACTATTTTTAGAAATGCTAAAAAGTGCACTTTCATCGGGGAGTAGTTTGTCTCTTATTTATACTTTTCCTTAATCATTTAAATAGTCCTTAATAGAGCGAATGGCACTCAATATTCATGTTGCTTTAGCTGCTGTTCATTAAAGGCTTTTATCAAATGTCACCTAATAGAGGACCGAGATCTTTGTTTCTTAAGATGCAAATTTATGTCTCTTCATCTTGTGCATCATCTGTGCATTATTGTCAAGTGAGAGCTTCCTCAATGTGTGTTTAACCTTGGAACTCTACTTTCTTAGAAATAACTAGCGACTAGTAAATTAAAAAAAAAAATGTATTCTGAATATTCTCCTCTTTATGTAATCAAGAGTATCATTTTCAGAATCTGAGCTTTTGTCCTACGGCTGCCTCCCTCGTGCGTCTTTAACCTTGTAACTCTTGATTTTTGCAAATCGCTTGAGATGATTGAAATTTGGGCCCAGAAATTTGCAGGTTTTCAAGCAGAGAGATTTTTTTTTTTTTTTTTTCGTTTCATAATTTTGGTTACTTTAGATTTTTCATTGAAGCTATACCATGCAGTAGAATGTCAATGGTAATTCCCATCAATTAATAGGATTCCTAATGAATTGGAACGGAATCTGTATCCACAGTAGAGTGAGAAAATGGCATAATTGATTGATTCCGTTAATTAGCCTCATTGCTGGTATTGGGTCAGATAGGATTTACCCTTTTGAAAGGCTAAGCTGGTGTCTGCCCCTTTAGGGAGGGTGCTGCGTTACCTTCTTGATCATCGTAATTAATGGAAGCGTTGAAAAGATTGAATTTGACGGACAATTGGTTTTTAAAGCATAAAAATCAAGTGTATTTTTTTCTTGTCCTGTTAAATAAAAGGCCATCTAGTTACAAGAAGAGTAGGACATTGGCGTAACCGGTTAGAGCAAGATGACATTCAGAGTAAGGGCAATTGGGTGTGGGACATCCGAAAAAGGGAAGTTTTAAAGATGAGGGTTTTAAAGGAGGATACATACAAAGGAAGGACAGGGTAAAGAGCATTACATACAGAAGAAGAGCAAGGTAAAGAGTCTACACAGAGAGAAAGGATAGGGCAAAGACGAGTACCTACAGAGTAAGGACATGTGTAAATAGGAGTACCTACAGAGGAATGATGGGGTAAAGAGGAGTACCTACAGAGGAAGGACATGATAAAGAGGAGTACCTATACATACAGAGGAAAAAGAAAAAAATAGAGGAGTAGGACTGTCTGGGCCATGGCAGATTAATGGAGGACATTCAGAGGAAGGACAGTTTATAGAAGGAGGATATTCAGAGGAAGGATAGTTTTTAGAGAAGGAGGACATTCAGAGGAAGGACAGGTTAGAGAAGGACATTCAGAGGAAGGACTGTTTTTAGAGAAGGAGGACATTCAGAGGAAGGAAAGATTAGAGAAGGAGGACATTCAGAGGAAGGACAGTTTTTAGAGAAGGAGGACATTCAGAGGAAGGACAGTTTTAAGAGAAGGAGGACATTCAGAGGAAGAACTGATTAGAGAAGGACATTCAGAGGAAGGAAAGATTAGAGAAGGAGGACATTCAGAGGAAGGAGAGATTAGAGGAGGACATTCAGTGGAGGGGCAGATTAGAAGAGGAGGACATTCAGAGGAAGGACATATTAGAGGAGGAAGACCTTTAGATGAAGGAGAGATTAGTGGAGGGACATATTAGAGGACGACAACGACATTCTGGGGAAAGACAGATTAAAGGAGGACAAGGCATGTTGCGACATTTTGGGGGAATGTCATAGCCAGTGACTACTCCTTCCGGTGTTTTAGTTGTGGCAGCCATTCTGAGCAACCAGGGACTTGCACAGCGGTCAAAAGGTACAACCTATGTTTTTCCACTGCTGCATATTTGTGAGCAAAGGGCGGAGCTAAGAAGCTGGTATTGGGAATCTGTGTACAAAACATGGTGGATGTGACATTAGCATACCGTCTCACATCCACTGTGTACAGAGACTCAGCAGCAACGCAATTAGCGCCCACCTCTGAATACGGCTCATTGCCATGGACATTTCACTCTATATGGAATAAAAATGATTCCTTACATTACCTTCCAGTATTCCTGCTTTCAAATTTCACGTGTCCCCTTGTTCTAGAAATCCTTTATTATAAATCGTATTGCATTCCTCAGCGCCATTAATATTTTTGATTTATTCATTTGATATTATGTTTAATATTAAATGTGTTCCTTCTCTCCTCTACGTTACTCTTGAAGTCCTTTTTCTTGTTAACTTTTCTTATGCAGCCCGTGCACCCTAGTAGCTCTTCTCTGGGTTTTCTGAGTGGATTTTTGTAGATTTCTGTAGATAAAGATCTGCACACAGTACTCAAAGTAAGAGTCCTACATGTGACCTGTAAAGTGGCCATTTAACCTCCCTGTTGCTGTTAGTAACCTATCTTCCTGTCCAACCATGCATACTATTGGCTTCTCACACGCCGGACTACACGGTTATGCTTCCCTTCATATGCGACACTGTGGGACACACTCATTAAGTGTGAACCACTGACGGCAGCTGTCACTGCACATTTATAAGCCCTTTGTGATGTCCGATTGCGATCTGAAATCTTCGCACTTAATTGCGTACACCTCTATCACTCCTATAGTCCCCATTGCCGGACATAGTTAATGCCTTCCCAAGATACTGTACATTGCTTAATGCTGGAAAGCTACTGTAGGTTTTCTCTGCACTGGATAAATCTAGTTAAGCTGCTGTCCCCATAGAGTCCATGGTCATGATGTGCAAAGTAGGGTAAATAGAGTTTCTCGGGCGTTAAATAGCAAAACACAGCGTTAGAGCCTTTTGCTGGTGTTTATCCTGCAAAATAGCTATTTTTTAAATAGAGCCTTTTATAGCTTCTGTTTCATATGGACTAAATCACCTGATCTGTAGTTTCCGTTTCCAAGTCAAACATCCCACTAGAGTTGTTTGTCATGATCTCCTAGCACCCAATTCATTATATCATTTGTCTGTAACTAAATCTTTAACAATTGACTTTGTATTTTTGGTTAAGTGACTCTATGAATTCCCCTACTATTGATTGGTCAATAGTTATAGTTCTATTTTAGGTTTAGACTGGCCTACAAAGGAATCTCCCTGTGGGTCCTACTGCTCGAGGGCCCACCTCCTCCTCTAGGGATCAGGTACCCTTCAATTGGGCACCTTTAGGGCAATGGTGCATTTTGGGTATTACTCTGGTACTTTATCAAGCATGGACTAGCAGTACTTACTATTTATAGTTATGATGGGCCTAGACCAGGCACACTCTAATGATTAGCCACACCTCTCTGGAGACTGGCCACACCCATATGCATGGGCTACTCCCACTGCATTTTCCCAATGGGTCTTTAGGCCCCGTTGTGACACTGATGCTCCTCCCCATTGCTTTTTTCTTTTGTGTAGTGGAAAAATATTTTCAATCCTCCAATCACCTGGATTAATTTAAAAGTTGGACTAAATGGCTATTTTAACTGCTTTTATTATCTCCGATGTGTCCCACCTGCATCCCTTTACTTAACTACTTTTACATGTTCCGACCTCAAGTAACACCTCCTCTGCAGTTCCTATATATATATGCCGTACAACATTGTATGAAGTATATTCCTCCAAATGACCCCCCCGCTTGTGGAGGTGACACCTTTTTGAATTTTCAGCATTGAATACAGAGCCAAATTGGCTATTTTTGCAGTCTGCAATTTCTTTGTCTTCGTCAATGCATCCTCCTCCTACAGTTTTATCCTTATTATTCTTCTCCCCTTTGTTTTTTCTTTTTCCTTTCACTAATTTATCTAAAGAACGTGTTGTTAGCCTTTTCTCCTGACAGAGCAATCCTTTATTCCGTTTTTGCTTGAGCTTGTTTTACGGTGTGCGTAGTCTCTTTTAGTCTACCTCTTCATGTCTTTTTATTCCCTGATTCTCCGTTGACTGAAGTCAGGCCTCCAAAATTAAAAATCTTTTGTTTTGGTATTTGCTCCATTGCCTGAACATTAACCCGCGTTGGGCCCCATTGTCATTTGACCCCACGCTTTCACCTACACAGACGTCATTCTCCATCACTTCTGATAAATAAATCTAGGCTTCCTTCTTTAATGATGCTTCCTTAAATTACTTATTAGAGATCGCTCATGAAAACATTCCTATAGTGTCATTAATCCAGTTTGATTTAGCAATTGGAACATTCCAACCATCAAGGGACATCAACATCTCCCATAATTATCACTTCACCTTTCATTGACCTTTTAAGCGATTTCCTCGATTGATATTCTGTCCAATTCCTCCTCGTCTTCTGGGGGTCTATGAATTGCTCCTATTTCAAAAAACTCTCTCGCTCAGAGTTGCCAAAAACTTTAAATCTATCTGCACCATGCACTATTCCGTTCTAAACTTGCTGTTAACTTTTTGTCTGTTCTTATAAATCCATAAATGTATACAGAATATGACGGTCATGGTCAACATTGTACCATGATGGACGTTCCAATGTAACATCTCATGATCTACACGATGTGGAGCATCAACATTTGGAAACCTCGATGGTGTGCAAACTGCAATAAGGAAGATTTCCTTGGTCTTGTTTCCTGTGGTATATTCGTGTGAGAACATTGCAGTTAAGTGAATTGCCAAAACAGTATTTAAAGCTTGTCCTTGGCGTTTATCGGTTTCCAACAAATTCTTCTTTAACTTTGGTGGTGAGGGGGGTTGCTGGTAAGAAGGGAGGGGTACTAGAATGCAAGCAAGCCATTCCTTTGATCGATGTCTTAACCTCCCAAACTTCTACTCTCATGATTGATAAATTTAGACTCTTCTATGATTCATCATTTCTAACCAGTTGTTATAGTACCTGTTGGGAAACAGCAGATGTTTCTCTATCTCATGAACTGACAGAACTTCCCGAGAAGGACACTGCCTGTCCAAACGAACAAGTAGTAATAGGAAGGACAGATAGCAAGCAATTATATTTATAGGATGGGTAGGGTACAAGAAGTACAGATTCAGAAAAATTAGGAGATTCAGAGGCATAACATGGTACAAGGGATTAGAATTATAGGAAGTGTGCAGTACAGGGGCTGAGAATTAGAGGAAGGGCTGGGTACAAGAGAAGATTGTGAGGAAGGGCAGGGTACAAGAGAAGATTGAGAGGAAGAGCAGGGTAAAAAAAGGCGGTTCAGGGGAATGGCAGGGTACAAGAGTTAATTCACAAGAAGGGCATGGTACAAGAAGAGATTCAGAGCAAGGGCCGGGTACAAGAGGAGGGGCGTTGTACATGTGGAAATTCAGAGAAAGGGCAGGGTACAAGAGAAGATTGGGAGGAAGTACTAGAACACGAGGAGGAGATTCAGAAGAAAGACTGGGTACAAGAGGAGTTTCAGAGGATGGGGATACAAGAGGAGGGGATACAGGGAAAGGGCGGGGAACTTGAGGAGCAGATTCACAGGAAATGCAGGGTACAAGAGGAGTAGAGGAGAATCGCATCTAGGGCAGAGTACATTATTATCTGTCCAATTTTCCTCCAAAAATATGGTCGTTCAGATAACTTGGTAAAATGAAATGGATTTAACCAATCTTTCCTGAATATCAATTTTTGTCTCTTTTACAATGTTTGGGGCAAGTGGTCAGGTGTCATTTGCTCCCATATATTACCAAATATTTGTTCCAACCAGAAAGATTTGACAGATATTCTTGTAGTGTGTGTCCAGACTATGAGAAGGGAATTACATTTCAGTGACTCATATATACTTTGAACCTTTGCAGGGAATGCAGGGAATACACGCGTCCCTCTTCTATGGAGTGATGGAACTTGGCATGGTCACAGTAATAGACTCACATAGCTTTGCCGGGGACGGACAGCTGACCTCACCGGATGTCAGCTGCCCACCATGTTCCCCTCCAGGACACACGCAAGCCTAAGACACCTGAGAGTGTCTTAGATTTGCGTAAGCGCAACACATCATTCGATGGTCGGCGACCATCGAATGATGTGGGTGGCGCCCCATAGGATGCGAATGGATGTTTATGCAAAACATCCATTTGCAGCTGTGCGGGCGAATTCGCGGTGGCCTGTGCGGTGGGCGGGCTAAAAAATACACGCAGCACTGCGAACTTCGCAATGTTGCCTGTCGCCCAGAATCACCCCCTATATGTTTTCTTCCCTCTGCATTGATTTCTCTGCCTTTGCTTTTCCTCTGCTATCTCTTTCTCCATTATATCTGTATTTTCCGCTCTCCGTCTGGTATGATTTCTCTCCTCTCCTTCAATTCACGCTCCCTTCTATTTTCTTTTCCCTCTCTCTCTCTCTCTCTCTCTCTCTCTCTCTCTCTCTTTCTATCTCTCCCTCTCCCTCTATTCCACTGAAAGACAGATGGCTCTGCTCTCAGTGTATATGATATTTTGCTCCCAGACACACACACGCCGGCTGCTCTTTTCTGAGTACTCTAACGAGGCCTCCATCACCCAGCCTGATATTTCAGCAGATAGGATGCGCTATCGGTCCATGTATTGTGGTCACAATGTCAGGGGTCACCGTGTGACTTCCGACCTGACCTCCAGGCCATAAGTCCCTCTGCTCCAATTATCCCATAAAGCTTCTTTGACAGTAATAGGGATTTGCTTTCAGAAAGCTTAGCATCATGTCTTCTGTATACTTGCAACCATCAAGTGGCTTAAAAATAATAATTATAGTTGTATAATGCCATACAGTATCCGACATAGGAATCCCAACTGCTGGGACTCGGACAGCGGGGCGAGCACAATGAGGCCCCTTGCACCTATTCTGTTCACCCTCTATGGGGTTGTGGACCCCCCGCGAGGTAGAATAGCCCGGTCAATCGGGATCACAACCGTCGTGTCTTTAAAAGTCTGGATCCAACGTCGGCGTAATAACTGTAGGAATCCCAACTGTCGGGAGGCCATCCGGCACCCATTATAACCATCTCTAAGGACTAAACTGCTGTGATGTCTCCCAGCAGTGTACAGACACCCGATACCCTGCGCTCCACCTGTGACCTTCCCGGCGGCACGGACGCATGCGTTCCGTCACCAATTTCCCTTCCCGCCCATCTCGCCGCTAGGAGGGAGGTACCAGGATGGGTGTTCGGACAGGCAGCAGGTCCGGCCACATGCACACGGGACTGCGCATCGGACCCGACGGCATGTCAGGGACAGCCGATTTGGTCAGATTTAACGGCCATTTTGGTCGCAATCGGACCAAATCGGCTCAGTGTAGGGGGGCCTTTATAAGCGTCTGTAACACGTATGCAAATCAGTTAGTTCTGTCGCCATGGAAACGTGTTAGCGAACAGAGTTGGCTAGGGTTGGAACCCAATAGTCAGGGGCTTGTATTAGTGACCCCAGTACTGAGTGTAGTGTCAATCACCGGCTTTATATGATGGCGGCAGTGACATTCGACCCCTGTACCCCCATTTTCTGCGCGCGCTCACCTTGTCATTCCCTTTTCTTCTTGCGTTTCTCCGTCTCTCTCTCTCTAATTATCTCCCCTCTATTCTCCTGCCACAGCTTAGATCATTTTTTTTTTACATGACTTCATCGTATTCGAAACTCTTCAGCTCCCCCCTCCCTTTTTCCCGCTGCACCCCCTTTCTCTCACGCCCTGTATCTTCTCCCGCTGGGTGTGATAACACCAGCTCCTATTTATACGTCTCATCTCTCACTTGTCTGAAGGAGTGAAAGTGTAAAAGTGGATGGTGAGCAGCCCGGCTTCTGGGAAAGTTATTAGTTTGTGAAGATCTATGCGTCCAGTAGCAAAACCCTTCCACGTAGAAGCGCAGCTTCTACCCCCCCCCCCCCCCCCCGCTTTCCCAAGCAGCAGCAGCCTGGGCTCGCTGACATCCCCTTAATATTTAGGTATTTGGAGGCATCGTACAGTATCTCACTAATGAAATCTGGGAATGACTTTCGTGCAAAAGGGTGCCGGAGGCCCAGACGTTCATCACGGTGCTTTTTATAGCGTTGTGCAGCAGAAAGCTGTTATTTTACTGCCTGGGGTTAAGTCAGTGATGGTATCTGTGGAGGTATTAGCTGTTAGAGAGGCAGATGTTCTAAGTCGTGGAGAGAGATAAAGTACCACACCTCCTGTCACATTGTAGAGTATGCACCACCCCACCAGAGTGAAATCCGGCCCCGTGCAAGGCAGCTGGACCGCGGATTTGCTGCAAACCCATTTGCATACCACTGAAAGATTTTTCCAGTGTGCGCAGTCTGTGCGTAGACTTGCTTCGTGGTTGCGATAGAAGCAGTCGCATCGGGGCCAGAGCTGACGTCACACGACGTTCCCTCTAATGCCCGGGACCGCCTGCGTTTTCCCTGACACTCCCAGCAACCACGTCCAGACACCGGATTCCTGTCAATCAACTTGCATGCGGCCAGCGCTAAAAAAAGTAGCAGGATTCTATGGCGGTCTATCGATTTTATCGCTCCCGCTGTGAATGTGCAGCCGAGCGTTCAGGTCCGAATAACCCACCTATGTACTAAGTATTGGATAGAGATAAACTACCAACCAATCAGTCCCTAACTGCCATTTTTCGAGAATGGCAGTACCAGCTGATACGGCTGGTACTTTACTTCTCTCCACATTATCCACCCATCTATATACCGTTTGCAGAGCAGCAGCACCGATTTATCAACTGCTGTCCATTGACCTATTATGGTGCCCATCTACGTGTAAAGCGCAGGCGTGAAGAGGAGCTTCCCTGTATCCAATGTGCGCCCGGTATAATGTATCGGCCTGACTGGACAGTGTGTTTTATAAATGTGAAAAATGACAAAAAGATAGATGGGATTCAATTAAACACAGACATCTGCTGCCTTCCCCTTTAAAAAACCAAGTGGCAATATTCTTAATTGCCACAGTCCAAAGGGAAACATCCATTATGTAATGTGAGTAGATGAAGTGACCTCATTTAATTATCGCGGACACACTGGTGACTTGGGAGATGTTGGACGGCTTCTGAGGGTGTAAAAGTCTGCCGGTTACATTATCAATGGTAGACACTAATGGATGACAGTGACCAGGTCGACACCTTGAAACGGTGGACATACCTAAGGTCAACATTTACAAAGGTTGACACATGCTTATGGTCGACATTATTATTTTTAAAGGTGGTTTTTCATACTTTACTATACAAGTAGGCATACAGATAGGGCAGCTACCAGAATCGCCATCCACCGCCATTTGGCAGCCGACGGGCTCCTCGCGCCCCATTCCGTTGGAGCCCGGCACTGGCTCCCCCGTCGCTGCCACCACTAACCCCACCCATCTCTATGAAGCAGAGATGGGCAGGGTATCCGCTCCCCGCCGCCGAGCATCTGAGACACTCGCGCGTCCCTGTCAGGTGGAGCGCCAGACTGCCAGCCTGCATCACCTCAAGGAATCTGGTGATTCCTCAGGCTGACTGGGAGGCGCTCCATCTGTATAGTGGAAATATAATAGTGCTCGAAGCATGGCGAGCGCAGCGGTGCACTTAGTAGTAGGCACCAAAAACAGTGAAAAAATCGTATGTTGACCATTTTCAGGTGTCGACCTTCTAAATACTTTAGATTCATAGAAATACATACACATACAGTATATATAATGATAGTGTTGATTGTAGCACTCTGCTGTCACAACCCCATGCAGTTCCTCTTCCCTGCCTGGGTTGTAGCTCTCCGCTCTGGTCCTCCTAGCACACTCTGGCCTGTATCTCGGTTCTGAGATACAGACCGAAGTGTGCTACAAACAGAGCAGAGAGAGACCTCTCCAGACAGAAAAGAGTAGCTGCACTGGGCTATGACAGGTGCAGGGTCACGAAAATAAACACTACTGTATAAGACAAATATAACAAAGATACAGTCGATGGATTTAAGTTAGATATACACAGGGCTGGTCACTGGTGCAAGCCTTTTTAGGGGGATGTGGCCGCCATTTACCTGCTGCAGGTCGCAAATTTGCCTATCTGGTCCGCGCGGGGGGGAGATTGCCTTAGGCTGGGGGGCGGCAGCCGCAGCAGCATCAGCAGCGACCGCCACCCACCGAAGATTGCCACTGACTTGGGGGGTAAGCTTTCCTCCTCCTGCTCTATTCGGGACCTTTCCTGCAGCTCATTACCGCCCTCCAGTGGCCGGTGCCCTAGGCAAATGCCTAAAGCAGCCTAGTATATGACGCAGAGATTGGCCGGTAGTTAGAAGGGGAGTGATTTATCAAAGCTTGGAGAGGAAGCACCATCCAATCAGCTTCTGTCATTTTACAAGCTGTGTTTGAACACAATAGACCTTCTCAATCACAAATGGTCTGCAGTGTATATATATATGTGTGTACAATATATACTGTATATAACATTTCATAGTATTTTCCCCTCCAGCACGTATGAGATATGATGATATACAGTCCTCAGGCACATGGATGGCTCTAGCTTAGTGAACTGAAACAAAATGAATTGTTCTTAACCTGCTAATATACCATGACATGAACATTATTTTATTTTCCACCACAGTAGAATGATGTGATTTATAGCATCTCTCATTGATTAGAACACTGCAGGATAATGCACTTGGCAGCATACTGCTTACTCCTATGCCAATGTAATATCTTTGTCCTGTATCTGAGACCCAATACTACACATGTATATTGTATATGTCAGCCTGCACACGCACCCCAACAATCCCCCCCCCTCCTCTCCTCCCCTCCCCTCCGCCGGGAGCGAGCTGGTGAATGCTCAGTGGCACTGCGTCAGGTGAGGTCTTAATCAAGGGTCGGTTAGTAATGTGTCCGCCCCCTCCTCTCTCCAGGACCGGCTGGAGGTGCACAGGGCAAGCAGTGCTTGCGCGGGAATAGCAGAGGGGCTGCAGGGCAGAGCCAAGCTTCTTAATAGCACCATTATGTTAATCTCTTTCAGAGATGCGAGCGGATCTTCAAGCTGGAGGTTAATTTTGGTAACCCTTTAAATATGTATGTAATCAGGGCCCGGAACCCTTCCCGCCGTACCTCTCGTTACACATGCAAATGAGCGACAACATGCGACCTGTAAACATTAACTGCTCTGTTTCTCTTTATGTGGGCTGCACAGGGGTACATGCCAGGTTGGCGCCACCCCCCCTCTGTCTAGATGTCCGCATCGACTTCATCCACTCTTACCCGCTGATTACATTGTGGTCCACAAAGGTTTTTAACCGTAATCTACCTCTCATACACACTGCCTATGGGACCACTGAAATAGGTCAACATGGCTAAGCCCGACAGGAGTGGAAGGTGGACACAAGCATTAGGTCGATAATGGCAGGTTTTTTTGAGCTGACATGTGCCGACAGGTGGTATTTCATGCCCTCCCATCCACTACGGCGTGGAGGGAGAACAGAATCACAAGAGACACCTTGGCTGAAGCATGGTGAGTGCAGCGCTACACTTTGATGGTGTCATGACGACCATGTCAACATTCGGGACAAAAAAAAAACTAATGTGGACCTTCGCATTGTCGACCCAATGCTTGCGTCCACCTTGAAATACCGCCTGTCGGCACATCAGCTGAAGAAGAAAATGTGAAAACCTGATGTCAACCTTCAACTGTCAACCTCACCATTGTCTACTTAATGCTTGTGTTGACATTCCAACCCTGTGGGGTCCAAAAAGAGCCCACCCTTGCTCATATCTATACAGCCTTGCAGCCCAATTATCAGTCAGTAGAACACAATCACGGTTTTATTCTTCATCGGAATTAGGACCTTGTTCAGGTTGTTTTGCAAAAGCAACTCCTTTAATTCACAAAACCATGTGCACTGCAGGTGGGGCAGATGTAACATGTGCAGAGATAGTTAGATTGGGTGGGGTATGTTCAAACTGAGATCTATATTGCAGTCCAAAAATAAAGCAGCCAGTATTTACCCTGCACAGAAACAATAACACATCCAAATCTAATTCTCTCTGCACATGTTACATCTGCCCCACCTGCAGTGCAGCATTGTTTTGTCCATTAAAGAACGAGTTTGCTTTTACAAACCAACTAGAATCAGGCCTTTACCTGTAACCATTATAACTTTTGCCCAACTTTCTCTCTGGTCCACAACTATTTTCCCCATGTTGGAAATAAGAGGTTAAGACCGGTACGCCGGGCGATTATAATCAGACAGTGTAAAATGTTCTCTCCATAAAATCACAGAAACGCTGGGAATATTTATGAGGATAATAGATCTTTGGCAGCCCGAGATATTCTTTATAGGATGAGCATGCGGGATTTTTATAGATCCTCTTCCAAGACCTCACACGTCTGCACCACGCTTGCCCGCACCCTTCTGTTGCCATTCTGTGGTGGACGAGGCCGAGGAATACAAAACGGTCTGCCCTGGAATCGCGCCTTTTCCTTAACGTGTGTGTTTGGACATTGTAAAACATTGCAGTAATTATTTATTGGTTTTGTTATATTCAGCTATGTCCCTAGTAAACGTAAGACCCATTCCTATATATATATATATATATATATATATATATATATATATATATATATATATATTGCTCAATAAAACAGGAAAAGGGCAATTTTCGGTTGCTAAAATAAGCTCTCGCCGATCTTAATGTGTCCATCTCAGTGTACAGGGAATAAGCATTACACAGATTGGTGCCTCGTGAAGAGGTCTCCTAGAGATCAGGAGACCTCAGGTGTCTCGTACTGTTATCCTAATAATCCCGGCCTAGAGGATCACGGATCTGATCTGTGTCTGCTGGACCGTCTGAGATTGAGGACAGGGAGCAGGAGAGCAGATTTCCAGTTGCTGACCTGGAGGGCCTGTCTGCAAAATGGAGACATGGCAGCTGGGAACAGTAGTGCACACAAAGACGGACTTGTAATAGGAATGGCACCTGGAAAGTCTCATATTCCAAATGGCTAGCAAGACCAAAATACAGCTTATTATACAGAGTTATAGAGAAATACTACCACACACTCGCTGTCCGGGCAAACCTGCCACCATACAGCGGAGTCTGTCACGTGCCTATACAGTTTCCTCACAGTGGACCCTATGAGGTCAGGAAGAATCAGGGATACCACCGTGTTCAGAATGGCTGCTGCCGCTGACTGGGCAGGGTTGCAGACTTCTGGCTGTTCTCTCCGCGAAATGCCGGCACAATGTTGCTGTTACAGGCAATGTACAGCAGGGGGCGGAGCTACTATTACGTGGTTCAGCTTGAATTGCATTATTTTGTCCCCTAAGGCGGGATTGCATGGGATATGTGCACTTTTCCAGGGGCCGGGAGGAGCACCCAATTTTTGTTTCAGGGGGGAATGTAACAAGCCTTGGAGAGAGATGAAGTAGAGCAACCAATCATCTTCCAGCTGTCATTTATCTAGCACAGTCTTTTAAATAAATGACAAATAATTGGTTGCTTTGGGCAGCTGATCAACTCTTTTTCTCTTTCCCCAATGTTGGGCCCCTCCTGTATTATTGTGAATATTGGTGCAGTCCACAAAATGGCTTCCACCAAAGTGGTTGATAACCAATGAGGCTGGCTGGTGCTGCTGAAACCGATGTCACCACTACTGGGCTTGTGGGGTGTCAGAAGAGCTGCACAGTGTGTCTTTAAGACGCCCCCAGCTTCCTGCTCCTGGGACCCCTCTAATACCACGTCATGAGGTCACGGGCTGGGGACAGTGAGCAGCTGGAGCGCACTGGTCTGACGATGATCAGTTCATTCTGCGGTGGGTTGTGGCAGGGTGATATTAGTAACACGTGAGGACGATTTCCAATAGGGAACTTGCTAAGTTTTGCAGCCAAATTCAGAATTGAAGCAATTATTTCATGAAGCAGCTCTGAAAATTCCACCCGTCTACATGTTTATAAATGCAAATTATGGTGCGGAGCCAGGAGTTAAAGACGCACAAACAAGCGGAATCAGAATTTTGATGGCAGTGAATTACTGATTAGTCAGAGGACAGTTACTGTAGAATGGAACAGAGTAAGGAATACTGAGCATTAGAGAAGACAGCAGCAGTCCAGAGTGACAGAGAACAGGAAACACTATACACGCTGATATTGCAGAGCATTGCACCAATGCGCATATAGTATACACCCAGAAATACTCTCCCTGTACACAGGGCTGCCACTTGAAATTTTGGGGCTTGGGACTGATTACCACTCTGGCCCCCACACACACACACCCCTGGAGCTGTCCGGCGCTCCCATCTCCCCCACCTCATCTCCCCCTCCCTTAACTCACCACCAGACTCGGCAGGTCCCGTAGCACATGCTTCTTCATTGCAGGACGCCGGCGGCCAATTAAAATGCAGCACCGGCTGGTGAGCCAATCAGAGCTTGTGTACTGGCAGCCTATCTGATTGGCTTACAGTTCACGAACTCTGATTGGCTCAAAAGCCGGTGCAGCGTTTTAGTTGGCCGCCGGCGTCCTGCATTGAAAAAGCCAGTGCTTTGGGACCTGCTGAGTGAGGACTGAGCACAACGCAGGCAGCATACAGCGGAGGGTTGCTGTGGGCAAAATGAGCTGCCCGGGCCCATCCAGAGGCCGGGCCCCGGGACAGCTGTACTTGCAGCACCCCCTGTCGGCGGCCCTGCCTGTACGGAATGGGGATGCTGCACAGTTGAATGCAAAGTTGGATGTATGCCTATTGGTGTCATGACTCACGCGTTCCGCACTGCATGTACCACAGCTGAGCTTATGCACGTGCAGGTGAAGCACAGCTGAGTGTACGCTTATTGGTGGGGCATATTACGCGTTCCGCACTGTGCATGCACCAGAGCTGCATCTCCCCCTATATGTCATGCGGACAATTTTATTGCGCTTGTACGTTCTGAGAGCTTTCAGCCTATCATCTATCATTTTCTCCACAGATATCTGGTTCTTTTATGCAGTTCATTGGATGTGCTGAATAGACAGAGTGTGCCACTAGGCATGCTGGGAGTAGTGGGTGCAGGGTGGGGGCACGACCCCCATATTTTCACAATGCTTTCCTCTTGTATATATATCCAAGGACTCACTAAATTCTGCAATAATGGGAAGACTTGACAGCTCAGAAAATAGTTATGTGTGGAGGAGTAATTGGTTTGTGGGAAAGGAGAGAAAAAGATAGAAAGGGGAGAAAATAGGAGGCAGATGAAAGAGCGTTAAAAGAATGAAAAAGGATGGAGATGTGAATCTGTGATTAGAATAGAAAAGGCGAGGAAAATATGTCTGCGGCTGGCGGATTGAAAGAGAAATTAAATATAGTGATATATACGTGTCGATTCTGTATGTGTATACTTAAATTAAAAAAAAGGACATTTACTGCAAAATAGCCAGGAAGAAAATAATTGGTTCAGTGGAGGCGCAGAATGTTCCGTCGGAAGTTACAGATGCTGTTCGTGCTCTCGTCTCTCACACATTATGGAAGCTGCCATCTTGTTGTAGCCTGGACCCCACGGGTTGCCCATTAATACACTAGAAATGGAAACTGCCCGCATTAGTGATTCTGTATGCTTTTAGAGATTCTATGGTCCTGGTGGCACTATGAACATTTCTGGACCGTTTTGGGCCCAAAATTGGCCATCTGGCAAACCAATTGCAGTCATGCCCACAAAATGATCCAAACTATGAGGAGATTTAGCGAAGTAAAGTGCTCACCAATCAGCTCCTGGCTGTCATTTTTCAAACTCCGCCAGTAGCATGGCAGCTACAGTAGGAGCTGATTGGTTGGTGACCTAAATCGTGCATAGGGGCCGTACGTACTTATGGACCCTCACCCAAAGGAGAAGGACCCTGTTACTCCCCTAACCCCTCTCAGCCATAAGGCCAAAGAGGGGAAAAAAGGGATGGGTGGGTCCTCTTCGCCGAAGCTTTAGAGAGACCCTCTTTCCTCAATCCCTGGAAGGGTTAGGACAGTGGGTCCTCCGCACCAAAGGTTTGGAAAGACCCGCAGTAGGCTTTCCTCCGCCTTGCGGCTCAGGGTCGCACAGGGTAATGAGGATACAATTGTGTGTGTGTGTGTGTGTGTGTGTGTGTGCAGACTAATGCTGTGTACACACGGTGAGATTTGACATTAGATTTTGACTATATAGTTAAAATCGCATGCAGATCACACAGGTTTTTTACCTTGCGCTCCTGTGACAGCACAAATCGAAACCCAGATAGACAGGGCAGCAATGACTATATAGTGCAAATCTAATGCAGATTGTATATAAATAGTACAGTTAGCAAATATTGCATAGCACTCGAATCTTAAGTCGAATAGCAACCGTGTGTACAGACCATAATGCTGAAGCATGAGGTAATATTGGTCAGAACCGACGCACGCTGTCTAGGAATGTTGTAAAAAAAAAGCTGCTTAGGAGTTTGTTTGTTTTTTAAACCCTGTTTGCGGATTTCATGTTTGCATTAGTGATTATTTGTTAGCATTTACTTTTGCACTTCAGCGGTAAGCATGCTCCCGACACTCTGACTGATTATACTTCAGCGGGAGCAGTTACCATGCTGAGGCCTTTCGGAGATACACCCGGTATCAGGGGCCTGTCAGCTGGCCTGAGGCGACCTTTCACAGCACATTTACATTCTGCAAACTCCATGTGTATAGAACACAATATTTGGCCAGTTGGTCCGTGCCACACTTCATTGCATTCCTACACAAATATCTAGAATCCATTTAGGTAAGTAAACACAGCCATAATGCGGCATAAGCCGAAAGCCTGCAGAGGCAAGGCTGAGCAGGGTGATAAACGCGGTACCCCAATTATTGGGAATTATGCGAACCTAAGCCGTTTTCAGTCTAAAGGCAGGAAACCGCAAGCAGGCATTTTGCTTGTGATGCATCTCACTTCATTTGAATGAAGAAAAGCACCAAGGACGGCTCTTGCAGTGAGAGAGGACTTCTGGGTTTAGGACCTGGAGACCTATCAGTGCATGCGTAGTGATGCAAAGGGGTGCTAGGAGGTATCCGTATGGATATGGCATGGCCTCATCACAGTGCGGTGTGCCAATACCCAATGCCTCTGTAGGTGCTAGGATGCCACTAATGTCCCTAAATATTCAATGGTAATACCATATGTGCCAATAGCATGTGCGGCTGGGTACTGTGCGCCCCTGCCACAGACACTGCTATTTCCATTGCTATTTCACTGATAATTCTGGAAGAAGAATATTCTTTTCCACACTTTTGTGTGACCATCAGACAGCGGTGACACGGCGGTTAAGTGCTGGATGACGGGACAGTACTTTTATGCCAGGACTGACAACCATGCTAGATTGTAGAGATTAAATTCAGTCAAAACTACAGCGGTATTATAGTGTTCATTCTAGCACTCGCTATCTTTGAAAACCCATGCAGTTCCTGTTCCCTGCCTGGGGTGTCGCTGTCTGCTGTGGTGTTTCTAGCACAGGTCGGGTTTGCATATCAGTGCTGATATACAGACCACACTGTGCTAGATGCACTACAGAAGACAGTGACACCTCAGGCGGGGAAGAGGAACTGCATGTGTTTTCAAAGATAGCGGGTGCTAGAATGAACACTATGTATTACTTAGGCAGTAAGCACAACTTTGTACTATGTGTCCATGATGCCTTAGATCAGCCATGTCCAACGTTGGCCCTCCAGATCCGATACGTAATGCCGGCGGTTGGAATCCCGACCGCCGAAATCCCGACATGGGGGGGACGTGGATCGCCCCCCCTTGCGGGCTCGCTGCGCTCGCCACGCAGCGGGCCTGGTGCCTCGCTACGCTCGGCACGCTATTTTATTCTCCCTCTATGGGTGTCGTGGACACCCACGGAGGGAGAAAGTTTCGGGATTTCGGCGGTCGGGATTCCAGTGTCGGGATTCTGACCGCCGGCAAATTGACCGCATCCCGGCCCTCCAGATGTTGTGAAACTACACATCCCAGCATGCTTTGCAATAGTTTTAGCATTCTCTAATAGCAAAACTGTGGCAAAGCATGCTGGGATGTGTAGTTTCACAACATCTGGAGGGCCAACGTTGGACATGCCTGCCTTAGATCAAAGTGAACTAATAAGGTGATCATTAATGCAGCCCTTAAAAATGGCCGCCTACACCGTGTGGGAAGTTAAAAATCTTAGATGAATGTTGTGTATATTAACAGTGCTGCTTAGCCATCTGTAATATGCAAAGTTAACTGAGATGCAAATTCCTCACTTACCAAAGGAGGGGGGCGTAACGTGTTGTGTATCGATAGAACACTGTCTGTGCACTCATACCTCAGCCTAAGCCTTGTAAAGAAATATTTCCAAATCAAATATCTACTCTAACGAAGAAATACAGTGTCGAAATAGACTATTGACAACTCAGATACTCCGGGGAAGATTTATTAAAATGATTTTTACTAAAATAATGTGAAAAGGTTTTATTTTAATATCACCTGAATGCATCAAAAGGATTTTGAAGCAGTTTTTGTGAAAAATGTAAAAAAAATGTGTAACCAGATCGCATTTCCCATACTTTTAATGGGAAATGCAATTTGCCCAAATTTGCTAAAAAAGAAAATATAAAGGAAAACCTACAGTGAGCCCTGTGGTAATAATGCTAGCTCCAGATGGCATATTTACTCAATGCAAAACAGGCTTGCCTACCCTCCCGGAACGGGCGGGAGGCTCCCGGAAATTGGGTCCGCCTCCTGGCCCCCCCAGGAAGGTGGGCAAGTTTCCCACTTACTGGCCAGAGCCCCCGCACCCCCCATTCCCACAGGTTCAATTACCGCAAACCGCGGGTCTGAGGAGAGGGGACGGGGCTAAAATGATGCGGTAGTGGTATTATGCTTCATTTAAGCCCTGCCCCCTCTATGCGGCCCACAAATCATGGAGTTTTATGGCATGGGGGTGGGGCCAAGTGATGTCAGCTTTGTCCCCATCCCCCCTGACATGTTGCTTCTCCCAGAGAGATGAAAATCAAAGTAAGCAAGTATGCTGCAAATCCCCTATCTGATGGACACACAAGCTGATCATTGTGTATTAAAAAAATCATGTTCCTCTCCCCAGGGTCAGGGCACAGTACTTCGGGAGAGGGCTGTCGGTCATGGGGGCTCTGCGCTGCTGTTGTGACCCCCGGTGCAGTAAAGTGACACGGCTGTTCACTTTACAGCAGTGGAGGTCACAGCAGCAGGGAGCCTTGCTGACCAACATCCCCGCAGAAGCTCCGATCAGTGAACGCCGGGCAGGTGGGAATGAACAACAGTGTGTGTGTGTGGAGGGGGGCAATCGTTAAGGGGAGGGGTGATGTCAGCAGTGGCGCTTGCATCGCATTTGTATGATGTGGTATTTCATAATCGGGCTCTTATTGTTTACAGCATAATAAAAAGTGCCAACTATTAAATCAGATTTTGGGGGACGCTGCTCCAACGCTCAAAAAATACCTGAAACAAATGCGATATTTAAAAGCAATAAAAACAATAGCTTGTAAAGGTTATTGTGAAGGGTAATATAATGTATACACAATGTTGGTGTCTGCGCACCTGTAAAAATGATTTAATGGACAGAGCTTCCAATTAAAATGCATATTGTTTTTAGCAGCCTTGCTGTTCCTCCATCGTTACTTCGGCGGCTGCTTGGTTTGTTTTTCTCTCTCGCTGCGTCAGATGACTCTGGGTGCAATACTCTGCAGCTCTCCAGTCCTGCTCACAAGGCAGCGTGCACTGAATCAGCTCCTGTCAGCACAGCCTGTCCCAGCGTTATATCATCATCTCGGGATACACACACTGCCCAAGACACGTCCCCCCCCCACCCCTCTCGCTTGGCTACACGTAACCTGCGGAATTTGTCACCTTGGCATGGGTACCGTCTCCTGCCAAAGCCCGTAAATTGCCGCGGTTTCCATGTAATTGATCTACGAGTACAAAGAAAATCTGCGAGGCCTCAATTCCTCTTAGAGGGGGTTATTCTAGTCCATTCTTTCTGACAAAATCCTTCTTAGATGGACAAAACCATGTGCACTGCAGGTGGGGCAGATGTAACATGTGCAGAGAGAATTAGATTTGGGTGGGGTTTTTCTTCAAAGTGAGATCTATATTGAAGTGTAAAATCATGCAGTCAGTATTTTCCCTGCACAGAAACAAAATAACTCACCCAAATCTAATTCTCTCTGCACATGTTACATCTACCCCCCTGCAGTGCACATGGTTTTGTCCATCTAAGAAGGATTTTGTAAGAAAGAATGAACGAGAATAAACCCCAATATGTGAAAGTTTGTGCGGAAGTTACAGAGTGAGAGAGAACCAGCCGGCCTGGAACCAAGTCTCAGATCAACTCTGCACCACTAATAGTGCCTCATATAGAGAAGTATGGGAGCGGAACATCCCTCTTATACAGCACCCAGAGGAGCCATTGGCTTTCTGTGTAGAATGTGGAGCTTGGAGCAAAGAAGAGGAAAGTGGGGAGTGATAAGAACATTTACACACATTAAGGGATTTAACGAAGGAGTCCAGGAACGCATAACTCATAGGAAGAGAAGTCCTGGAACAAGAGGTCGGACATTGAAGCTGACGGATTGTCAGTTGCTTAGTAAAAGTTGTGTAATCATTTTGTGACTTCCCAACAGAGACCGAAACATTGCTAATTATTTTCACAGATGCTTGACGTGTACATACTGTAAAGGGAGCGGAATACATTTGCCTCTTTTCAAAGAGCAGCAATCCCTGCTAAGCCCCAGTGGGGCCCCGTATTCGTTTCACACCAGCTCAAGTCAGGCCAGAGCAGAAAATGCAGTCGACACAAGAAGTCAGCGGTTGCGCACTTAGTGGGGCACGTTTTTTACCATTGATGCTAGCTAATTGGCCTGCTGGCATAGGATACTTATCCCGGTGTCTGACTTGGACATTAAAGGCCCAATTCAGAACTGATCGCAGGGCAAATTTGTTCTCAAATGGTCAAAATGATGCTTCACTGCAGGTGGGGCAGATGTAACATGTGCAGAGCATAGGCGTGCGCAGCACATTTTATTAGGGGGGGCACCATCAAAGGGGTGTGATTAGCTCCACCTATTGGGCATGTCTAACACCACCAATCAGGCGTGTCTTCCGTCATCTATTGGCACTCGCTACAATATAAAAAGTCTCTCAGCCACGCTATTATCTCCTGCCTATTGCAGTTTTGATCTTCTAATTACTCTGTGTAACACTAACAGCACATGCAAATAAAGTCATACACATATATGGATGACGCATGTAGTAATATGAGAATGGTCTAGTACAATTACCAGTGCAAACACGTATTATTGATTGATGGGCGCTTCTTTAAATGGAATACAGTTCTAAAGAGCAAAAGGCTTTGGTTAAAGATATTGTTGGTATTGCTAGCGACAGAGGTGTTCATAAGGGTGGGCACAGCATTAGGGGGTGCCTGTGCCCCCTAATGCCCCTTTCAGACCGCACTTTTAAAACGGTAAATTGCCGTTTTTTTACCGTTTTAAAACGGTAATGTGTGCGGTCTGAAAGGTCCAGTCCCACTTAACCGGTTAGAAAATGCCGTTTTTTCTAACCGGTTAAAATGCAGGGTCCTACCCGTTTCTGAACCGGTATTTTAGCGCAAAAATCGGCTCAGAAACGGTATTTAGGACCCAGCCAATGAGCTGGGTCCTAAATTCAGCACAGTGAATACTTAATGAGCGCTCATTAAGTATTCACAGCACTGGAGCCCCCCCCCCGCGTGTGTCGACACCCCCCGCGCGCGTGTCGACGCCCCCCCGCGCGTGTCGACGGCCCCCCCGCGTGTCGACCCCCCGCGCGTGTCGGCGCCCCCCCCCCCGTGTCGACTTACCCCGTGCCGGTATCTCCGTTGTGGTTCCCGGCACTGCAGCTCAGTATGCTCGGAAAGCACTTATGAAAAAAGTGTCTTTCAGAAAATGGCTGCCCCCCATACGGAAGACAGTTTTTTTAAACAGGGTTTCCTATGGGGCAGCCATTTTCTGGAAGACACTTTTTTCATAAGTGCTTTCCGAGCATACTGAGCTGCAGTCCACAACGGAGGTACCGGCACGGGGTAAGTCGACACGGGGGGGGGGGGGGGCGCCGACACGCGGGGTGGGGGGGGCGTCGACACGCGCGGGGGGCGTCGACATGCGCGGGGGGCGTCGACATGCGCGGGGGGGCGTCGACATGCTCTCGGTCGACACGCGAGGGGGGGGGGGGAGCTGCACGGAGGGGAGGGCTGAAGGCTGCACTGGCTTTGACCCTGTATTTGGAAAGTTTCCAAAAACGGGTCTGCCAGTGTCAAAAAATCGGCACTTAAACGGTAATATACCGTTTAAGTGCTGCGGTGTGAAAGGGGTTTTATCTGGCAGACCCGTTTTTGGAAACGTTTCCAAATACAGGGTCAAAGCCAGTTATGCGGTCTGAAAGCAGCATAACACTCAATGTGCGCACAGCTATGGTGCAGAGAGAGTTAGATTTGGGGGAGTTATTTTGTTTCTGTGCAGGGTAAATACTGGCTGCTTTATTCTTACACTGCCATTTAGATTTCAGTTTGCACACCCTCCACTCAAATCTAACTCTCTTTGCACGTTACATTTGCCCCACCTGCAGTGCACATGGTTTTGCCCATTTTGAGAACAAAATTGCCTGCGATCAAATCTGAATTAAGCCCAAAGATCTGTAGTAGGGTATGCTGTGATGTGTAGTTCAGCAACAGCTGGAGGGCCAAAGGTTCCCCATTCCTGTTCGAAGTGATATAGTTTAATATCGCTTAGTGTGTACGCTCAATATAGTTAACGAGACAAACGCCCGCATCCATAACTGTCATTTGTACATGCAGGCTGATTTTGACTATTTCATCATTGACTGCATGTACGGAGCCGGGACCGGATGACGACGCTGGACGATATCATCCAGTGTGTATGCTCAATATTGTTCGTCTGCGGTACCGGCTAAGTTCAAGGGAACATCCAGGATTTCCTATTCCTGTCATGTGGGGGGGAGTAGCGTCCCAAGGAGCAATTCAAGTGTTGTTCCATTTAGCCGCACAAAGACACTGATGCTGACATTATAGGTAGGTTGTTCCGTCAATATGACAGGCCGGTAACTAATCACTGTATATTAGATCAATTTGATTTTTGCAATCCAATTTGAAATATGTTCTCCCGACGCGGTGTGATAAATATAATTGTTTCACACGCCGAGCTCTTATCTGAAACACAAATACGTTTTATCTGACAATTCGCTAATTCCATTTTGTTTTTTTTTCTAGAGATTGTCTTCATTACATTATTTCCCACCTTGTTCCTCCAACTTAAGGTCCCCGTACATTAGGCTGACTTGTCCTAAGGTTTCACGGCAGCTCCCCGGGAGGGCTCTGACACGATTTGGCAGTTGATGTGCCAAGTATTGCATGTGATAAATCGCATGCGATTTATCACATGCAACTGCCAGGGAGCCGGGCAGAGGAGGGGAGCTGGGCTGAGGGATGCTGGGAGCTGGCAGAGGGGGAAGAAAAGTGGCTGGTGGGGGTTTCACAGAAGCGGTGAGTGGATGCAGGCAGAGGGGAGCCGCTGGCAGTGTTCTCTGAGAGCAGAAAAAATACCCATATGAATGAGAGGTCGCTGATTGGCTGATCCCCTGCCTGGATCTCTGAGAACAACACCCTCCTGCACCCCCCACCCCCGCCCACGTCCACTCACCGCCTCTATGATTGCCCCGCCTGCCACTCTTCATCCCCCCCTGCCAGATCCAAGCGCCCCCCACCCGGCTCCGGGCTACACATAAGATTTTATCTATTTTTTGGGGGGTCTTAAAGAAAAAATATCCATAAAGTATAAAATCGAGAGGTTTCTGATCTTTTTCAGACTAGATTGTGACTATCTCCTTAAATGCAAGATTGTCCCATGACATCCATCTTGTTTTCCCTCAATTTCAGTCAACCTCAAATCTTTATTTAAAATTGTGGCAATTGTGCTTACAAGTGGAGTCCTATGACATTACAGCAATTTTCTTCCATTTTACACTTTTACAATGATTTTATACATCTCCCCCCTCTTCCCAGAAGAGCTCTCTGCAGCGTGACACACAAATGGGGTTATTTATCAAACAGACTAAAGGGTTCGGCCTTGCCGTGTATCGTCTATAATTCGAAAAGCAAAGTGGTCGCATTTTCGTTCATGACACAAAACATATAACTGTGGTGCACAAAGTGCCTCTCTCTCTCTTTTGTACAGTGATAGATAAACCGTGAGACCGTTTTCCAGTCAAACGCATTTAAGCGAACACACTATTTATTGTAACTATTTTAAATTGAGTTAATTGTGGTTGTTTTTTTCCCTCTCTTCTAAAATGTGGCTCAGTTAAGCCTAGATGTGAACATCGCTGAAGTGGAAGGTGTGTGGTTTGGTTTTGTTGAAAACAGAACACAAGCAGACTTTGGGGATTCAACTATTACTGGTTCAATCGGATCAATCTTGGGTCCTGCGTTGATTCTTACTTCAAGTTCGGGACTTGGTTTGAAAACCGAATCTCGGGTTTTGGATTACATGTAATGTCGGGTACCTGGTGATATTGGTGGTGGGGACCTGGGAGCGTGCATCATTAACTATGATGAGTGTACACACTAGTGGCGGGATGTACGAAAATGCGGTAAAACCCCTTTTTTACCGCATTTTCAAATGTACTTATCCCCAGGCACCGCAGGGCAGGGTATCGCCACTTTTGGGTGGCCATACCCTATAGAAGCCTATGGGATTCTATCGCCACCCGCCGTCTGCCACAGTCTCTTACCCTCCCTGTCCTCCCCTCCACCGCAGAGCACGGAGGAGGAGGTGACGGAGACCCCCACACAACATCACAGGTATCGCGGGGGGCCCCCGTCACCACACTGTGATGCTAGCGCATATGTTAGCTCATATGCGCTAGCATCATGGCTGTGGCGATGGGCAGCGATGTATGTTAAAGAACAAAAACAGGTCCAATTTATATGAATTAAGGGGGGGTTTAGTTTAGTTTTTTTTTTAAGATTTGTAAAGAGACCCACCTCCAAAACCCATAAACTTTCTATTGGCAGATGTGGACTGCATGACATCATTACACAATAACCTTATCACTAATTACCTAAATTAACTTAACTAGAAATGACCACACGGACCACTAAATTGCCATTTAAAATCAGTGAACTGTAATTTATTATAATGCTTAAACTATGTATGGTGGCAATAAGAAAGCACGGCCAGATCAAAAGTGACATTCCGACTTAATTTATTGGCAACGCCAAAAAATGCCGGGTCTCCAACTCTCTCCCCAATACACAATAATAGGGCCGGCTAGACAGCCAAGCCCAAATGACCCCCGGTAAGGAGGGCCAGCATATACAATGTATTGGTCAAGAGGGCACCCTAAAACAGTAGCTCAATAGCCACTGTAACTGCCGTATTTCCCTGCCACAAATATAGGTAGGACGTAGGTGTGTCACAACTGTTTTTAGGGGTACGTGTCAGCCAGCGACTGCGATCCAGTAAGCAGGGTTGTTCGGGGGCCACAGCTGGGAATGCATTAGCCTAGGAATCGGGCCCTCCCCAGTTTGCTATCTGTACAGCTCTTGGCACTGCATGGGCATTTTGGTGTAGCAGAGGTTAAGAAAGCCATTAATTTCTTGGCAGATTCTCAGGCGCTCCACTGGGACCGGCGGATCCATTACTGTTACAGCACCAGAGAAAGTATTTGTTGATGGTAGATATAGTGGGCAGTCTCCACACAGGACCCCTCCCCGCTCTGCTCCCTGGACGCACATTGCTAATTACATTGTCTTTTCATTATGTATGGGAGGTCCGGGGATTCCGTCTCCCTCAGTGCAATCCATCGCTTAGCTGTCATACCACGGTTATTATTTCATTGACTCATTCCAGAATAAGCTGCGGAGATGCTGCACATTCCTGCATATTGACTGTTATCTCTAGAGTAGGGAATAATTACCGGGTACAGGTATGGGGAGTGATTAATCCTCTCCACCATGTTGTACTTATGGCGGTGATTATATTCTGCAGCATAGATGCAGCCTCTGGTGGTGGGTTATAGGGAAGGGGCTGCTTACCCTGATACTGCTAAGGGGGTTAGTACTGCAGTGACTGGGAGGTTAGTACTGCAATGACTGGGAGGTTATTGTGGCCAGTATTGCAGTGATTGGGTAGTTACTGGGATCAGTATTGCAGTGACTGATAGGTTACTGGGATCAGTGCTGCAGTGACTGGTAGGTTACTGGGATCAGTGCTGCAGTGACTGGTAGGTTACTGGGATCAGTGCTGCAGTGACTGGTAGGTTACTGGGATCAGTGCTGCAGTGACTGGTAGGTTACTGGGATCAGTGCTGCAGTAACTGGTAGGTTACTGGGATCAGTGCTGCAGTGACTGGTAGGTTACTGGGATCAGTGCTGCAGTGACTGGTAGGTTACTGGGATCAGTATTGCAGTGACTGGTAGGTTACTGGGATCAGTGCTGCAGTGACTAGTAGGTTACTGGGATCAGTGCTGCAGTGGCTGGGTGGTTACGGGGGCCTAGTACTACAGTGACTTGTAGGTTACTGGGACCAGTATTGCAGTGACTGGTAGGTTACTGGGGTTATTCACGCAGTGACTGGTAGGTTACTGGTATCGGTGATGTAGTGACTGTGAAGTAATTGTGGCCAGTATTGCAGTGACTGGGTGGTTACTGGGGTTAGTACTGTTGTGACTGGAAAGTTATTGTGGCCAGTATTGCAGTGACTGGATGGTTACTGGGATCAGTGATGTAGTTCCGGGGGGGGGGGGGGGGGTGCGGGGTGGTTAGTACTGCAGTGACTGGTAGGTTACTGTGATCAGTGCTGCAGTGACTGGTAGATTACTGTGATCAGTGCTGCAGTGGCTGGTAGGTTACGGGGGCCTAGTACTACAGTGACTGGTAGGTTACTGTGATCAGTGCTGCAGTGACTGGTAGATTACTGCGATCAGTGCTGCAGTGGCTGCTAGGTTACGGGGGCCTAGTACTACAGTGACTGGTAGGTTACTGGGACCAGTATTGCAGTGACTGGGTGGTTACTGGGGTTATTCCTGCAGTGACTGGTAGGTTGCTGGGATCATTGCTGCAGTGACAGGAAGGTCATTGTGGCCGGTATTGCAGTGACTAGAGTCAGGTAGCCATTATATCTGGCATCAGTAACCTGTATGGACCGGTATTTGCAGTGCCAGGAGACACATGTAGTATTGCAGCAGTGGCAGAGATTTGTCACACACAGATCTATTAAGCCATATATAAAATAGATCAAGTGAAATCTCATTTGTAGGCATTAGGGCTGTGCTTCCATATACCATGGCATTAGGGCTGTGCTTCCATATACCATGGCATTAGGGCTGTGCTTTCATATAGCAGTGGCGGATTGGCTATAGACCTTATTATCAAACATTCCCATTAGGCTGGCACTGGGCACCTGTGAGGCCACCTGTCACCCAGTGACTTGGAGAAGTACGCCTGCCAGGAGTATTGGCCTCACTGGGATCCCGGGACTGTGTTGGTGGAACTGATTTGATTGATGTACAAGATCCACCCATGGGGTACACTGGGGCTTAGGGCGCAGTACTCAGCAGAGTTTGTATAAGTATCTGCAGAGGATTTGCCCCGGTTCTCATGTCTGATGAAGGGAGTGTTACCAAACCGCATGCATCAAGGTGACATACTGTCATATGTGCTGGATACTCTCCAACACATATGACAGCTTCGTCATTTCAGCTTCTGGCCCGGGTTAGGCTTCTGTAAATCTTCAGCTATTATGATAGGGTATTGCACACCCTGCCACCTCCACATGCTGGTCCTTGTAGTGCTACAACACTACAGTTTGCTGATAACTCTTTGAGGTTTATTTGCTAAGATGGGAGTTCTATTGAAGATGAGTTGTTGCTATGGGCAACCAATCAGAATCTACTTATTTATTTAGCACCTTCTGGAAGATAATAGAATCCCAGCTATATATTTCTATTCCACCTTTAATGGACCTCCTGTGCCGGTAAATAACCCCCTGTAGTGCAGTGTGAGGGAGCTGTCCATTGAGCCTGGTGCTGAAATGTGTACATGCAGAGAGGGGCAACATTATTATAGCATGTTCCTTAGTCCGGGAGGGACCTGTATCCCCCGTATATCTCATCTGTATGTAATGTAACCTCTCTCTTAGAGATGTACCAAGCCACTGCAGTATATCCTGCCACACATTGCATTGATACTAATTGCATATGTACTAACATTTGCGATTAGTACTGCCAAGGACAGCTCTTTGCGAAAAGAGCTGCCCTTTGCGAGGTCGCTGGCGCCTCTCACCTCCTACACCCAGGAGCCTCCTGCTGCAGACTACTGCTCCTCCTGCCTGCACCCGAAAGAGGAAGTACTGCTGCTAGGGAGGAGAAAGTCATAACAGCAGGTGAGGGGGGGTCATGGGCAGCGCGGTCTGGTGTGGGGTAGCCGGGGATGCGAAGATAAGCCAATAGTCTTCTATAGGGTAACACCAGAAAAAGCTGTGGCGGAAACACATCGGCCCCACCTTGATACATATGAAAATACTGTTAAAAACCCTGAAACCGTTTTCCGTTTGATACATCACAGCCTCACTCTCTCGTTTCCTCTCTCCTTCACTCCTCCCACTCACTCACTCCCCCCTCTCTCATTCTTCCTCGCTCTCTCTTCCTCCCTCTTTCTCTCTGACTTCCCTTTTATTTATCTTCTTTGACTCTATCTCTTGTATTTCTCTCTACCTTTCTCTATCTCTCTCCTCTGCTTTCCATTCCCCGTCTCTCCCCCTCTAATCCTTCTCACTCCCTCTCTTATGACCGTAGCTCTGTCTCTAATTCACGTTTCCTCTCTCCTCTCTCTCCCTGTTGGCACACCTCCCCCTCTCTCCGAGTCTCTCTATCCTGCCAGCTGTGCTTGCCATGCTGAGTGCTCTCTGGCATGTAATTTACTGTGGGTAAAGTTACAATCACTCCGCACTTCAGTCAGATTTGGGCTGATTTCCTTATTTCTTGAACGTGTTTGGACGCGGGCCAGGTGTGCAGGATCCTGGCAGAGCACGTCCTGTGTACTTTCTCTGTGTAAACCTCTTCATCTTTGTGTGTTTTGTGCGGCTGTGTGATATTTTCCTGTTATTTTTTTTTCTTTTTATTGCAGCTCTCGCTCTCGGAATATATTGGTTTTCCGTGCTATTATCTCTGTGTATCACTTTGGGTATAATAGGGGTAGCTGACTGATGTCACACAGACGGCGCGACAATACAGCCATTCATGACAGAAAACCCCGCTACCTCTTTGCTGTGATTTGTGCGGCATGTAATTGGTTCCCAGCGTTACCGATTGCATCCGTGTCTGGGGTCCGTCGTTATATTTGCAGCTGTTTCTGTAGTTCAGATAGTACACCGTTCGTGTGGTTGAATACACAATTTTGTTTCTTTTACTGCCAAATGGCCTTGCTCTCCCCCATACGTCCGGAGGGCTGTTATGCCACATCCTGCAGTATCAGCAGCTTGTGTGAAAGGGACATGAATAAGGCAATGCCATACGGGCCCCATAAATGAACCAACCTCATTTTCTTCTCACCTAGACAGTTATTACAGCTCTGTACACGTGCTGTGTGCCTCTCAGTGTGTCTTCGCAGTGCCGCCGTCCTTTATATCTTAGCATTTTTTTTGTAGCTTTATTGCTGATGGCCTCGCATCCTCTTCTATTTCCTTGCGGTTCTTTCTTTTTCTCGCTCCATCTCGATATCAGCGGCTGCCCCCCCCCCGCCTCGCCTCCTCCTCCCGCCCTACATCTCTCCATTTCTCAAGGCCTGCACAGTAGTGATAAATCTTGTGACATTTTTCAGTGACCTTTTTAAGTGGCAGCTCCGCGCCCCCTCGCCTGTCACTTCCTCACACCGCCATTGCAGGGCAGGTCACCATCGTTTCCACACTCCCCTCCTCTGCCCTCTCCCCGGTACTTTCTGCTGTCATCTCCATCTGGAATGTCACCCACCTCCCAAAAGGTCAATACCGCACTATCGCCCCCAAATGATTCGCAGCAGCTTAAAGGTGCAGGCTCCCCGCACGGAGACGCATTCTAGGTGCAGCGTTAAACTTTAACTTGTTGTCTGAGAACTACTACTAAATAGATGCATTTTATCATTGCAGGGACCTCTTAGCGCTTGTCTATATGTCAGTACCCGGTTTTGTTTTATCACCGTTTATACCCAACAGGATACAACTACGTATAAGTAAGTGCTAATCATGTTAATAACTGCGGCATGAGGATAGTTTCATAGCATCACCCTAAACTTTCTAGTGCATGTCCTCTTTGACCTTGGGACACTGTTGCAGTTACCCATTTGTGCAGCGGGGGTTATTCAGACCTGGTCGCTGTGATCAGATAGCCGCTGCCCAGTCAGAGTGAAATCCAGCCCCGGGCAAGCCTGCGAATGGCCTGTGAAAATATTGCAGGCCTCCGACCAGCTGCATATCCAAGCGTAACCCACTTACATTGAATGGTTTCCCCCGAATCCCCACTGTGTGCAATCTGTGCATAGCCCCAGGCTCTCTCAGTCCGCACTATAGGAACATGAGGCTCGAGGCCGGAGATGATGTCAAAAACCCTCCCTGCAAACTCCTGGGCGCGCCAGAAAAGGGACGGGTGACACCTATAAACGCCGGCTTCCCGTCAATCAACTTGCGACTGGCCAGCTTCCCATCAATCAACTTGCGACTGGCCAGCGGTTTAAAAAAATATGCTGGATTTTATCACAGTTCAACAATCGCTCCTGCTGCGAATTCCACCTTAGAACTGATGTGCGCTTACAGCATACGTAAGATGAGGCGGCTATTTACCAAGCAATATAGGAATTAGAGAGGAATTATCTTCAGTGGCATTTGCTGTTTGGTGTGACCCAGTGATACGGTACTGTTCTGTCATGGGTGTGTACTGTAACGGAGATAGCCGTCTTGCACATACATTACATGTGATTAGCCGCATATGCCAAATATCAGTTAACTAGTTAAAAGTCTGTCAAAATGACACCACCTACAATGTACTTTCGCCTCGAGCTGTGACCGTTTTAGCCTACAAACTCTCCACACCCCCCAGTCCCTATCTACCATATCCAGCAAGTTTTGAACAGATAAGTGTCCCTGCACTATTTGCTTTCTGTTATGACAACTTTTAGCACACAAAGGAGTAATTTGATCTGTCGAGCGGCCTCTGTTGGTTAGTGGCTGTACTTTACCTCATAAAGGTGAGGAGTCATTAACCTTTTATATATATATAGATTCGGCCTCCCCATCTCGCGACTGATAAAAGGCCACCCCGTTGTTCTGCGCATCGGCCAAAAGCCAATATCAGCCGGTGTGTTGCCATCGCCATAGCGAGCTGTTTGTTGTTTTTTTTTTTTTTTAACAATCCACATGGTTTTCTCAGCGGTAATGACATCAGAGCTGGATTCCATCAGACTCTGACTTCACCTCTGTAATCTCTGGTGGTATTTTGAGGACAGACATATTTCTTTCAGCCTCAGATTATTCCAGGAAATGTTAGAACTACATCAACACTAAATGCTTAGTCCCCGGATAAATACCATTTGGAGAACAAAGAAACACAAATTGCTGAGGAACAACGATTATAACTGAGCCAGTAAACAGGCACTTATGATCGCTGCCTGCAGGGTGTTGTGTGCTGTTTGTGCTATTGCTAGTTTTGTATATCTGTAGCTGCCTATTGGACCTCGCTTCTAGACCGTAGGTGCTCTACAAATGCATGCGCCGAATGCCCGCCTGGCGAGGCAAGGTCAGGTAGTTCTGCTTTATAATTGAAGGGCCTGAAATTGGTGCCAGGATTTAGGACGTTCTAATCTAATCTGGTTCTCTCCGCGTCTAATGGTTTCAGTGTAACCAGTAAATCCTCAGCACTGGTGCGAGCTTTCCAAAACAAACCCCTTAAACACTCTGCAAGTGTCTGGAATTGTGATGAGGCCACGTTCTCCATCCTCTGTACAGATCTTCCCCCGCTTCGGTTTATACGCTGGTACATAATTGTTTTCAATGCAGCTCTGCACTAGATATGAGCAGTCTGGGGTCAGCCTGTTCTGTCCTGGAGGTGCAAGGGGGGGCTCTGTGCCATGCGTTAACCTGTTCTGGGGCATCGGGTGGCAGATGTCTTTTTTCCTTGTGCAGCTCTGCTTACAGGCTAAAGAGGTTTCATCGCAGGATGTGCACAGTCAATTATATGACGTCATCTTTGTTCTAGACCGGAGAAGTAAAACAAAGGCCGTGTACGGCGATCACAGTGAATTATATGGAATCACTACTTGGAGGAGTTTCATGTAATGTTCTCTGTTGCAATTTTAGGACGAGAGCGATTCTTTCAGAAGCTTTAATTGGCCACTGGAAGAAACAATTATACGAGATAGCAGTAGGTAATGAATGGACAGAATTGTTCTAGGAGAGATTAGAAAAGTCTTACAGCGCTGGTTTGGGGAGGCATCATGTAGTGTAGGGAAAGAGGGTGTATTATGGAGGTATGTAACAGAAGAGTATTTAGGACCATTTCTATAGGACAACAGTTGCTAGGTTTTGCTTTGGGAAGCCGCACACTTACTTGCATATACATATACAGCAGGGGCAGTGGCGTAACTTGAAATTTTGCGCCCCCCTGCCAAAAAAGTCTCTGGCGCCCAATCTCCCCCCCCCCCCCCCCCCAGGGGTTTCTTGCTTACATGTTAAGTCACACACCGTAATGCCCATTAAATAGTATGCCTGACATTACACATTATGACTCAAACTGTAATGACACATTATGCAACACACCGTGATGCCTAGTACATATTTTACCACTCAGTATTGGATATTACATATTATGCCACATAAGTGGCTACATGTTACTTGTTAGGAGTTTCTTGATCAATGCCAGGGACTTCATGCTCAATGTCACAGGAGATTACAGGCTCGGGGGAGTAAAATGCTCATTGCCATGGGGGAGCGGAACAATGAGCAGGGTAGAATTTGCACAGAAGCTCCTGTGCTATAACTAATAAAGATAGTGATTTAAAGTGCACAAAAGCATTAAGTATACTAAACAACCCCTCAAGCTATATTAATTTGGAAGTCCAGTGATGACAGTGCTTAATATATTGTCCCCATATTGTGCAAGATTACTCTTAAGTAAGCAGAGGCATAGCATGGGGCTATGTGTAATCGATGCTAGCTGCCAATGGGGAGTGCTATCAATGTTATCAGTGCCAAGTGGGAGGTTAATCAATGCGCGTTGCCAAGGGGGTGGATGACAGAGCAGTGAGTGAGGTGACAGCTGAGCATGGCATCAGGCAGCTGAGCAACCATAGCCCAGTTGTATCAGAGCAGGTCCTCGCCAGGACACTGGAAAGATAGCCCAGCCATGGACCTGGCTGATCGTTGGCCGTTTCAAATCTCGCGCCAGCTCTCGGTCCGGCAGCCAATCAGTAGCCACCACTGCAGTTCCTGACTGGCTGCTGGGCTCACTTGGCAGCCCGAAATTTGAAATAGCCGACGAATAGAAGCAGAAAGGTCCGCGGCTATGTCTCCAGTTCCTGTCTCCCGCTGGAGCATCTCCTCTTACCTAGACAGCGCTGCGGGTTAGCAGGAGCAGAAAGGTCCGCGGCTATGTCCGCGGCTATTTCTCCAGTGTCCTGTCTCCCGCTGGACCATCTCCTCTTACCTAGCCAGCGCTGCGGGTAGGAGCAGGACTGTCAGCGCTGTGGATGGGAACAGACTGTCAGCGCTGCTGCCAGTAGGAGCCTCCGCCTCCCCTTTAACTTCACTGGTCATTCCTGCATGGCAGCTCGGGTGTATTCAGCTGCGCCCCGCAGACCCCTGCTCCTCCAAGCAATGGCGGGGGCTGCCACACGGTAGTTACGCCACTGAGCAGGGGTGGGGAACCTTTTTTGTGCCAAGGGCCGTTTGTATGGGGAAAAAATCCTTCGGGGGCCATATGTAAAAATTTATCTTTTAAGTTGTCCTGCTGCAGCCATCCCACGCTCCAGCGGCTGCCGCTGAATAGCACTGACAGCTAAAGGGCTGCTGTTGATTAAGAGGAATCTCGCGAGAACTACCGACCTCTCGCGAGAATTCCCCTGTACTTGACTCCCGGCAAAGCCACAGAGGTGGGTGGGCGGACCACTCGGACCTGAGGTTCCCCACCCCTGATATACAGTAATACAGGTATGTGGACAGTATAAAAACTGAACACAGTACCACTTTTGGCCATGGTGTAGCACTGTAGAGCCCCATAATTCTTCTCTTACCTATTTATGGGACTGTGTGGTTTGTAGCTACCATAGGTGCAGGGAGTGCAGCTGCTATGGGGTCCAAAGCAGAGAGGGGCCACCTTCGCTTCCAAAGTTACATGTGTTGTATACATTTTGAACAATTGGGTGCTACAGTAGGCACGGAAGTGGCGTGGCTGGTGAGAAGGTGGGCTGTCTCGGAGGAATGCCATCATGATTACATCGCCATGGCTCCGCCCCCGCTATACATTGAAGAAAAAGCAGGCACTGTATTATGGGGTTGGGGTTACGATGACGCAATTCATCTTCAAAGGACATGAATTTGTCTTTTAGCTCCATCCCTCTATCCGGCTCCAGGATTCCCCTATTAATCTTCCTATGCTGCCTGCTTCACTAGGAAGCGGTCAGAAAGCGGGAGAAACAGACACTTCTGTGGTTGGGGGGACTGCACGAAAAATCTGGAGTCTCCTGCACATCGCAGGAGAATAGGAAAGAATGCTCCAAAGCTTTGTACATAGACCGGTAAAGTAGGTAATAAGAGTCCTATGGCTTTGCGAGAAACAGACTACGTTCAGTCTCTGCCAATAAAAGAGCAATTTGTTGGTGTTATTTAAACTCCTACAGAACCTTAATTTCCAACCTGCTCTGTAAAAGCATTTAATGGCTGATACTGTCATCAGATTATGTCGGAAAACACAGAGCAACATTGAGTTCCCCAAAGTCTCCTTATTAATGAGAATATAGTGCGGGTGGCAGCTGAGTGAGGAATACAGAGGATGACACAGATGAGCAGGGAGGGGAGAGGAAGGCGAGAGAGAAACCAATATAGGGAAAGAGGGCAAAATATGGGAGCGCAGAGAAAGAAAGCATGACTTGGAAGATCACCTCCCAAGGACGGACCGCAGAAAGAAAACCCTAGTCGCCAGGTTCTCTGTGCCAAGAGTAATGTTACACAGGTGGTTTACCCGCAGTCATTCTATCCGCAGAAATCACAAACTGGATATTGCAGCAAATATAGACCTAGACATCCATTAAATGTTAGAGCAGAATGTTATCCCAGCGGCGCGCTGGCTGTGGCTGCTGACAGAGGTTTACCCGAGGGGGAAGCGCTCCTGGAAAATACAGCTCTATTGGTATCAACAGTCCCTGCCAAGTACCCGGCACACAGAGCGTTCACTGCTTCTAAGCAGCGATTTGCGGCTGGGTTTTCAGGATGTGTTTCAGAGCTTCAGATAAAGTACCGACCAATCGGTGTCATTTTACAGGCTGTCTGAAAAATTACAAGAATGGATTGGTTGGTACTTTATCTGGCTCCACTTTATCTCTCTCCAGACTTTGATAAATCTCCCCCTCTGTCTGTTAGGCCTCAAAATCACCTTCATATATTCAAGGAATCTAAAGGGCACTAAAGGTGCCCATACACGTTATAATTATTGTATATAATATTGTATAGAATATCGCATCTCGGTTTTGCGATGAGATGAGACCTAGTACAAAAAGTATGTGCTGCACCGAGATGCGATATTGTATACAATAATTGTAATGTGTATGGGCACCTTAAAGGCGAAATTCAGTTAGCCTGCGTCTTATGCTGCCCATATACTTGGCATCGCACTCGAAGTGCACTGTCCATCGAACCCGATCGCATCTTGTGCCCCCTTTACAGCACCCAATGTCGCATACCATCTTGAGATGGCACATCAGGTGCTGGAAGAGGGCAGGCAGAGGGCGGCATTGTGTATCGCAAGAAATAAACTGTTCTTAGCCAATCAGAGGACTGCCCAGTGTTTTAAACACTTCTGCCGCCACCGCTGACTGACCCCCGCTAGCGCTACAGCTACAACGCCACCCTCTGCCTGCCATCTCCCACGCCGCCAGCAGACCCTCCGGCCCCCTCTCCCCATCCCCACGCCGCTGAAAAAGCGTTCCCTCCGCTCCCCACCAGCGGATTGCATTCGAGCATCTCATGTGGTTAAGAACCACATGCGATTACTCCTGCAATTCAATAAATATTATGTACAGCACATAAGACCTTGAGACCCGACATTCGATCGGCGTGCCCGCGCATCGCACCGAGTGGTGTACATTTTGTGCATACCATCATTCGATTTATTGGTCAGATGTGGTCGAAATCGAATGATTGCATGCAATATCTCACAAGTGTATGGGCAGCATTAGTGATCGCAAATAAATTGGCTGAATATTGGTTTGCAGTTGATTGGGCAGCTTCCATTGTGTGTATCACTGAATATTGGATGCTTTATTGAGTGTAGATTTTTTTTTTCTTAATAAAGAGATTTTCCTTGGGCTGGACTGGCTCACCGGTGTGCAGGGAAAATCCTTGTTGGGTGCCACTTCCTCCTCTAGGGTACGGTTACTTGGTGGAACAGCATCATGGATGAACTTGTTGCTGCCAATCCAAGTGGGCGGTAGACACCTGTACCTGCTTTATAAAGAGGCCTTGTTCTTTGCATGCCCTCTAATGATTGGCCAAGTCCCTCGGTGGTGGTTGGCTGCACCTTTTTGAGCACACCCCACTGGTGGGCCTTTTATGCCCCAGTCCAACACTGCTCTGTTGTTTTTATGTCCTATCCAGGCTGCATTAGTTTGGATGATGTTGACTCTAAGGGCCTGATGTAACAAGCTTTAAAAACTGATAAAGTGGAGAGTGATAATCAACCAGCCAATCAGCACCTACCTGTCATTTTTCAAACCCAGCCTGTCATGGCAGATAGGAGCTGATTGGCTGGCTCGTTATCGCTCTCCAATGTATCACTTTTTGAAGATTGATACATCTGGCCCTCTATCTGATGGACAAAGGCCCCTCTGCTCTTGCTATGGGATGGTTGCGCTGTATTTATATATTCTTAGCAATTCATCAGTGTCTAGATATACAGTCAATATGTTGAAACCAAAAGGTCGACATTGGCAAGACTTTGACATCCGCAAGGTCAACACAAGCAATGGGTCAACGCAGGGAAAGCTTGACAGGAATTTTTCACAATTTTTATTTCTTTATATTATAATATACACGTTGATTCCAATTGGGAATGACCCAATTAATTACCAAATCTTGAAGAGAGATCAAGTACCAGCCAATCAGCGTCTGTCTCAACTTTTAAGTTGAGAGCTGATTGGTTGGTACTCTGTTTCTCTCCAAGTTTTGATACATCTCCCCTGTATCTGGTTCCTGTAAGTTGGCGTCACGAAATGCGTTTCCTTTGTCCAGATGATATGGGATGTAAGATCTGCTGAATGCACTAGGAGCATACAAGGTGTTTAATGGGAAATCTATACTACAGTACTATATGACCGTACATTGTTAGGTGCGGGATGTCTGCGAGCACTTCCGAAAGCGATACGGCCATTGAATATAGTCTGTAAGAAAAGGCCGGATGTTCTGTATACTGTGAGAACACAATAGGAGGAAAGTTACTGCGGTGTTAACATGAGGCACCGGGATAACTTAGTAGCTGAGGTCCGGAGGGGATTATCCACTAAGAGATCCCCCTTGGGGTTGGCACATATGTTGCACGCGGTCTGATTAAAGCATCTCTCGGCTGGCGTCTGTGCCAGGTGAATAAGTCTGTCATGTATGGTTATGTACGCAGTCGGCATAATGCAGCACACAGGCATTGTTCTCCCTCCTTACGTTCTGACTGAAAACAAAAGCTTTTTAAAGAAAAATGTGAATTATTTAAGTATGCTGGAAAGTACATTGTGTGTATTAGGACAGTCCCGAGCCGTGGTATCGGGCAGGTTCCTAAGTGTGCGGGTATACTCTGTTACTTCATTTATGTTTCATTTACACAGAAGCAGATGCTGCAGAGTGCCATCTGCTTTCCTTAACCGAAAGGAAATCCGTGTACGGCAGATCCCATGGTACCTAGAGCCGCAGGTTTTTGGTTGCCAGTGGCGTAATTAGGAATTTTGAGCCTCCTTGCCCAAAAAAGTTTCTGACACATACATTATTTTTTTTACCACATTCTTGTTGCCGGGGGTTACATGCTCGTTGTCAGGGGTTACATGCTTGTTGTTAGGGGTTACATAGTCATCCCCAGGGGTTAAATACTCCTTGCCAGGGGTTTCATGCTTGTTGTCAGGGGTTTCATGCTTGTTGTCAGGGGTTACTTGCTTGTTGTCAGGGGTAACATGCTCATTGTCAGGGGTAACATGCTCGTTGTCAGGAGTTACATGCTTGTTGCCAGGGGTTTCATGCTCATTGTCAGGGGTTACATAGTTGTCTCCAGGGGTTAAATACTCCTTGCCATGCGTTTCATACTTGTTGCCAGCGGTTTCATGCTCGTTGTCAGGGGTAACATGCTTGTTGCCAAAGGTTTCATGCTTGCAGGTGCGCAGCATTCCCATAATGCTATACGCGCTGTATTTCCCTGACTGAGTTCTAGGCGGCGGCCATTTTTGGAGAGTTCTTTTCAGCAGATGCCATGCGGACAGCCAGACTGCGTGGAATTTGCATAGATCACGAACCACTAAATAAACTTGGCACTTGCAGACAATATGGGGTCTATTTACTAAGCCATGTAGAGTGATAAAGTAGAGAGAGATAAACTACCAGCCTAGCACCTCCTAACTGCCAGGCTACGGGCTGTGTTTTAAAAATGGCAGGAGCTGATTGGTTGGTATTATGGGCATGATGTAGGCCTGCTCGCTGGGCAGCGTGTGTCAGTGTCCCTCCCATGGCCGGGCAATGTCTGCGTTTTCCATGACACTCCGCCCCAAAACGCCCACCACCTTTCAATCACCTTGTGTACGGCCAGAGAAGGCTAGTTATCATATGGTTTGTTCGCAAGGGGACCCCACGCATGCGCACATCGCTACATGTCATCAATCCATGTCTTTCCAAGGCTCACTACCAAGGCCCCTGTGTCCTCTAGTGGTTCACCAATGATGAGCAGCAGATCGCTAGCGGTAACGGCATCTATTTTGAACATAAACAATCTTTGGTTGCACAAGGTCAGACATGACTGTTTTCTTCCTATGTATCTTCAAAGAGAAATCTCAGCTTCTCAGTAGCTTGTTATATTAATATTCAAGGCCGTCAGAGGACCCAGAAGTGTAAAGTACAAGCCTCGCAGCCTCGCTATGCCGTGACTATTCAATTATATTGTGTGTGTTCAACGAGTAAAGGGCACTTCAGCATCTTCGCCTTGGGTGTCAGATGAACCTGCGCCACCAGTCCACTGATGTCCGCTAGTCCACAGGGCGCCGCTCCCCCTCCAATAACCAATTGCAGCATAATTAGTGTGGAAAGTACTTGGCACATACTTCTGCCTTGTACTGTCAGTGACAATGTGCGGCCCGGTAGTTACAGAGGAATTGTCACTGGTGTAACATGATGAGAAGCATCGCCTGTCACAATGTAACGTCTGCGCACTTTCCCACTAGACTTTCTTGGGCTAGTGTTGGCAGCACTAGAGACTTGCCAACCTCAGGCTGACTCCAGCTCCGGGAATTTCTGAACAATCTACATTTTCTTAATTATTATTTATTATTAAGGTCTCCTGTCTGTTTTTTAAAGAATATACAGTACCTGCCTCTAATTCAAAAGGGGTAGTCCCAGTTTGGGAATTAATTTCATCTGGATTGTTTTTTTTTTTTTTTTTAATGCCCCAATTTGAAGTAATGACAACTGCCATTTAACTGTACAACCGTATATTTGAATTTTGAATGGTTTTATTAGAAGTGCTCAGAATAAACGGCCTGTTTCAGACCTGCGCGCTAGGCTGCGTATATATTCGCTGCCAGAATCCCCTCACTAGCATTTATACATCTGCTCGCATACGGCCGCACAAAGGAAAAACCATTGTTCGCTCAGCCATCTAGTTATTTTTTTTTTCCCCTGTGCAAATTAGTCATGTGACGTCAGCCGCCCGCCCTTAACATGCACCGTCATGCCTGCATTCACAGGGGTATGCCCAGCATTTCCATGGGCGTGCAGTGGGCACGCCCCCTGCCCTCCCAACCTGGAGCAAACGCCCGGTCGAGTGTGAAATTCGCCAAAGATGTTCACTATCGGACGGTGTCGCGAATTGAGCTCCCAAAGTACAGTGCAAAAACATTGTTGATAGACTTGATATCCTAGTGTCCAAGGTTCTCCAAGATAGTTGAGCGCGGGACGTGAATGGATAAACCAGCTCGGTAACAAAGTGCCCCTTAAGCGATATAGTAACGTTCTGATATGCCCTAGAGCAGCGGTGGCCAAACCACTCCATGAGATTTACCAACAATCCGTGTTTTCCAGGCCCCCTGTGGATCTGTAGAATGTGTCGGTCAGGAATGAATGCAGCACATGTTTGAAAATGTGACAGTTGGTAATGACTGCACCTGTGCTAGGTAGTCTGGAAAACATGGACTGTTGGTAGACATCAAAGACCTGATTGGCCAGCCCTGGATTACAGGCTGAGGTCTTGCGCAGCCAGAAAGGAGCCATAACAAAGATCAGTGCCAGCATTTGTATGAGAGCTCCACATCAGCTATTTTTCCACCATGGTTCCAGGTGTTGCAGATGGCTCTTCCGACTCTATAAAGTACTGCAGCAGCCATCTGGACCTTACAGCGCAACTTAGATTCATCATTGGCTTGATACACACCGGTGCAAGAAGGAGTTTGTATGCTGCACTTGAATAGATGGGATGCTCCAAGCATACCTCCTAACTGTCCCCTCTTTAGCGGTCCAGTCCCGATTTGAAAGCTTTGTCCTGTTTTACCAACCGTGAAGGACTAATGTTCCGTAGAGCAGGGATGATCAGGTGTCTTACACACTAGGTCAGGGGTTCCCAATCTTTTTCGAATCGCGGCTCCCCAGAGTATCAGAATCTTTCCGCGGCACCCCTAGGCCCCCCAAAAAAATATATAAAATGAAGTAGATTTTGTTTATATGTGATTCTTAGGTGCAGTTATGTGTTAAAGGGCAGCATTTGCTTCTGATTGTACACATATTGTATGATTGGCAGCCACCAGCACTGATTTTGTCCATATATAATTGATCATAAATAATTTGAATTGGTCCTGGAGCACCAACCCGTGGCACCCCTGCAAGTGTCCCGAGGCACCCCAGGGAGCCACGGCACACAGTTTGGGAACCACTGCACTAGGTACTGTTGCGACAATAGTATTTCGGAAGCAGGTTAGCTAAAGGGCAGTGTCCCGTTCAGCAAGCTCTAGGCTCTTCCCTCTCCCAAAGAGTAAAAACCCCCATTGTTGCACTCATGCCCCTCGTCCCAGTTTATGGATGTTGGGAATTGTGAACAGTGCATTTAGTTCTACTTAAGACCTGAAGACGTTTTTTGTTACTAGTCGTCATCATCATCATGTCCATCTGGGTGCCACCTGTTGTTAGCAAGGTTGTAGACAGGGCTGTCTTAACAGCATTGAATGCCCTGGGCAAAGCAATGCATCAGGGACCGAACACACCCATGCATGAGAAAAATGAACAACAATAACTTATTGCAGTCCCGCACCAATCTCCACTTGCTCCCATACAGTGATTGGCTGTCGACACTCTTGCTGGTGGATAGCTCCTACCATTCCACCAATCAGCATGTTGGCAGCCACTCACTGTCAGGCTGCAGGCTGGGATGCAATCTGAGAATGCTGCCAGGTCTATCGGATTGGGTGTAATCCATAGTCAGAGCAGCCGGGCAGCAATCTCTACCTGTCTTCCAAAAGAAGATCCTGAGGCACCAGCTCGCCCCTACAATCGTGAAGGCCTGTGGGGTAAATGTATGAAGCTTGAAGAAGTGCTATCTATCCCCTTAAATTATGTTATGGGCAAGGTGATAATGCACCAGCCAATCGGCTCCAATATGTAAATTGATAAAAGCTGATTGGCTGGAGCATTATCACCTTGCACAAAACATTGGTTGGGGATGGATAAAACGTCTCCAAGCTTCAAACATTTACCCCTGAGTGACCATACATTCTGATGACCCTCCAACCAATGAGGTGATCAGCATGTTCCCGCCAGTTCTGAACCACCAGTTAGGAGTTAGCAATGGCTTATTAGCATACATGTGCAGACCATGTGACACCTTTTCTAGCCACAACACAGCAAAGAGAAGCTCTCTCTCTCTCTCTGCGGCCGCTCCTTGTCCTACGCATTGCCTGTGGATAATGATGAGCCAGATCCGGAACATATAGCACAATGCTATAAATATGTTGGAAGTGAGAGACTTTTTTTAATGACTTTTTTTTTTTTTTAATCACCTGAAAAAAACACCTCAGAAAGCCAGTTTTTATAAATGGGCCTAATTGTGTATACTTTGGTCTGCAGGCGGCACAAATTCCAGTCTGCTGTCTGATTACGATGCTTTGTGGGTGTCAGGAGGGTACTGCGCGAAGGTTCTAACTCTGTCTAATTATTATGTGGAAGGTGATCGGTTGTTTTGCTTCTTCCTTATGCTGCATTATTAACCCCCGAAGCCGACCATGCGCTGGGCGGAATCACCAGCACATTCGCAGTTTTGTGTTAATAGGACGTATAAAGCTGTACGCTTGTCACTTATTCTTTTTTCTTCTTAGGGCCGAGTAAAACTTCGGCCTAAATCTACTGGCTAATGATCTGTGTCAGTGTAAAAGACCATAGTTAACAAGCGGCTTCTGTCTGACTTGGCTTCTGCAGAGAAGTCAGAGCAATGTCAAAGAAAATCCTGGCCCGGATGCTTGGTAATTCAGGGAGCCACGTCCTTTATCCGATTAAGGGCCAGATGTATCAAGCTTCAAAAGTGATAAAATGGAGAGTGATAAACAACCAGCCAATCAGCTCCTACCTGTCCTTTTTCAAACACTGGGCCAGATTCTCTAAGCTTTAAAAGTGATAAACTAGAGAGTGATAAACAGCCAGCCAATCAGCTCCTGTCTGACATTTTTCAAACACAGTATGTGACATGACAGGTAGTAGCTGATTGGCTGGCTGTTTATCACTCTCCATTTTATCACTTGTGTAGCTTAGAGAATCTGGCCCCCAGCCTGAAACTTGTCACGAAGGAGCTGATTGACTGGTGGTTTATCACTATCCATTTTATCACTTTTGAAGCTTGATGCATCTGGTCCTAAGCCTCATACTTCCTGTGACGCTGTCCCTCACCTTCATACAGATGTAGCGGGATTCATCTTTGCAGGTGATGGCGATGGCGTCGCCATCCCCTGCCCCGCCGCCATCTGTATGCCGGAAGGGGACGCGCGCGCACAAGGTGCGCGCGCGTCCCCTTCCGACGGTGCTTCCATCGGTCGCCCGGTGCCCACACCAGGCGACCGCACCCCCCCCCCCCCCCCACAGTGGCCAGTGGTCCCCCCCAGCCCCCTCGAGCGGGAGGCGGACAGTATTGCGTCTGCCTCGCCGCCCGGATACTGAGACGCGCGTGCGTGGGGGACGCACGCGCGTCTCAGTCAGATAGAGGCGCCGTGTTGCTGGCGATCCGCCAGCAACAACAAGGCCCGATACATCTGTAGATGTACACTCTGACCTACCGGCATTTCTCTGTAGCCCCTTTCACTTTCAAGGTTTTTTTATTCATTTTATTTTCCTATTTGCATCTCTTGCTCTCCCTCTGGGCCTCAATTATAGCGAAGAGTAGACCGCGCTCGAGTGAGCGATTCACACCTGTGCAAGGTCACATTACAATGCAGGACACAACACTGCACTGGAACTACAAAGCTCTCGCCAGTGTTTCTGTGCCGCAATGGAATGGGCGCCGCGTGCACAGCAACAAGGTTCGGGATGTTAGTTATTACAGCGATAAATGTAATGAATTTATTTTTATCGCCACTATAAATTACGAATCACCTTCATGTAAATAAAAATGTAAAAAAAAATTGAAGGGGCAGCTAAACATTACTCAGCTGCCTTGGAGATGTTCCAGGGGAAATCTCCAAACACGTGGGTGTGCCGGTTTGCCGACTCGCGCATATATCACGATTATAGAAAATAATTTGCATAATGTTGTTTGGGGTTTTTTTATTTACATTTTTTTTTATTGCTTTTGGTAATGCCATAAACATGTTGTTTACATACCTCCATCCCATAGAAAAGGTCAACATAATTTAAAAAAAAAATTTGTGTCAATGCCGTGGACCCCTAATTAGTGAACTCACGTCCCTTGCTTGTACTGTTCCAAATTGTGGATGGCAAAATATGACACAGTGAAAAAAAAAATCAATCCCCAAAAAAACTCATGTCTACATTACCATGTGTCAGCCATAGCAATGCCAAAATTTTGCATGTCTCAACCATCCTGACATTGTCAGCCATCCTGATATTTAAATCGGAATGGGAATGCAACACCAGCATTCTGTGGGCGTGGCCTCAATGAAGTGGTCATGCCCCCAACATGAGTATTTTTGAGGGACAGTATTGTGGCACGTGCAAGGCGTGTATTTAAGAGACAAATAATGACAGTAAGTTGACAAAATTGCAACAGAATATCGTCCGATTCGAAAAATTGTGACTCCTGTGTGCATTCATTTAATTTTGTAATGAAGCTGTAATTTTCCACAGTACGCCCCTACTGGCTGTTTAGCATACTGACTTTGAACCTTCCTGCCTCTTTCTCTTTCAGTTTTCTGTCAGGAGGTGCAAGCTGAGAACGTCACAGTGGTAGAGGGTGGCACAGCGGAGATCAGCTGCCGGTTACATCAGTATGACGGCTCGATTGTGGTGATCCAGAATCCTTCTCGCCAAACCCTCTTCTTCAATGGCACACGTGGTGAGTACATTCTGTACCTGTAACAAGCTCTGGCTTAGCTGTTTCTATGGTGTTAACCAGGACTTATTTGAATATATATATGACACACAAGCATCTTCTGCTGATTAAAATCATATGCATAGGAAATGGAGCATTACAGTGTTTACTTGGAACATAGCGACTAGAAGGGCTGTTTAACGCAACAAAAGGCTAGATGTATGTGGACAAATCTGTAGCTGTTGTGGGACATACTCCACTAGCCCGGTCATGCTGAAATTTGTAGTTCCACTCATCCGCATTCATCTCATCGGGTTGCATTTGGCCTTTGTTTTTAGGTGTTTATGATTCAGAGACCTAAAAAGCCTGCCCTATTGTTCTGTGAGATCCGGCTGAAGTTCCTGGTGTCTGCGTTGCTGAGGATATAGTGGGAAGATTGAAAGAGCAAGAAAGGACTAAAGATTAGAATTTAACATAATGATAGCTCTTTCCTTCTGTGATTCAGACTAATTCTGTCTCACGTCTAATTTTATCCCAACATCTGCAGTTTAAATTCAGTCGCAGTAACTTAAGCAAACAGACAAAAATATAAGAAGAGGAGCTGTGAAAATGTCTCGGTTTTGGGGACAGTGGCGAAATGCGTTACTCTTTGTAGATGCTCAATATCCACAGACCATAAGATTACAGCGATACAAAGTGTCACAGGTGACTTATAATACATGCTAGAGTTTACATTGGCCAAATATTACTGCTGATGTCACTTCTGAATCACTGTATAGTGTGTGTATATATATATATAGTGTGTATATATATATATATATATTCATACTGTATATACTGTACTATACAGTGAATTAATAGACTTCATTTCTCATAAGCACACTGCGGACAACAGGTACAGCCACAGTAGAGCAGACCTAATCCACCTCTATGTGACCGTCTTAGCATCTCCTGACCTCTGCGTCCACCTCTCCCTGTTGACTTCTGCTATCTGTCCTCAGCTCTGAAGGACGAGAGGTTCCAGCTCGTAGAGTTTACGCCAAAGCTGGTCAAGATTCATTTATCCAATGCAAAGCTGGAGGACGAAGGTGGTTACTTCTGCCAGCTGTACACAGAAGACACCCATCACCAGATCGCCACGCTCACTGTGCTGGGTAAGTGCGGTTTTGGCCTGACTTAGCCACCAACAGTGTCATACGCATACATAGGGTGGTATTCAATGACGCTTCATAATTTCGATTGTCAGAAATAGCAGCCGTTTTTTCGAAGAATATAATGAATTTACATTCAACCTGTTCAATGTCAGTTCCGATTTTCCGACTTTCTGAAACTTTCAGAAAAACGGTCGCTAATTCCACAATTTAATGCACAATGACACACACATATAAATATATACGGTACACACATAAACACATACACGCACATTTAGGGAAGCCAATCCCACGGCATTTTTTTCAATCCCGGGATTCAGGATTGAAAAATGCTCAATCCCAGGATTGGCTTCCCTAAAAAAAAAAGGTACTTGTTTAGTTTCACGGCGCCCGATATATCGAATGCGATATCGGCCGATATATCGATGCGATCCGATGCGATTTTTTACCTGTTCATAACCCCACTATCCACTACGCATGGAGTTGATTTTATATAGTGTGGCAAGCCACCAAGCCCGAAGCATGGCGAGCTCCGCGAGGGGCCGCGGATTACTGCGCTCGCCACACTATATAAAATCAACTCCATGCGTAGTGGATAGTGGGGTTATGAACAGGTAAAAAATCGCATCAGGTCGCATCGATATATCGGCCGATATCGCCTCCGATATATCGGGCGCCGTGAAACTAAACAAGTACCCCCCAAAAATGCCTGCATGTTTACTTACATGTGCAGGGCAGGTGTCGCCGGGTGCAGGGTTGGTGTGCTGATGCTGCCTGGAGCCGAGTGGGTAGGCGGGGTCTCCGGGAGCTGGGCAGGAGCGCAGGACTCAAGCTAATAGTGCGGGCGGGTGGCTCAGGCTGTCTGTGCGGCCTGCGCAGCGTGACCTATGACCTCGTCACGCTGCGTAGGGCCCCATTGCCGGGTACGGGTGAAGCATGCACAGTCTAATCACAAAATCCTGGGATTGGAAACGGCAATCCCGGGATTGAAATCCCGGTGTTTTGGGGACCAAATCCCGGGATCACACTGTAACAGCAGCAGCATGTTGTAGATGGGGAGGAGAGCAGGCATGAGATTACTAAACCCTGTCCTCTGGGGTTTAGTAACCTTATGTACAGTCTCTCTCCTCTGTCATGGGAAATTCTGGGTACTCCGAAACCCCTCCTGTGTGCGCTACTGACCAAGGACAGCTTATTGTTGGTGGTTCCCAACTCAGCGGAAGATTTAGCTTTTCGCTCTTTTCAGGAGAACATTGTAATTCTAGATTACAGCTGCTGGTTTTCCTATCCCTAAACTACTTTTGTTGATTACAGTTCCCCCAGAGAACCCAGTGGTAGAAGTAAGGGAACAGGCAGTGGAGGGGGGGCAGGTGGAGCTCATCTGCTCTGCTCCCCGGACGAAACCGGAGGCGACACTGCGATGGTACAGAGATCGCAGGGAACTGAAAGGTGAGAGCATCATTAATGTGCACTACTAGCATCTAGGGGAGGCTGAGCCTCACTCTGTCATGTACTGTGTGAAGCAGTGATAGGGGAGGAGAAGTGGCTCATGGCAACCAATCAGTAACAGCTATAATTTGCATAATATAAAATTATACAGAGCAGCTGATTGGTTGCCACAGGCCACATCTCTGGCTCACTTCTCCTCCCTTATCACTGCTTCATACCCCTCTGTGTCTGCATGCTTCTATATATCCATGCAACATCAAAACCCTGCTATAGTTTAGTCCTGTATCATAGACATCAAGGCTGCCGCCAGTCATGTGATCTGAGATTGCAGAAGCGATTGGTCAGTACATGTTGGGTTATTACTTGACTTCAAAGTTATAACTAGATGCCACTTACTTTCTAAAATTCCTTTTGATTTGTCCTGTTGTGCTTAGTTCTACTTTAAGTGCATGGTAATTGCTATTGATGTATTGCTTATGTCTACATTTAGAGTAGTTTGTGGGTAATTGGGCATTTATTAAGCATAATTTATTTGTAATTGTGTGTTTGTACGCTGAATTTTGTGTAGTCCATAAGTCATTCAGAGGTTACAGCAGAGCTGGCCAAACCGGTCATCATGATCTATCCGACAGTCCATGTTTTCTAGGCCACCTGTGGATCTGTAGAATTTGTTGGTTAGGAATGAATGCAGCACATGTTTAAAAATGTGACAGTTAGTAATGACTGCACCTGTGCACCAGATAGGTGGTCTGGGAAATGTGACAGTTAGTAATGACGATACCTGTGCACCAGCTAAGTGGTCTGGGGAATGTGACAGTTAGTGATGACTGCACCTGTGCACCAGCTAGGAAGTCTGGGAAATGTGACAGTTAGTGATGACTGCACCTGTGCACCAGCTAGGAAGTCTGGGAAATGTGACAGTTAGTAATAACGATACCTGTGCACCAGCTAGGTGGTCTGGGGGATGTGACAGTTAGTAATGACTGCACCTGTGCACCAGCTAAGTGGTCTGGGAAACGTGACCGCAAGTAATGACTACACCTGTGCACCCACTAGGTGTTCTGGAAAATGTGACAGCTAGTAATGACTGCACCTGTACACCAGCTAGACCAGGGGTGGCCAAACCTGTCCTCAAGATCTACCAACAGTTCATGTGTGTCAGGTGACCTGTGAATCTATAGTAGGAATGAATGCAGCATGTTTGAAACTGTGACAGTTAGTAATGACTACAGCTGTGCGCCAGAAGGGAGTCTGGGAAATGTGACCGTTAGTAATGACTACAGCTGTGCACCAGCTAGGGGCTCTGGGAAATGTGACAGTAATGACTACAGCTGTGCACCAGCTAGGGAATTTGGAATATGTGGACCATTGGTAGATCTTGAGGACCAGTTTGGCCACCCCTGAGCTAGGTGGTCTGGAAAACATGACAATTAGTAATGACTATACCTGTACACCTGCTAGGTGGTCTGGAAACTGTGGACTGTTGATAGGTCTCGTAGACCAGTTTGGCCAGCCCTGTGGTACAGGATGGGGTGTTGCGTAGTTGACCTATAAGCTTCTACATTTGGAAGCATTACGGTTGAATTTTGAAGAGCAGAATTTGAGTTCCTCGCTAATGTCATTCTGCGCCCCAGCTCCGGCTGCTCCCCAGCAGAGACACAAAGATATATTTTATCCTGTAGCTGGTGATTCTTCCAGCTCAGACAACCCGCTCCTTTCTCGTGCAGTACATAAATGTCAAGTGTGTAGCTTAAAGGCCTCGCTTTGTATTCGGTATATTTGCATGACAATATCGATTTTCGGGTAATTTGTGTAAATTGTGTGTTTCTATGCAAACCAGAGATGGTTGCTGAGGTGACTGTAGTGTGTGTGTTTTGGTTTTGTGACACCTCTTGAGACGGATGCGGAGTAAAGCCCATAGACCTGGGTAACAACGCAGTGCTGCCCCGGCGTGCGGGCTTTAGAGCATGCAATAATGCGGTAAAAACCCGATTAATGTGGGGTTTACAGCATTTCCGGTTTAGAGCATTTCCCGCATTGTCTGTGGACCCTCCTGAGATTGGGTCCCAGGTGACCGTTGGTATTTCCACGGTCAGCATACCAACATTGGAATCCCAACTGGTAAATACCCGACAATCGGGATCCCGACTGACAGGGCTATTCTCCCCCCGTGGGGGTCCATGACCCCCATAGCAGGAGACTAGAATCCGTGGCAAACCTGCAAGGGGCATCTTAGCGCTCGCCCTCCTGTCAGAGAACCGGTGGTCAGGATTCCAATGTCAGTATACTAACCAATGTGACGATCGGAGCGTCATCCTCAGAGCACCCCAATGGTCCAGGCTTTAGGTATTTCCATGCTTGGCCACAGGTGACTTAATTAGTACCTCAGTCAATTTGATTTAACCATGTGCTGATCCATGGACATACTTAATACCTTGTGTTTTTGTATATGAAAAAGAAAGTAAAAATAAAGACTATATTTAAAACCTGGACTGTTGAGAACCACCTTTGTTGACCACTGGTGTTCAGAACGTGGGTTTGTGTGTGACATCTCTTGAGATCAAGTAGTTGTATTTGTGTGTGTGTGTGTGTGTGTAGAGTATAGTTTGGTTGGTGTGTTGATCTGTAACATTCCTCGAGACTGGTCCTGTCATAGTTGTGTGTGTGTATCAATTTGTGTGTTAATATGTGACATCCCTTTAAGACTGTGCATACGGCTGTTCCGTATGTATAGTGTGTGTTTTGGTTGGTTTGTGAGGGTTGACACGTGTGTGCTTGGTCTGATGTATGATCAGGTATGTGTGTTATTAGTCTGTGTGGCTGCAGCGTGTGTGTGTGTGTGTTGGTTTGTTGTGTGTATGCATTGTCTCCCTTGGGAGTGATCCAGCTGGGGTACTGCGGGGACACTGTAATCAGGATTAAGTGCTTTCTGCTCCAGCACGGACATGGCGGCACGGTGTTGTTCTTATGAGAGGGATTTCTCCCCCTGGGTGCTGTAAGAACGCGTAGAAGTTCTGCAGAGAGCAGTACAAGCGTGAGGCTTATGTATCCGGGATTCATTGTGGCTGCGGGGTGATTGAAACTGTGGAGATGCAGACAGGAATATAGAGAATTACTCCAGATAAGAAGATGGCAGCGGTGCAGAGCGATCGGCTAAATGCGGCTAAAAATAAGGAGATATATAGGGAATGTGCGCTGCTATGATAGGGAAGGGAGATAATGAAAGAGTAGATGGATGAGACAGATACGGATGGCTCTGCACATCCTCTGCCTGTATCTAGACTACCAAACACACGGACTGATCGGTGACAGAGCTCAGCCATCACGGAGACTCTGCCAGTGGCTCCGCCGTCCTAATCTTCCTGGGCAGTGGCTGGGGAGCACATCATGAGCGCAGTCGCCATCATTACGACCCATTAAACTATTTTGCTTATATCTTTTTTCATTCTATTTAATAAAAAAAAAATGGCTTCATTTGGTCAATAGAGCTTGGAGGAATGGTCCTCTGTAGGGGTGGGGATTATTAGACGGGGACATTTACTAAGATGCGAGTTCTATTTCACATGGGAAGTTGCTTTGGGCAACCAATCAGAATCTACTTCTTATTTATATAGCACCTTCTAGAACAGCGGTGGCCAACCCGCGGCTCGCGATCCGCATGCGGCTCGCCCGCTTGTAATGTGCGGCTCTGTAGGGACGTGCCCCGGTGCTGGGACAGCTCCCAGCACCGGAGCAGGGACAGGGAGAGACAGAGCTGTGTCCCCCACGGGACACAGCTTCCCCTGGCGCAGAGATCAGCTGTCTGATCCCTGCGCTGCTAATGAAGCGGGGAGCGGCGAAGCGGCGGTGGATAGAGCGGGATTTTGAATTTGGCGCCAATTCAGCTGCCTATTCCAAACGCCGCTCGCGGTGGTTTGAACCTCTCGCAGTCCGGGAGCCAATCAGCGCTCGCCGCGCTGTACTCCGCCCCGCCCCCGGCGTCTGACATCAGACGCCACCGGGAGGGCGAAGAAGAAGACGACTCCACGCCGGCGCCTTCTGCAAGAAGAAAACAAACAACGCCGCCGCTGGCCAGAAGAAAGAAGATGGTGGCCGGAGAGGCCAGCGGGGGTGGGATGCAATAGAGCTGACGAGGCTCCCCCCCCCCCCCCCCCCCCCCCGCGGCCTTTACCAACACCAGGTAGGGGCCTTTGGCCACCTACCCCCCATCCACCCTAGACCACCGGGTGTCGGGCACTAGGCCCGTGGGCACATTCAGGCCCTTCCGGCCTGTGGGCGCATTAGTCGGGCTTTCTTGGCCCGTGGCTCATTTGTTTGTTCGGCCCTCCTGGCCCCTCAGAGAATAGGTGGGCCCTTTAGTTAGGAAGCTGGGCCCTCCAGCATATGATATTTGGCACTGTGCGGGCATATGATATTTGGTACTGTGGGTGCATATCTGGCACTGTGGGGCGTATATGTGTGTGGCACTGGGGGCATACCTAGCACTGTGGGGGGCATATCTGGCACTGGGGGCATAAAATTTTGGTATGTAGCCACTCCCCCTTGTGTCATATGACCACGCTCCTGGCCACTCCCTGTCCACGCCCCTTTTTTGGCGCGCGCGCGCATGATGTTGGCTCTTTGGCTTGACTGACGATATTTTTCAGCTCTTTACCTCTGACCAGTTGGCCACCCCTGTTCTAGAAGATACGAGATAGTATTTGATTGGTTGCCCTTAGCAACATCCCATCTGAAATAGAGATCCCATCTTAGTAAATTTCCCCACAGTGTCTAGATCAGGCATGTCCAATCTATGGCCCTCCAGCTGTTGTGAAACTACAAGTCCCATAATGCCTTGCCACAGTTTTGCTATTAGGGAATGCTGAAACTATTGCAAGGCATGCTGAGATGTGCAGTCTCACAACAGCTGGCGGGCCACAGTTTGGACATGCCTGGTCTAGATAGACGGTCAATAGGTCTACCCCAAAAGGTCGACATGGTGAAGGTCAACAGGGTCAAAAGCTTGACATGAAAAAGGTAGACACATGACAAAATCGACACCTTTTGACCCTGTCGACCTATTGAATGTTGACCGTTTGGGGTAGACCGCTATAGAACTCGATAGATCTCTCCATGTTACCTATATATTCATAAGCAGTCGACTCGGGCACGCTGGTGACTCGGGGATATCACTGCTTCCACGGGAACCGATAGGACGAAGCGTTATGAATGCCGGTGTTCCCTGACCGCAGCCGCACGTTATTTGTGTAAAACAGTCATCTATCATTTGTTGAGAAACTTATTCCAATCTCTTTCCTGTCTTAATGGAATGTGTTTGTGCCGAGACCTGTTGTGGGGGGTGTAGAGTGTTTTTAAATCAATGTTGAATTCTCTTCCTATGTCGCCAGCTAGCGGATCGCAACTGTGATAAGTTAAAACCACTCAGAAAAGATTGAAATCAAAGCTGGAAAAGCCACTTTCACACCGCGTCCTGTGAAATGTATTTTATATAAATAAATAATAATAAAAACAGATCTGGGGACAGTACTGGCAGCTTGTGGATAGGAACGGCCGTGTACACGGAGTAAAAATGTTACTCATTAATATTGCTGTATAGGAGGACTGCTTCCTGCCGAGGACGCGGGGCGCTCATCTTTATGCATTATGCAGATCAGAGAGATTCGCATTGTAACCCCGCGGCAAACGGACATGTGACCAATATGGCTTCATCCCTGCCAGCCCCCTGACTCACACCCATATTATATTACGGAAACTTATAGTGTATATAGGGATGGTGTCGGCAGGTCTGCAGTAATAAATTTTAAGGTTGACTGTCAATAGATCTGTTGGTCAACACGTGAAAAAAGGTCGACATCCCTTATGTCAGGGATGGGGAACCGATGTCCCTCCAGCTGCTATTGAACTACACGTCCCAGCATGCCCTACTACAGTTTTGCTATTTGGCCATGCTAAAACTGTTGCAGCGCATGCTGGGATGTGTAATGTAACAACAGCGGGAGGGTCGAAGGTTCACCATCCCTGCCTTAGGTCGACGGGAGCGTTTGGTCGGCATAAAAAGGTTGACGTGAGTTTTTCACGTTTTTTTTTCATACTTTACTATCGAAGTGGACACAGAGTTAGCTTCTAATAGTGTGCGGAGCGCAGCAAGCCATGCGGGAGGACATGGTACACTGATACGGAGTACCGGCCAAAGAAGTGACAAACTCCTGTCGACACTTTTCATGTCAACCTACTACTTGTGCACAGGTTCTCAAACTCGGTCCTCATGATCCCAAGTGAAATAATTATCTTTTAAAATAAGTCAGTGAGTAATGAGTGCACCTGCCGGGCGACCTGGAAACCGTGAACTGTGTGGGGGTCCCGAGAACCGAGTTTGAGAGCCCTTGTTCTAGAGGATAATAGATAGAATCTGGTTGCTGTAATATGTGATTGTTTTGCCTTTTATGGTCCCTTACACATCGCACATTAATACTGGTGACTGCGCTTAGTGCTGTCCTTGTACTGCTCGTACAGAATAGGGGGATGGGACAGACGAGTGGAGTAAGTCGGAGAGTTCTGGGGCATTGTGCAGTGCAAGTGTATTTGTTATATACACCTGGCTATCTCTGCTGCAATAGGTAGCACCTGTACATGGGAATAGCTGCTTTATCATTGTTTTCCTGTATTTTACCATCTAGGAGTCACCAGCAAACAGGAGAACATAAAGACGTTCAGCATAACCAACAGCATCCAGTTCCCGGTGGAAAGGAGGGATAACGGGGAGATCGTCACCTGCGAGGCGTCCCACCCCGCCCTGAAGGGACAGAAGAAGCAGACGCAATATGTGCTGGATGTTCAGTGTAAGCTGAATAATATTGATTATGTAATTGCTGGGAGTCACCGATGTTATGTCCTAATATACCCCTCCATCGCCAAACGGTGACATCTCCAATAATCTCTACATACTCCCCGTGACCTTCATATACTCCCACTAAATCTTAATCACTGAAATGCTGCCGATGGTTCATATATCCCATTATTCCTAATAAAATCCCAATAACATCTGCTTCCGCTAATTCGCCATAACTGTGACCCCCTAGCAGCCTCTGTGGCCCCCATTGACTGCCGGTAATCCTCAGCAATCCCCATACAGACCCCCCTTAAACTTTATAATCCCCGGTGACCCCTGCTTGTAGTCTCCGTGACCTCAGCAGATATTGACTCCATCCGTCACTTCCAATCATTGCTGACAAACGAGTGACTTAATGCACGTTGTGTATGTATCATGTTCCATAAAGCCAGCAGCTGACAGCGTCGTATGTCCCTGTTCCATACAGAGGAGTGTTTAATGGGATCACCTATGGTCTTAGAAGGATGTCACAGTGTAACCTTACTGATTCTGCGCTGAGCTGTACATATCCTGCAGGTTTCCCCTTGCTGAACAAAAGAAGTCTCTGAGTGCAATTGTTATTTGGGGTGATTCAGCTGGTTTGCAAAAGCAAACTCCTTCTTTAATGGACAAAACCATGTGCGCTGCCGGTGGGGCTGATGTAACACGTGCAGAGACGTGCGGGGATTCGGGCGACAGGGGATGTGCGTTAGGTGTGTCCCTGCTAGCTAGGCAGCGAATATACACAGCCTAGACAGCAGGTCTGAATTACCCCCCTGAGAGACAAGATGGCATTTTACCAGCTGTCCTACAACACATAGGACTTTATTCTGGTTGACACACAGCGCTGCAAGTCTTTTTAAGCCCACCCGCCGCTCGCATTGCCGCCCGCCCCCCCCCCCCCTTCGCAAGCTGCGTGTCAACCAGAATAAGTTCCTTCCGAATTCGCCCGCATGGCTGCAAATGGATGTTTTGCATAAACATCCATTCGCAGCCTATGAGGTGACACCCACCTCATTCCATGGTCCATAACCATCCAATGAGGTGGTGCGTACATGCAAAACTAAGACACTCTCAGGTGATGTCAGCTGCCCGCCCCCGGCACCCGTGTCATCGGAGCATTACCATGGGAACACTGGGCGTTCCCATGGGAGTATACGCCGGACCACGGCCCAAGCTCCCCACCGGCACTGTTGTCTTTGGCCACTCGCATACAGCGCATGCACATGTGAAGAAATGCGCAGGCGCAGAACAAAAACATGGCGCTCTTGTGCGAATTTGCACAGGAGCGCAATGTTTATATAATGCCGGCACTCACTCCCAAATGTAGGTACAGCTACTGCAGTGTCCTAGGGTGAGGATCAGTTAATCATTAGGTCGACACTATTAGGTCAACATGTGTCTAGGTCGACATGCAGGAAGATTGACATGGGTTAGGTCGACAGGGTCATCAGGTCAACATGGGTTAGTTCGACAGTCAAAAGGTCGATATGTTTTTTTTTTTACAGTTTTTTTACTTGAATGTCAACACAGTCGACATGGACACAGGTTATAGTGCACAGCGTCCCCTCGCATGGCTCGCTGTGCTTGCCATGCTTCGGGCACGGTGCCTCGCTACTCTCGGCACACTATTTTATTCTCCCACCACACCCTAGTGTGAAATACCGCCTGTCGGCTCAAAAAACAATGAAAAAAACCATGTCGACCTTTTGACTGTCGACCTTTTGACTGTCGACCTATTGACCCTGTCAACCTATTGACCCTGTCAACCTATTGACCCTGTCAACCTAACCCATGTCGACCTAGACACATGCCGACCTAAATGCATGTCGACCTAATGACTGTCTTACAACTTGCTGGTGGTGACCCAATGTCCGTATCCCGTGTCCTCTGGATCCTATTAATGTGTAGAGAAGAAAAACTATATACATACTCTCCTCATATATTTATGTACAACTTATGCTGTGTAACCCTCGCCTAGCTGGGTGCATCCCCCTCCCCCATAGACGCAGCAGTCTGAGCCTTGCCGTACACAATTAGCATTATGTAAATAAAAGAAAATGATTCCTGAGAGGCCCTTGGTGGGGGCAGGAATACATTACTACATATCTGTGTGTATACCGGCTCCCCTCAGCCTCAGATAAGCCAGAATACTTCTATTGACAGTTTTCATGGAGTGGATTCGGCTAGGCTCCATCATTTACCTCTAATTAAATTAACATTTCTCACACAAACGGACTTAATTAGCAGCAGGGGCGTCACCGGTTCAGCTGTAACTATGGCAACCCAGCAATATGTGTATGCAAGGAGAATATTGCAGAGGTGCTAAGTATAAGGCCAGGCTGAGCACAGACACCGCGTAGGGTGATAACTCACAACACCTGAGCTATGGTTGGGTTGGGTACCGGATCCTGGCACTGGAAATACTGACCCCGGGGTCCCAACAATTCTAGGCTCTCCCCTCCCTCCAACTTTCTAGCCTTGGCCCTTATTCTGGTTCACTCACACAGGCAAATACCTTCTCAAATGGACAAAACCATGTGCACTGCAGGTGGGGTAGATGTAACTTGTGCAGAGAGAATTAGATTTGGGTGGGGTTTTACTTCAAAGTGAGATCTAAACTGCAGTGTAAGAATAAAGCAGCCAGTATTTTCCCTGCACAGAAACAAAATAACCCACCCAAATCTAACTCTCTCTGCACATGTTACCTCTGCCCCACCTGCAGTGCAGCATGGTTTTGTCCATTTGAGAAGGAATTTGCCTTTGCCAATGAACCAGAATATGGGGCCCTTAACCTTTGACCACTGTAACAACAAAACCCATTGTCAGTAGGAAATTATCCCTCTGTAGCCCAATGAGGGTGCCCCAGAACTGATATCTGATTATTCTCAAATTATTTAATAATCCGCTAAAACAGAGCCACTGGCACCAATGAGGTACGCACATCACACCATCTCTGAAATGTGACGTAACCTCTATGGTGTGATGTGCGCACCTCTATCACACCATAGAGGTGCGCACATCACACCATAGAGGTGCGCACATCACACCATAGAGGTGCGCACATCACACCATAGAGGTGCGCACATCACACCAAAGAGGTGCGCACATCACACCATAGAGGTGCGCACATCACACCATAGAGGTGCGCACATCACACCATAGAGGTGCGCACATCACACCATAGAGGTGCGCACATCACACCATAGAGGTGCGCACATCACACCATAGAGGTGCGCACATCACACCATAGAGGTGCGCACATCACACCATAGAGGTGCGCACATCACACCATAGAGGTGCGCACATCACACCATAGAGGTGCGCACATCACACCATAGAGGTGCGCACATCACACCATAGAGGTGCGCACATCACACCATAGAGGTGCGCACATCACACCATAGAGGTGCGCACATCACACCATAGAGGTGCGCACATCACACCATAGAGGTGCGCACATCACACCATAGAGGTGCGCACATCACACCATAGAGGTGCGCACATCACACCATAGAGGTGCGCACATCACACCATAGAGGTACGCACATCACACCATAGAGGTACGCACATCACACCATAGAGGTACGCACATCACACCATAGAGGTACGCACATCACACCATAGAGGTACACACATCAGACACCGCAAGGACGCCTGTCCGATAGGAAGTTTATCTTGCTTTTATTGCACCCATTTTCCTATCTGCATTCTGTCTCCTCTCTCCCACAGTTTCCCCTACAGCCCGCATACAGGCCTCTCCGGCGGTGGTGAGAGAAGGGGACCTGTTATCTCTGAAATGTGACGTAACCGGGAACCCCAGGTAAGGACCAGCTGTCACTGGCTGACCACCAGTCTACTCCCGCTGCTGTGTACCGTATATCTGTCAGTGGGCTGTCCTATAGTAATCCGGGTCCCACCTAGCTGCCTGTGATCACCCTTGGTACCCAGCATTGTAGCTCCAGTAGACTGTTCGGCCGAAGGGAAACAGTCGCTGTGGGGTTTATTTACTAAGATGGGAGTTCTGTTGAACATGGATGTTGCTATGAGCAACCAATAAGATTATATCTATTATCTTCTAGAAGGTGCTAAATTAATAAGAAGTAGAATATGATTGGTTGCTAAGGGCAACACCACCTCTTCAATAGAACTCCCATCTTAGTAAATGCCCCCAGTGATTTGCTCTTTCTTGTAAAACTTTATTAACAATGTAGATGAAGCCATCAGGATAACCGATTTCCCACAGGGGACACCGGGGGCCCGCAGTATATTTACAGTGTTCCTGGTGGTCACGTGAGCACCATAGACGTGTGATCTAGTACCAGGTGCCGTGGGGTTCTTGTCTATTCGCAACCAGCGGTCGTTCGCGCAGGGACCGATGTTTGGCGTCTGCGCAGCCGCATTTCTGTGCATGAGTGGGGGGGGGGGGCATACCACTGTTCGCAGTGTGGGTTCTGGTTGACTCGCGAGGGTGCGGGTTCGCATCCCAGCTAATCGACCAGAATAACCGCCCATGTCCCCTCCTATGGCACTGTTATATTCTCCCTGCACCTGACCTTAGTTTTTCAAGTTTTTTTCGTTGACACCTGAGCACGTGGATTACAATTAGTGTACTGTGTCCCCCTGCTTGTACCATTGTCAATCAGAGTCTACCTGGATGGTAAAGTATGAAAAAGCTTTAAAAAAAAAAAAAGTTTTTTTTTTTTTTTAAATCAACCTTTTTCTTGTGTCGACCATGTCAACATTTTGACCATAAGTACGTCGGGTACTTGTGTATTTTGGCGGCGCCCGTCGTGGGCATCGTGTGCCTTAACTTTAAGGCACAGGACGCGACGCGATGGACGCGATTTCTCCATAGGCTTCAATGTTAAAATATTTTTAACATTGAACCCGATGGAGAAATCGGGTCCATCGCGTCGCGTCCTGTGCCTTAAAGTTAAGGCACACGACGCGACCGACGCGACCGACACGATTTCTCCATATGCTTCAATGTTAAAATATTTTTAACATTGAAATACTGTCGGTCGCGTCGGACTTGTGCCATTATAATGGCACAAGATCAAATGTAGTTGATAAAGTCCATGTAACATAGAAAACAATGGGAAATGGGCCAATATGGCCCATTTCTCATTGTATATGGCCCCGTCATGTCCAAATATAAATGCCCCCCATTGTCAGCGGCACCCCAGTATTGACGCCAACCCGAAGCGTGGCGAGCGTAGCGAGCCCGCGAGGGGCGGCGGTACGCGTCCTACGACCTTTTCATACCCCTACTATCCACGTCGGCGTGGAGTTGAGAATAGAATAGTGTGGCGAGCGCAGCGAGCCACCGAGCCCGAAGCGTGGCGAGCGGACGCGGATACCTTCACAGGTATCCGCGTCCCCACGCGGGCTTCACAGGTGTCCGCGTCCCCTCGTGGGGCTCGCTGCGCTCGCCACGCTTCGGGCTCGGTGGCTCGCTGCGCTCGCCACACTATTCTATTCTCAACTCCACGCCGACGTGGATAGTAGGGGTATGAAAAGGTCGGAGGACGCGCACCGCCGCCCCTCGCGGGCTCGCTGCGCTCGCCACGCTTCGGGTTGACGTCAATACTGGGGTGCCGCTCACAATGGGGGGGCAGTTATATTTGGACATGACGGGGACATATACAATGAAAAATGGGCCATATTGGCCCATTTCCCATTTTATTCCATGTAAAATGGACTTTATCAAGTCCATCTTATCTTGTGCCATTATAATGGCACAAGACCGACGCGACCGACACGATTTCAATGTTAAAATATTTTAACATTTAAGCCTATGGAGAAATCGGGTCCATCGCGTTGGTCGCGTCGTGTGCCATGTTAATGCACACGACGCGACGCGATGGACCCGATTTTTCACACACGGACCCGATCCTCATCGTGGGCGCCGCCAAAATACACAAGTACCGTACGTCGACCTAGGTTTTGTCTGTCAGCCACCCAGATACCTGAGCACTCACTGAAATAGTAGGATATAGCGAGATTGTGCCTTAGAATATGCGCGAATGTACTTAATGGGAAATAAACATTACTGGTATTTTTTGCGTTTATGTTGAAATGCCGATAGGGGATTTCCGAGCTGTTCCAAAACGGCAGCGACTTTCCAAGAGCCTGTGACATGAATATTTAATCGCCTCGCCCCTGGTCCAGGCACCAGAGGAAGATCTCACAGTGAAATACGCGTTGGTCCGTAGCGGCGCTGGGGGAGGGAAATAAATACATTCAGGTTTTTTTTTATTTTTGTGACTGTAGAACTGTACAGCCTCAGTTCTTATAAATGGCCCCCGCATCTTCTCTGCAGCCTTTGCACGGATGTAAAAACCCCACAGACATCCCGGTGACGTGCAGGCAGACCATAAAACCGCGGTTTAATACGACCTGCATACCCCATATATCTCACGCTGCAGCGGCAGGCAGAGGAAGAGAGCAGACGCGCCGCCTCCCACTGCATCCCTAAACACCACTAAGAATCCTAATCAGTACAATGCTCTAGAAGACCCCATCCAACAGACGCATGAATCAATAGGCGGTGAGGTGTCAGACTCCACTATACGCTCCGAACCTAAGGTTGCATTCCGTTCTGCTAAACCCCTACTTGGGGGTAGATGTATCAAGCTTTGGAGATGAGATAGTGGAGAGAGATCAACTACCAACCAATCCCAACTGTTATTTTTCAAACGCAGCCTTTAAAATGGCTGCAGCTGATTGGTCAGCTTTTTCTTTCCGAGTCTTGACACATCTCCCCCCATTGTCCTCAAAGCAGACCTAACATCTAAACACGGCGGAGGCAATAATTACATGGCATGGGAATGCAGCCGCTGTTATCACTAGAGTATGGGGACGTCACCCCCTCCCCCCCAGGCACTCAGCGCCTGTCTCTCCGATGGCAGTAGCACAAAGCACAGCTTGCTACACACAGCTGTAAATGCCTCTGAGCGGAGACACGGGTCACATCGGTCATTTTTATACATTTAGAGCCTGAAGCTGCCCAAACATGAAATCATTTTCCCAAGCATTCATCAGAAGATCTAATCACTAAGTAATAGCGTTTTACAATACAATGTGCGCACAGGGCGGCGTACAGCTAATTGGATGGAAGGGTTCAGATTTTCAGCCCGCACAGTAGAAATATTAATTCTGATCATCTGGCCGCGTAGGCAGCTGTAGAGGTGTCGTCCGGCACCCAATCCCAATTCCAGAGGGTCTGTAGGCTTTGTTTGTCTCATGCGCAGACTACATGCATGACCTGCGTGTGAGTGACTGTGTGTGTATTTATAAGATGAAGTGTGTTCAGAAGTGGCAAATGTTGTGATGTCACTTCCCATGACATCACATGAACAGGGTCAGCTGTAGAACTCCAAAAGTGTGGAGAACAGGGATCCTTGGCTTTCCAGATGGTTTTTCTGGTCATATATTTTTGCCCCTTTCATATGCTTCAGAATTTTCCTTTTCAAAATTTCCACCTAATCTCTGTTTTGTCCTGATTATGGTTTGGATGTTAATACAGGTTGAGTATCCCTTACCAAATATCTGTTATCCATGTTATTCCAAAAAACAGAGTCTCCAGAATGTACTTTCTTTTTGCTAAAAACCTACTGGGTACATCTGTAACTGGCACTACTGAGGACATGATATGTAACTGGCACTACTGGGGACATGATATGCAACTGGCACTACTGGGGACATGATATGTAACTGGCACTACTGGGGACATGATATGTAACTGTCACTACTGGGGACCTGATATGTAACTGGCACTACTGGGTACATGATATGCAACTGGCACTACTGGAGACATGATATGTATCTGGCACTACTGGGGACATGATATGTAACTGTCACTACTGGGGACATGATATGTAACTGGCACTACTGGGGACATGATATGTAACTGGCACTACTGGGGACATGATATGTAACTGGCACAACTGGGGACATGATATGTAACTGGCACTACTGGGGACATGATATGTAACTGGCACTACTGGGGACATGATATGTAACTGGCACTACTGGGGACATGTTATGTAACTGGCACTACTGGAGACATGATATGTATCTGGCACTACTGGGGACATGATATGTAACTGGCACTACTGGGTACATCTGTAACTGGCACTACTGGGGACATGATATGTAACTGGCACTACTGGGTACATCTGTAACTGGCATTACTGGGGACATCTGTAACTGGCACTACTGGGGACATGATATGTAACTGGCACTACTGTGTACATCTGTAATTGGCACTACTGGGGACATGACATGTAACTGGCACTACTGGGTACATCTGTAACTGGCATTACTGGGGAAATTATATATAACTAGCACTACTGGGTACATCTGTAACTGACACTACTGGGGACATGATTTGGAGTTCAGCGCGAGTGCCCTTCTGTCTTGTCACCTCCTCTCCTGCACAGGAATCCCACCAAGCAGCAGTAACATCAAAGACAATTGAGTGACCTATTTAAACTTTGAGAGTGGCTGCAGGGGTGGCACGTGCTGGCCAGGGATGGGGTGGGGCAGTGGCGTAACTATAAGGCCGCAGACCCCGCAGTGGCTTGGGGGAGCCAGCGCCAGCAGGGTCTGCGGTGGGCGCACAGTGCGCACTGAAAGGGAAGGCTGGCCCGCCAAAGTTTTGTGCTAGCAGCCGCGACACTTCTCTCCACTGTGGCGGCTGTCACAGCCGCCAGCACTCAGTGCTGTGCAGGGCTGCAGCAACAGAAGCTGAGTATTACTCACTGTGTGTGTGTGTGTGTGTGTGTGTGTGTGTGTGTGTGTGTGTGTGTGGTTGGTTGGAGTGCCAGGGATACACCATGTGGCACATAGGCACCTCCCCCTGCTCATAGCCAGAGCATGTGCCCTCCCTCCGGACACCTCCAGCACAGCCTGCTCCATCAGCCGGGTCTCCGGACAGCAGCATGCGGGTCAAGGTCACAAACTTCTGCAGGAGCTGCCTGGGGGCTGGGAGCGGAGTCCTGGACCTGGAGGCAGCAAGCACATGAAATGTAGAGTGCTCAGTATGTGCGGGGCAGGCAGATCACAGTGTGTGCGGGGCAGGCAGATCACTGTGTGTGCGGGGCAGGCAGATCACTGTGTGTGCGGGGCAGGCAGATCACTGTGTGTGCGGGGCAGGCAGATCACTGTGTGTGCGGGGCAGGCAGATCACAGTGTGGGCGGGGCAGGCAGATCACAGTGTGTGCGAGGCAGGCAGATCACAGTGTGTGCGGGGCAGGCAGATCACAGTGTGTGCGGGGCAGGCAGATCACTGTGTGTGTGTGTGACCCGAGTGGATGCTGCAGCTCTGAGTGGACGTGCAGCCTGGAGTATGGCAGTACAGGCAGTGTACAGTACTCAGGAAGGCTGGCATAGTGAAGTGCCGGTGTATGGGATACGCAAGCTGTATACAGAGCACAGGGACAGGATCTTTGTGGCACAGGAGTCTGGTGGGGTACTGCCTCAATATATTGGACTATAAGCAGTGTGTATCGGCTGGCAGTGTATACAGGCTGCCAGGATGCTGTGCCAGGATATTGACATATAAGTAGTGTATACAGACTGGCACAGTGCTGTGCCAGGATATTGGACTGTAAACAATGTATACAGGCTTGGCAGGGTGCTGTGCGGGTATTGGCATAAAAGCAGTGTATATTATGGCTGCATATATTACCAAATTATTGATATTTCTTTAAGTGACACGCGACTCGAGGAAGGCTACACCTTTTTCCGATTTTCGACACACCAAGCTGAAAAGGTTTAGCCATCACTGGCTTAGGATATGCTTTGTTGTTAATACAACTGCATTTTTGTCTGTGCCAAATTGAAACATTTTAGAACCAATTAAATTATTAGAAAGTATCTGGTCACCCTGCCCAAATCCTGTCCGAATAATATTCACGATGTCATCCTAATGATTATGCTTATTCTTCCAGCGAGAGACGTGCATTCTTTTCAGGGAATAAATGCGTATATTGGTTTGTGTGCAGAGTTGTGCGCATATTGAGGTACGCCCGCCACCCCCTTGCGGAACACTTGGTTTGCTACTTGTCCTCATAAGAGGACTTGGACCAGCTTATACTGGGCGCACATGGTACACCTGGTAACAGAGGCATTTATTCTTGCACAGTTTGCAGTACTCGGCTACAGCACATAAATTAGGGAGAAAGGGGCGGGTTATTGTCTGTGATCCTGAAATAATGTTTGTTGGTGCAGACCTGTAGCACTGTCCTGCCCATTTTTTGATCGACCAATCAGCAAGCGACAATGTTTATAATGGCCAGATAAGTTGTGTAACGAAAGCCCCTAATTCCGGGAGAAAAGGCTTGGTCTAAATTTATCCTGACCCACCCAGCCGCAGCCCAGTCATACCCACATCTGCAAGAGACCTCAAATATTGACCATCAGCATCAGAAATGATGGGTGGAGAGTCCATTGGCGGCTCCAGGGGAGGGTCTGCAGCACTGTCCAAATTCAAATAGGGGAGCCACACCAACTGACAAGGAGTCCATTGGGAATGGCAGTTGGTCTTGCTCCCCTATTTGAATTTTGAACTTTAGAGAGGTGGGGGGGTCTGTGTGGAGGTTTAGATCGGGCCCCCACCTCTCCGGTGGTGCATTCGATTCTGGCATTGTACAGATCTCTGAGAACATAAGGCCTGCGCCGCATTCCGGGGACATCTCTACGGTGCATGTGGGAATCACCGCGGCGCCCATTTTCCCAGTGATATTTGCAGCTGTGTAGTCGGCACCGGCCGACAGAGAGGTAAGTATAGTTTAATGTACTTTGTATACCTTTACACCCGTTATAGATGGAAGTACATATACATTAGAGGTTAGTGTCCTCAAAAGCATGACCGTCTGACATGGAACTTTAATACACCGTGAATGTTCCCGGTTTCTACGTCTGGAGATAACGGCAAAAAAATAAATCATTAACCAAATGCCTAAGCCCAGAGAATGCATAGACTGTAACAAGCCGTTCTCTAGACTGTCCCTCTATGTCACCCGGTCACCTCCTCATTTAGTGCTCTTTGTCTGAACTGAATGCAAACAAATTTGGTGCCCTTTGTTCCGGCAACACCGAGGGAAAGACAATGTCTCCTAAATGGTTATTTCTCGCGGCCCTAATTCTCCCCAGCTGTTTTCTGTGCGCGCGGCAGTGACTGCCCTTCTGTCTGTCACCATAGTTATCCTAGACCTGTTCTCCGCAGCACAATGAGCGTCTATTGTAAAGCATGCTGCTGATTCTCTCATATTCTTGCGTTGGGATTGGGCAATGACCAGCCTTCCGAGTACAACAGGACTGTATTACTGGCATATGAGCATTATAACATAAATAGAGGTGGCTGTACAATTATTCTGCAAGCGAGTGATGGGAGCCTCTCATTACTGCTCTGTGCTGTTGGGGAGACCCTGATACTTTCGTTGTATAAATTTCATGATTGGCCCAATTATATTCTGTGGCTGTGTGTTCTGAGGATCTGATTGGCTGCACGTTATTCCGTCCCCGATCACCTCAAAACTGAGGGAAGTAGCTTCCAAGCACGCCTTTCAATGAGTGACCTTCGAAGACATTTAGATGTGCTGTCCAGTGCCCACTGCTGTCAAGGCGGCAATTTTCCATTGGAAGCTAAAGTAAAGCACCCGTACTTTTGGTTGGCAGTGCCTGTTAGGGGTTGTAGTTGCACAGAAAGGTCGCCAAATGTTTGTGTAATTGTTCGAGTAGTACAGAATTGATTACCAGAGTTTTAGAATTCTAAATAACAATGGATGTTTGTTTAAAAGCTAACGCTTGATTAAAGCTTTCACAGCGTTGAGTGCCAGTAATCTGTTGGCCACTAGGTGGCGCTAAGAATGAGAATTTATTGAAACTTACCACCAAGTGCAAAAAGGGAACATTTCACAGCTAATACACATAGGAATAGATTTCCTCAACATTATGTGTCCCCTATGTTCTCATGAAGAAGGATAATTAATGTTATGTTTGAAAATATGCAGAGGGAAAATATATTAGTATGTGTGGAAATACCCATAATTATTCCCCTTACAATACTGTATATAATATCTACCACCCCAATTGTTAGTTGTATACAACCTTTCTGTTGTATATTTGTTTGTTATAACACGTAATGCTTCTTTACAGTTGACCGCTGCTATATTATCACAGAAAGGTTTGTCTTTCATTGATTAAATATATACATTTAACTTACTGCTGAGATTAAAGGTTAACGTGTGGCCAGTGTCAGAATGGTACATGAAAAACTCACTAGGGAAACGCAAGGGGCACATACTCAAGGGGCTTGGCCAACCATTAACGAGAACATAGATGCTACGGTGCGTGGTCTGGGCCCCTTTATAAATAAATCAACTGTCCCTCTTTCAGGGAGGCAGATGTGTTTTATGTCACTGTACCACCACAGACTGCAGTGTCCTGCTGGGTGTGGGTCGGAGTTGGAGGTGAGCAGATTCACTAAGGGCCAGATGTATTAAGGTTCAACAAGTGATCAAATAGAGAGCGATAAAGTGCCAGCCAATCAGGTCCTAACTGCCATGTCATACCTCCCAGCTTTGAGGATGGCCGAGGAGGCACGCTCGCAAGCTCATACACAATGGGCGACTTTGAGCTGAAAATCGCTCAAAACAGCAGGTTTGAGCGGCTTTCAGCTCAAAGCCGCCCAGTGTTGAGTGGTGAGTACTGCTGCGCGCTCCCGAAACATTGCCGGGAACGACGTTCTACCAGCAGATGAGTGGTTTTCAGGACGGCTTTGCATAGCTCTCCACTATGCAACGCTGTCCTCCCCCTCTCCGTCAGTGTATGCCCTGAGCAGCTCTCCCCCCCAGCGATGAACACTATCATCGCTGTCCATACACCCTAGGCATAGTCGCCCAGTGTGTATGGACCTTAAGTAAGGTCAGCTGCCTGATAGGGGCTGTTAGGAAGCACCGTGCAGTGACGGAGTTTGTACTGTGCAATGGGAATAGTTTATTAGGCAGGACTGAGCTACCTGATAGGGGCTGTTAGGAAGCACTGTGCAGTGACGGAGTTTGTACTGTGCAATGGGAATAGTTTATTATAGGGGCTGTTAGGAAGCACCGTGCAGTGACTGAGGTTGTACTGTGCAATAGGAAGAGTAGGAAGCACTGTGCAATGATGGAGGTTGTACTGTGCACATTAGGCAGGGCTGAGCTGTCTGATAGGGGCTGTTAGGAAGCACTGTGCAGTGATGGAGGTTGTACTGTGCACATTAGGCAGGGCTGAGCTATCTGATAGGGGCTGTTCGGAAGCACTGTGCAGTGACGGAGGTTGTACTGTGCATATTAGGCAGGGCTGAGCTATCTGATAGGGGCTGTTAGGAAGCACTGTGCAGTGACGGAGGTTGTACTGTGCACATTAGGCAGGGCTGAGCTATCTGATAGGGGCTGTTAGGAAGCACTGTGCAGTGACGGAGGTTGTACTGTGCACATTAGGCAGATGAGCTGTCTGATAGGGGCTGTTAGGAAGCACTGTACAGTGATGGAGGTTGTACTGTGCACATTAGGCAGGGATGAGCTGTCTGATAGGGGCTGTTAGGAAGCACTGTGCAAGGATGGAGGTTGTGCTGTGCACATTTGGCAGATGAGCTGTCTGATAGGGGCTGTTAGGAAGCACTGTGCAGTGACGGAGGTTGTACTATGCACATTAGGCAGGGTTGAGCTGTTTGATAGGGGCTGTTAGGAAGCACTGTGCAGCGACGGAGGTTGTACTGTGCACATTTGGCAGATGAGCTGTCTGATAGGGTCTGTTAGTAAGCACTGTGCAGTGACGGAGGTTGTACTGTGCACATTTGGCAGATGAGCTGTCTGATAGGGGCTGTTAGGATGCACTGTGCAGCGACGGAGGTTGTACTGTGCACATTAGGCAGGGCTGAGCTGTCTGATAGGGGCTGTTAGGAAGCACTGTGCAGTGACGGAGGTTGTACTGTGCACATTTGGCAGATGAGCTGTCTGATAGGGGCTGTTAGGATGCACTGTGCAGCGACGGAGGTTGTACTGTGCACATTTGGCAGGGCTGAGCTGTCTGATAGGGGCTGTTAGGAAGCACTGTGCAGTGACGGAGGTTGTACTGTGCACATTTGGCAGATGAGCTGTCTGATAGGGGCTGTTAGGATGCACTGTGCAGCGACGGAGGTTGCACTGTGCACATTATGCAGGGCTGAGCTGTCTAATAGTGGCTGTGCAGTGACGGAGGTTGTTAAGCTATTACCAAGGCTGTTAAGTAGTCTCGCAATAAGGAGACCATTTCTTCACAGCCCTAGTCTAAGGAGTATGCAAGAAGCTGCACAATACTAGAATTGGGTATATAAAGCAATGCTGTGCTGTTGTCAACCCTTGCATAAACTTTCTATGTCTTTGTTTAACCGAAAAGTAATTTTTTTTAAAGACTTTGTGCACCCAACTAAAGTCTCCTTTATTGTGATTCCTCCTCCCTACGTTTAAAAAAGTTATTGTAACCCAATCATGAAACCCTTTCAGAAGCGTTTCCCAAGGACGCGCTCCCCATCCACGCAGGTGACATCACACTGTTCATGCAGACCTTGGGCCGCTATAATCCGATCATGTCGTGTTTAGTATTCTCACACACAGTCATTTTCAATAAATGCCATCTTCTACAAACACGGCGGAAACAATAGGCGATGAGAATGGTATGGTGCTGCTTATATAGAAAATACACCGAGGTTATTCTACAGATATTCAGTCCTGAAACATAAGGTCAAATCTACAGTAGCTGCATCTGTGCTCGAAGTACGCAACAGCCGCAGGAGGCATCTTGGGCTGTTCTATTCTACTGCCAGCTTCAGTGGTCTGCTGCTGCTCACATGAACGCAGCATCTGAACATTTGCATGAACATTGGACCTCAGGTTATTTAAGCTGCATCAGTGGATTCAGCCACTTACTTCGGCATGCCCAGGGAAACACCCCGGCATGCCCCCGTTTTCTGGGATGCCCGACAGTGCCACCCCGAAACATCATTCATACTGCGGCAAACTAGTGACTGTGACCATCACGAGGCGCACACTGCCGCTTCGGTGCATGCGCTATCCACTGTAGGTTCCACATAAACCTTAAGCAAACGTGTTAATTACTAGTTAAAGCCAATCAAAATGACGGCTTCTGCAAACTACTTTCACTTTGAGCTGTGACAGTTTTTCATACCTCCCAACTGTCCCGTTTTTCACAGGACCGTCCCGTTACTTTGGGACGTCTTGCCCCCAGGCCAGGGCCGGCAGTATCCCAAGGGGGGGGGGGGGCAGTTGGGAGTCCCCCCAGCCTGAAGGGAATAGACGCTGTGCACATTGTCTATGCCTTTCTGGCTGGGGAGAAAACAGCGATGTAGAGGGGCGGAAATGGGGGCGTAGCCGGGGACGCGGCAGACCCGTGAGGCCACACCCTTGGCTTCACCGTGCGAGTGTCCCCCTTTCATGACTGTAAATGTTGGGAGGTATGGTTTTTACTTTCACTTTGAGCTGTGACAGTTTTTAGCCCACAAGCTCTCCACCCCCAACCCCCAGTCCCTATTGGCTCCTGCCTCCAATCTCTGTCTTCACAGCTCCTTCTCCATATCCAGCAAGTTTAAAACAGCTCAGTGTCCCTGCAAAAATAGCTTTCACTTTCTGTTATGATTACCTCTTTTAGCACACAAAGGAGTAATTTGGTCTGTTGAGTGGTCTCTGGGCGGTCCTTCACCTCATAGAGGTGAGGAGTAGTTAGCCTTTGATATATATACAGATACGCATTGTCTCAGCCTGCATATTTAAAAGATACAATGTGCATAGAAATTCCGCCATCGGTAACTTACCTTAATTAGACATGCCGATTCACTCGCTAAGAACTCAAGCTGCCGTTGATGGCCCTTGGCAACTGTTTCGGCTCTGTGGCTCCCATATGAGACGTAGTTATCCCGGAGCTGTTGTGCACATTTGCGCCGCTGCACAGTATGACATGGAAATCTCCTGCGCATATTGAGCAGCGCGACAGTTGCTCGGTAACTAGGAAGCCCCGGCGCTTAAAACCTATTATCACCGCATGGGTGGCAAGTCTGCAGGAAATTAATTCATATTTCTAATTAAGGTGGTTTGTGGGGGAGAGTTTACAAGAGCAGTGACATGGTAGAAGGAAGCACACAAGCGTTATACATGATCATCTATGTACACTTGCATTACACCCACCATAGTCTCAGCCCTTATGAGCTGCGGGGAACCTTTAAAGCTTCAGCTACATACAAAGGTCATTGGTTAGACAAGATAGGCTGCTGCCTAAGGCCTCTGCAAGCTCTCGGGGATGCAGATCACTGTAATCAGCCATTGCGTGCTCTTTGTTTGACGATCGGAGAGAAGGGAAATGGGACCACAAACCGGTATATTGCCTCAGGCCTCATCTTAATCAGGCTTTGGCTCCCTTAGTGCTGGGCGCTTAGTTTTCCCTGAAAGCCTTTTATTGTGAGCGCTGTAATAATAATTTAGCATACGCAGAAGCTGGCAACGAGATAGTAAATTAAATCTCCATTAACTGGGATTTGTCCGGGAGAAGGGAAAAAAAAGGTCGGCTGGCAACTGCAATCTGCACAGAGCGAATGGCCGATCTGTGATGTCCGGTCGCCGCCATTCTTGGTATTGACCTGGAAATGGATCGGTCATTGGACTGTATTAACCCCCATCCTACCCTCTTCTCCCTTTAATGCATGTCACAGACCATATGGACGAACTGCTGGAGACTCTTGACCAATCCTGGCACAGTATCCATGTTTCACTGCACAGAACTGTATTTTTAGGGAAATGGGATTCGCCCTATAATACAATTCAGAAGTTCTTGTCTAAGCCTCTTGGCTGGTTTCCTGCAGGAATCAGTATTATAGGATATAGGGGACGCGGTTATGTTGGGTTCTGTGAATACATCAGAACTGTTCCATAGAATGACGCAGCCTAAAGGCTGAACTGCGTTCTCCTCAGCGATCCGCCATGATGTATAGCACAGGGTACGCCGAGTGGGGCTCATACAGGGTTAGAACTAGATTGGACATGGGTGTGGATGGAAGGGTCTACAACAGGCATGGCCAAACTGTGGCCCTCCAGCTGTTGTGAAACTACACATCCCAGCATGCCTTGACATAGTTTTAGCGTTCCCTGATAGCAAAACTGTGGCAAGGCATGATGGGACTTGTAGTTTAACAACAGCCGGAGGGCCATCGTTTGGCCATGGCTGGTCTACAGTGTCTAGGCCAACAGTCGATAGGTTGACATTGACAAAAGGTCAACACAAGCAAAGGCTGACATGGAAACGGTTAACATGAATTTTTCAAGTTTTTGTATCACTGTCGACATCCATCGACCTGGACCCCCAATTAATGTAGCGCGTACCCTCGCGTGTCTCACGTTGTAGTCCATTGTAGATCTCAAAGTATGAAAAAGTCCACGGAAAATGAAAAAAATCGTGAAAAACACATGTCGACGTTTTCACGTGTTGACCTTTTGTCAGTGACAACCTAGTGTGTGTCAATGTTAATCTAATGCATGAGCCTTCTGGTGTGGACCTCATGACTTTCAATGTAGACACTGTGTGAGGTTCTATTTCACATGGGATGTTGCTAGGGGCAACCAATCAGCATCTACTACTTCTTTATTTAGCACCTTCTAGAAGATAATAGATAGTATCTGATTGGTTGCCCATAGGAACATCCCATGTGACATAGAGCTGCCATCTTGAATTTCGCCCTGTAGATCTATCATTCAGGGGTGAATTTATGAAGCTTGGAGAAGTGTTATCTATCCCCATAAAGAACGTTATGAGCAAGGTGATAATGGTTCAGCCAATCAGCTCTTACCTGTCAATTTACATATTGTAGCTGATTGGCTGAACCATTATCACCTTGCTCATAACGTTCTTTATGGGGATAGATAACACTTCTCCAAGCTTCATAAATTCACCCCTCAGTTACCATGGAACGTACATTACTAAGACCAGCATAGAATAATAGTGTCCTGTACTAGTTACAGATGTATTGGTGGTAATACTGGGCACACGGTCACTGACCTTTGGCTACGTGAATACGCCTCTTCCCACTCTTCCTCTTCCCACTCTTCCTCTTCCCACTCTTCCTCTTCCCACTCTTCCTCTTCCCACTCTTCCTCTTCCATCATAAGAGTTGTTCTGCCTAAATGGCGCATTAATAGTTCCGCTAAACTGGGACTTGGGGGTCAGGTTCAGCCAACCTATGAATTCACAGCTACACTGAACTACAACTCCCAGCATACTCGTAGGTTTGCACAGATATGTATGTTAGCCCCCAATTTATCAAACTCTTGCCCTGACATTTTGCCATGTTGGACCATCGCTGTGCTGTAGGGTAAACGGCTTCTGTCCATGGGTAGGATATATGTATACTGCTGCCTACTGTACAGTACATTACTGATGATACATACATACCTTCCTGTCCTGTCAGGCCGTCTGAGATCATCTGGAGCCGCCTCAATGACTCCTTACCAGAACGGGCACAGATCCAGGGAGACCTACTGACCTTCGCCTCACTCAGCCTCCAGGACAACGGCACCTACGGTTGCCAGGTCTCCAACAAGCACGGACGCTCCTCCGACCAGTATGTGCTGGTGGTGTATGGTGAGTAGGGGACAGGGTAACAGCCGCCAGGGGAATATCGGTGGGGTGTTGGTAGGATTCAGAGGGGCGTATTTATCAATGAGTTTTAGCTATTTAAAACTCATTGCGTATGATAAATGGTGCTCCAGCCAATCTGCTCCTAACTTTCAAGTGTTTGAAAATTACAGTTGGGAGCAGATTGCGTGGCGCAACATTTATCATATACAATGAGTTTTAAATAGCTAAAACTCGTTGATAAATGGTCACCAAAGATTACACATATCTCAATGATGGATAGAGTGCAGGCTCGAACAGACTCCGCATTTAATGCCCTGCTCAGAATTATCAGATTCAGGGCCAGATGCACTAAGCTTCAAAAGTGATAAAATGGAGATTGATAAACAGCCAGCCAATCAGCTCCTGTCTGACATTTTTCAAACACAGTCTGGGACATGGCAGGTAGGAGCTGATTGGCTGGCTGTTTATCACTCTCCATTTTATCACTTTTGAAGCTTAGTGCATGTGGCCCCTGGGTTAATGGGGTATATGTATGAAGCAGTGATAAGGGAGGAGAAGTGGACCATGGCAACCAATCAGCTGCTCTGTATAGTTTTATATTATGCAAATTATAGTTGTTACTTCAGTGCTGATTGGTTGCCATGGGCAACTTCTCCTCTGGCTCACTTCTCCCTTATCACATCTACCCCAATGTGAGATAGTGGGTAATTTACCTCCCAAAGAAAATGGGCTGTAATTAAATAGCCCTGGGTGTAAAAGCCTGAAGCTCCCACCCTTTTCCTAGTTAAGGTAATTATACCACATGTAATTGTTCACCATAGCCCACAGTGTTTGGTGCTTGGCAGGAGAATCTTATTCTGTGAGTCTCCAGAGAAAAAGATTTAGAAAAGCTGAACATTTATCCGGATTATATTGGTCATTGTCTCCCTTAGATCCTGGAGCGATCATCGAGGCCCAGACTCAGGTTCCCTATGCGATCATAGGTGGGATATTGGCTCTTCTGGTCTTCCTCGTTATCTGTGTCCTCATTGTCATGGTCTGGTGCTCTGTGCGGCAAAAAGGTAAGAGGCCGCTTCTGAACAATGTGTCATTATATTTATCATTATTCACTTTTACTCATAAGGTGGCACAAAACGCAAGCAGCACCACCACCGGGGGACCTGGAAAACATTTCACAAGCAGCACCACCACCGGGGGGACGTGGAAAACATTTCACAGTAGTCCGATACCAGTGCTTCAGTATATTACACAACGGCATACCAGAGCATAAGTATCACACAATGATATCACACCACAGGCTCTGTAGGACAGATAATTGGGGCATGGAGATGGCAGGAGTGAAGGTGGGTACACAATGGGTGATCCTCAGTGTGTACGATGTTGACAGCAGAAGGAACCAGGCATCGTCATAGTGCATGCACACTTGCCTATGAACGATGGCGGAAGAGGGAGGGACAGCTATACTGCAGCTCTTGTTAATGCTATGCTCCGTCATCTGTGTGTACACAGACAATGGTGTTGGTCGTTAACGACGTGCGGGAGTGCGCATCGGACGTTGGTGGGGGCGGGGTGTACATACTAGGTGATAAAATGAGCAATATTTTAGTCCTTCTGATCGATTATTGCTTATTTTATCGGCCGGTGTGTATGGGGCTTTAGGACAGGGAATCTGCTCAGAAAATCTGAGGGGGAAGAGGGCCCGGCCTGTAAGAGCACACATACTAAGGTATAGCGAAGAACAGTTGGAGGGTATCTGGAGAAGATACATGGAGTGTTGCAGAATATGACCAGGGCTGTTACCAGTTAATTAAAAAAGTAAATTTTAAATGCATTGTTTAAAATTGGGGAGTTTGGAAGACAGTTGGACTCGCTAGGGAATGAGCTCCAGAGTATGGGGGCACCTCTAACAGCATTTTTGGAGGTGGGCATTAAAGAAAGCGACATGGGTGGAGGAGAGGCGTCGGGCAGGGACAATGCGGAGAGGGCAGAAGATAGTGTCGATAGAGATGGGGTTGGGGATGTACTGTAGGAAGGGGACAAATGTCTTAGGGTTTGTAGGTGAGAGGAAGGAGTTTGAATTGGATTTAGCTTCAAAAATGATAAAATGGAGAGTGATAAACAGCCAGCCAATCAGCTCCTGCCTGACTTTTTATCAAACACAGTCTGTGACATGGCAGATAGGAGCTGATTGGCTGGCTGTTTATCACTCTCCATTTTATCACTTTTGAAGCTTAGAGAATCTGGCCCAGAGTGAGATAGAGAGACATTGATGCATGCTGCAAGGGAGGGCAGAAGCTGTACAGCAAGGGAAGAAAATGAGACAAGCTCCCCACTTGAATTTATTCTTAACACGGTCGGTAGAGACAAGAGATCTCGAGGCCGGAGTGGAGGAGGTTACAGTGTTCTAGTGCGGGAAGTGATGTGGGCTTGAATTAATGTTTTGGTGTCATGAGGGTTACGAAGAGCTGAATTCTGGAGAAGGAAGCTGCAAGATGGAGCGATGGCACAGAGACAGCGGACTTGGGTGTTACAGAAGAGGGGGATATGAGGATGAGGGTTCCTTGGCCATGTTGGGTTCCAGGAAGCAGGTTTCATCCAAGAGATACGTCAAGAATAGGGATGGCACTGACTGTACAACTCATTCTAAGAGTGTATTAAGGGGGTTATTCTGGTTGACTCGCAAGGCTGCAAATTCACCACATCCCGCCTTGCAAATAGTGGCCTGGCCGCCACCCATTCGCAAGGGTGATTCCCTCGCAGGGCCTGTGAATGGATGTTACACAGTAACATGGTCATGGTCGGCAACCATCGAATGATGGGGAAGGCACTTACATATGCATGGATGCTTGGGAAGAAGTGGGTGGACAGCTGACATCCGGTGATAGCGGCTGGCCAAACCCCCCACCCCGCACCGGCGGCATCGGGGCATTTGCATGAGAAAGTCCAGCGTTCTCTTGGGAACTCCCATGAAATGCTGGGCATTTCCATATGTAAATGGCCCGCCCCGCCCCTACACTTGGGTGCATGTGCCCAGCGAACACCCTGTTTGCCGTGGCCGCACACACCCTGCAGATGCAAAACATTGTTCCCCCGTTCGAACGAACCGGAATAATCCCCTAAAAGTGTAATGGCTCGCATGTATGCCCTTGCACCCCATTCCGCTGTGATAACTGTAACAAATGGCGAGGTGCGCGGCTGGGCATACGTCGTCTTCCTGCGCTGTAGAGACTAAGCCATGTCCCCCGGGCATAACACTGGATGATCAGGATAAAAGCAGCTTCTTCTATGGTACACTAGGCATGAAATACACTCCGGTTATATATATCCTTCTTTCCGTTCCTTCATGCACAGATCAAGCATCTGACTTGACAGTGGCTGGATATACATCAGTGTGGCTTGGGGCTGTTAACAGTGACTGGCACTTGTGTCCTATGTGAGCCTCTAGTCAGGTGACCGCGCGTATCCGAGCTCCTGCTGTCTGTGACTCTCCCTCTCTCCTAGGTTCCTACCTGACTCACGAAGCTAGCGGCCTGGACGAGCACGGAGAAGCCAGGGAGGCTTTTCTAAATGGAGGCGAGAACCACAAGCGGAAGGAAGAATTTTTTATTTAAAGAAAAAAAAGACAAACGGCAGAAGAAAAAAAAAACAAATCCCAACACAGTATTAATAACCTGAATTATTATTTTTTTTTTTACATTTTACTTTACCTTCTGCGGGTGGGCAATGGGGTGGGGGGGATGTTGAGGAAGTGGGGTAGTGAGAAGGTGTATAGAATTGATAGAGGGGAAAAGAACTCGCTGATCTGGTTTTAGAACTTGCTTATATGACCATGAAGGATGCGAGACATATTGCGGGCAATGCTTATGATGTCACAACTGTTCTTAAATGGACGGAAACCGAACAAAAAAAAAATGTGTATTTATGTTCGGACGTTCCCAGCGGAGCATTTGTGCCCTGTTGACGGAGAGGTAACCGTGTTCTATAACTCTGGTGAGACCTTTGCACATTAATATCTTTATCTCACTCCATCGGCCAAACGAGTCTGCAGCCCTGTAGCAAGGATGGCAGGAGGCGAGAATCTGGCGCTGAGGAATACGGAGTCTGTTGCCTCTCATGACACAGGGCCTAGCCCGGTTATTGATGTAGAGCTGGCGTTGCCAGGCATGCAAGCCCTTCGCAAGACGAAAGCCTGGCACCTCCAGGACAGCGCAGTTCCCAGGAAGGGCTATGGTTACAGAGCAGTACTCCCGGTAATAGCTTGGATGAAAAGTGAGCTGGGCAGGACGAGCGCGCGGTGATTTGTGCCAGTACAGGCTCAGTATTAAGAGCGTGACGTTTGTTTAATCACCTTAATTAGGCAGAAATCAGCACGGCTCAGAGTCTCCAGTGAGGAGGGGAGTGCTGCGGGGAGACAGAATGGAGCCATAAGTCACAGGTTTAAAAGGGAGAACGAGAGTAATTCGAGGAACTGATTGAGGCGTTCTAAGCACTGCAAGGAAACCAGTTACTAGCCACTTATGTTTGCTGCAAACACTCACGCCGGGAACTTTAAACCACCGCCCGTGCACAAGTATTTCCCTGACACTTTTAGTACATACATTTACACATTAATTGGTTACCGTAATTAGTTGCCATCTACTTTTAGACGCTAATTGCATCAATTCTGTCAACGTAAATGCAGCAATCAGATCTGGGTGACGCTGGCGGAGGAGCACGTTGCAGTAATTATACGGGAGCTCCGTGCAGAACCGATGCGGTCCCGTCCAAACCTGCAGCATTCTGTTTTGCCGCTTTTTGGTAATGTTTGTCAGAAGCGAGAAAACCCATATCCTTTGTCCGGTAGTGGTCGATTAGCGATACACTGCACATGCGTACGGCCTGTAGTACCCATGCACAAATCCTTACTGCAAGCAAGTTCTGCTACTTTTTCTATGTGCGCGCCTATCACAAGGTGTTGACAGGAAGTTGGCGTCTACGGGTGGAAACCGCCTGTTGAGTTGGAGTGCTAACAAAAATGCAGGTGTGCCTGAGCTTTTTAGGGGAGGGTGTGTGGTGTTATCTCCAGGCCGTATATGACAACAAGACAGAAGTCTGTTGTCCTAGAGAGGCGTGGCTTATTTGCAAAATGGTGATATAGAACATCATAGACATAACATGTCAGGCAACAGACTCTATTATTCAGAAGCGATGACTGTTTTAGAACCCCAAGGGATCTCCGCTAAATATTTTCCCTATTTAATGAGCTTTTACAATGATTCAGAATGACTGCACTAGATGACGGGATCTGGTAGTGGGAGGAGCCAAACGAAGTGACTGGTTACTGGAATTCCAAGATACCTGCAGTTTGCACATTGCTTGGCTTCTGCAATAATGGGAGGGGCCTTGACACTGACACCCTAGTTAGGACGGCAGGCACAACACGATGGGAGCTAACTGAAAATGGTAAAAGGATAGACATTTTTTACAATTAGAACTTGTTTTGCTGTGTGAAAGTGCTTTAAAACGGACACCTGGTCATGTAGTTTTATTCTCTATTTCATGACTTTTGTTTATCTTAATTCGTCTTAGCAGCATTGGTGCAGGTTACGTGACTATCCCTTTGTGATGCAAAAAATATTGTAATGAAACCTCTTAATGACCTTATTATTTTTTTATATATTTAGTACCAGTAGAAAAAATTGCTGGTAAATCAGGAGTAGAATATTATTTTAATTAGCTTTATATGAATTGATAGAACAAAATATATATATATATATATTTTTTTTCTTTAAAGCAGGATCAGACAACCCTATCAATTGTGGAGCTAGCTACGATATGGATGGCAGTTGGTGGCCTAACCACCAATGGTCACCATTGATTATATGGTTCGTTAATAACTTTGATGGTATAAAACCATCTGCAAGTGTGCAATCAATGGTATAACCCACTGATAAGTCACCCCAGTTTTACTATATATGAACCATCGATGGCAAAAGTGTTAACATAGCCATAGATTATCAATGAATTTAATGCATTGATGGCCATCTGTTATGTCCAACTTTGGGCTGGTACAACATGCTGGGGCTTGTAGTTCCAGTTTACCTCAGTGATATAGTATAATTTCCTCTTAAATCTGGCATTCCTTAAGGTGAGATGTTCTAATGAGGGAACAATCATTGTAATTAGAAAGCCAAAGCAGTAAGTGAAACAAGATTATTTCCCAGTACCCCCCCCTCCCCCCTCCTTTATATTTGGACCCGGTAGATCTGCCCAAATCACAAAGCCCTAGTTGCAGTCATGGGGCAAAATATATTGGATTGTTATGTTCATAAATTATATGCCAAGGTTGGTATTTTATTTTCGATTTTAGTTTTCATTTAAGCCTACACTGTAGGCAGCCATTTTACTGTAGTTCACTATGAGCTTGCATTGTCACCAAGGATGATCAGGACGCACTCATTATGTCCCAGCCGGTAATTAACATGGTAACATTAGAGCTATATTCTGTAATAAATCAGACATTTCTTTTTCAGTCTAAACTAATTAATGCCAGGTTTGTATTGGCTGCCGTATGCTACAATGCAACTTCTTTTTCGGGATAACGATGAAAGAATCTAGGCAAGAGGATGAGTTATCTTAGCAACAAGAAACGGGAGGATACCTTGCACACAGGTCATGAGTATAGTGGTCAGGATACCATCATGAAATTTCATTTCTGACCCAAATCAAGTGTTCTATTAATATAAAGACCCCCCCCCAACTTCTATTTTATCCCTAAACAAAATGTTATAGAAATATATTGGAAAGTCAAGATATATATTGGGATATGATGAAGGGTTATTGTCCAATGAACGGAAACAGAATTCGATCTCTCTCCTTCTATATAATTCATGATATTTATGAGACAGTTGGGAGCCAATGAACTGCTTCGTAACACTGCTTCCTGTTTGACAGGGAGCCATTTTGACTGGGCGGTGTATATTGTCTGTATTTTTCCATTGGGGGCAGGGTGGATGTTTTTTTTTTCTTTTTTCTTTGTTTGTGCCGTGTTATTTTTCTGGTTTGTTTCAGTTTTTGGGTTTGTTTTTTTAATTATTATTATTACACCCAATTGTCTCTCTCGTTGTTTATCGTTAACTGTAAAACCTTTAAAAAGCCATGAACCTAGGGGGAAATTAATATATAAATATATATATGTAAATAAAAACTTATAGCATCAGAAATCAATTCTGGAGGCGGGAGCAGAGGACGCTGCCATGACAGGAGAAATGGAAACACTCACCCACTTAACGTGTATTGTGTCATGTTTTTTTTATTTCTTTATTTTAATAGATTGCTTTAGCTCTTCTGCTGTTTGTAGAATTACCCCCTATCTCTCAGCAAAAGGGCTAATTGCTTCAAATATCCGGCCTGAAAGCCATATATTTTAACAGCACAATGCCCTGTTCCACATAGAAAAAAAAAAGCGGGAAAAGCTGCAACTTTTGGTGGGAAAACCAGAGCGACTTTTCTGTTTGTCTTTTTATCGCCTGAGCTGAAAACTGTGTACAGTCTCATTTCTTTTAAGTGTATATGGTCTCTCTGGTCCTAAAATACAAGCGGCTTTCCGGTTTGGGAAATGTGGACACTGGTCATGATGTGGAGAGAGAGGCAGAGGGGGATATTCCTAATATATTTGGGTGGGGGGGATGGTGAAGATGAGGGGGCTTTGTATATTTTTTTACCCCTTCATGCCCCCTCTTTCCTCTCTCCGCCGCTCTTTGGTCCCCTCCATTTTTCTGTCATCTCACAGCCTGTCCAGAGCACCAATTTTGTACACAATGTACCAAAAAGTAAAAAAAAAAAAAAAAAGTCAAAAAAAGAGCGGACAGATTAAAACAAACTAATACGAAAATCAAGAAAAAAAAATAATAAAGTTCATGTTTAGTTATATGATTGTGTGGCGTTTTATTAAATCTTGGAGATTGAATGATACAAAAAAAAAATGCAACAAAGGCGTCTGTTTAATTAACCTAGAGTTAGAGAGAGAGAGAGATAAAGTACCAGCCAATTAGCCGCTAACTGCCATGTTACAGGGCTGGGTTTGAGAAATAACATAAGTAGGCATAACATGAACAGTCACTGAACGCAACAGTATTCTCAATGGTCTCACGGTTGTTTGTGGTGACAAAAATACTTCACTGCAGTGTAAAAATAGGTCCAAATTACAGGATGCTTTATGGCCTCCTGGAATTGATACCGTCCTCACATCACAAAGGTGCTTGGAGTCCAGTGATCTGTGCCCAGGCAGCAGTGGTGGTGGCACTGCCAAACAATGGGGGTTATTCTAGTTCATTCTTTCTGACAAAATCCTTCTTAGATGGACAAAACCATGTGCACTGCGGGTGGGGCAGATGCAACTTGTGCAGAGAGAATTAGATTTGGGTGGGGTTTTTCTTCAAAGTGAGATCTATATTGCAGTGTAAAATAAAGCAGTCAGTATTTTCCCTGCACAGAAACAAAATAACTCACCCAAATCTAATTCTATCTGCACATGTTACATCTGCCCCCCCCTGCAGTGCACATGGTTTTGTCCATCTAAGAAGTATTTTGTCAGAAAGAATGAACTAGAATAAACCCCAATGAGAGGACATTAGTGGTCCCACATTGCCACACAGTACATTCCATGTCATAAACTGCACTTGTGAGGACTTGCGGAAATGCAGGGTGTTTCCTTATGGCTAAATCCACTTTTGTAGCCAAACATTATTCTGTCAATCTTAGTACTTTAACCCCAGTGTCCGTTTCTTCCAAGAAAAACACAAGCGGCAAGTATCAGGGGTCCAATGGCAAACTTTATTGGTACAACAAAAAAACGCAGGTAAATCCAGAATAGTGATCCGTACACAACATACAGTCATATAAAAACACGCAACAGTGTGCTGGAAAGAATCAGTATGGCTTCTACAAAACTTTACAGTGATTGGACCAAGCACAGAAACAAATAATCAGATAAAACAAAATCTACAACCCCCCCCCCCCCAAACAATTTCCTGTCTCGCTGTGTTTTATATATCATCTGGAGCATGGGTCCTCAAACTGCGGCCCTCCAGATGTTGTGAAACTACAATTCCCAGCATGCCTTGCCACAGTTTTAACACTCCCTTATAGGAAAACTGTGGCAAGGCATGCTGGGATTTGTAGTTTCACCACATCTGGAGGGCCGCAGTTTGAGGACCCATGATCTGGAGTGATACGATTTCAAATATGTATATGTGCACCCCTCACCTACACCCTATTATATTATAAGGCCTGACCCAATACTTAGGGGGAAACGCAGTTCAACAATGTAACAGAACTTTATGACATCACTGTGACTTAACTTCCTGCCTGCCTGATTGACATCACTCGCTCCTAATGCGTTGATATTTCACATTTTCATGTATATAAACCAGGACATATTAAACGGAAGTGTGCGGTTAGGGCTTTCTTGGATGTAGGCGGTAGTATGGCCGCACTGCTACAGAACACATCTGCCGCATCGTTATTCACTTATTTTCCTTTCATCCTAAGGCTGGGACTGGTGTTTAATATTCACTAATCATTACAACACCCTGGCTGAAGTCAAAGTCATTGGCACATATTGTCCAGGCCGGCAATGCAAAGCTTACCCATTTTATAACATTTTGGTGATGTGTCTAGGTTCTGCGCCCTCTAAACTTGTCACCTTACGGCGGTTTACTCAAAAGTCTCCAGACAGGGTCTTATAGATTGACAACCGCCACGTGACCCATACCTGTGGTCTAGGACAATACTTGACAGCCAACAGAGAACAGCTTGGCTTACTGTATTAGTTCCATGAACTACCAATTTAAAGCTTGTTTGTGCACATAGAGCTTGTTGCAAAGGATCCTTTGGGATTTAAACAGGCCCCCGGTTCTTCTAGCAAAGGTACAGCTTCCAGGGAGTACGGAAAGATTAAATATCAGTGCAGCCTAAGGGCAGGATGTATTAACATACATCGCCGCCCCTCGCCACACCCCTGTTGCGATGCTAGCGCATATGTACTAACATGCGGCTAGCATCGCGGTGCGGTGACGGAGGCCCCCTGCGATACCTGTGATGTGTGGTGTGCGGTTGGTCCCCGGCGTCTCCTCCTCCTCCCTGCAGCCAGTAGGACATCCCCGGCTGCTTCTGGGGGAGGAGGAGCAGAATGGAGGACATTGGAGGGGGGTCTAAATCTGCGGCGTGCGATGGGTGGCAATAGAAGCCCTTAGGTGGCGATACCCTGCCTTGCGAAGTTGGGGCAGAGGAATCTTAGTACATTAGAAAATGCGGTAAAACCCCGGAAAATTGGGGTTTTACAGCATTTTCCCCTTAGTACATCCCACCCTAACCGCCTTATCTGCTACAATATGATACAGATATTGGTGCTAGCGATAGATCCCCCTCCATTATTGACTGCTGGGGTGCTATGACTGGGCATTAAATGCAGAAGACAGTAATAATTGTCTTTATAATTTGTGAGCGCTATGACCCAGAGGACGGCACACATGCAGTAGATCACCGGGGCAAAGCTCTGTATTTGGGCCAAGCAATTCGGATCCATCATCTGCTCTTAGGACTAGGCCAAGTTGTTCTAAACCTCATTCTATGCTGACAGATCAGTAGGACAAAGGCTGCAGTTCTTCTGCTGGAGACAGGAGGAAGCCGCTTGCGGAAGCCACGCACGGAGATATTTAGTCGTCCAATTACCAGCTACAGCACAAGAAACAAGTCTGAAATCTTTGGTATCCCAAGTCGATGGGCTAATTGCTGGCCTTTGAAGTAGGCATTGCAGAATAAAGCAGGGTCACAGCGATCATGTTTGTCATAAAAAAGAAGTTTGATTAAAGACTTAAATCACCATGTGCTACAGTAAGATTTCTCTTTACCCTGAATCGATTAATAACGCTTTAATAACATCACACAAACATATTTCTCTGTTTTTCCGGCCCCTGAATTCCCTCCGCCGGACTCAGACAAGACACATAGAGAAAGCAGTGGGCTCTACTGGGTTGGGAACACGCTGTGAAGTTGAAGCAGGGAAGACGACGTGTCCCAGGCAGCCCTGGAAGGAGACAGACAGAACAATTACCGAATACTGCCAAACGCAGGCCTTACTCGGCCTAAAAGGAGATCAACCCCTGGGGCAGCAATGTGACTATTATTTGTAAGCATTCAGATGCCGTTATTTCCTCTGCTAATAGTTATCATAACTTCCTGTCCCAAAGGTCAACAATTAAATGTATTCCTCTGTTAAAGTACTTTACACAGAATGTGACAGCCGATGAGAACCACTTGGCCCATGTACAAACATACTTACACACTAGGGTTATTTATACATTTTTGTGTCTGGTGCCAATTCCCTACAGTATATTTTTGGACTGTGGGTGGAAACTGGAGTACCCATAGGAAACCCATGCAAGCATAGGGAGAACATACAAACTCCAATCATAGTTAGGACCATGGTGGGATATCAACCCATGACCTCAGTGCTGTGAGCAGTAATGCCGACCATTACACCGTCTGTGCCGAGAAGCATCAGTTACTAAAATGACTATTACCCCTTTCACACCGCACAAATAACACTAGGTCACTGTGTGAAAGCGCCCCAACAGGAAAAACCCGGGTCCAGCAACCCGACATTCCACTGGGCAGTGCAAATGGGTAACCCAGATCTTGTTTACACTATAGGGAGGAGTCAGCTCCAAGTGTTGCTTCCTCCTCCACCCCCAATGACACGCCTACACTCCACCCCACCCCTGTGTGATGTAACGTCGCTGAGGAGAGCTTCACCTCACAAATGGCGGGTCACTCCCGGGACGGATCGGGGTCCAAATCTCGGGTGTGACACGGCATTTGCAATGTGAAAGCGGTATAAGGGAGACGTCTCAGACACAGCCCTGTGTTCTGTCACACAGACGACCACAGCAAGTTCCCAGGCAGCCTTTGGTTTTTCAGTATGGCTTCCGGCGGCTTCCATACGCATCCCTGTTTGAGGCAAGTCTTCCTGGCAGCCGACGTCCCCCCCATACTCAGCTCTGCATAATGTTACACTGACTAGAACACAGCAATTGTCGGATCTGGGCAATGACACTCACCTGCTCGCCCCCCAATCACATGACTAAGGGCTGTGTGTCCGAGGTGGTGCTGCGCACAGACTGGAGGCTCCCTCTGTATATCGGTGTCCTCTTCTCACCATCCACTCTGTATAGGAGACAGCAAGGACAAGTTAATGTATTAACAACAGCAATGGGTTCCTGTATACTATAACTGGAGAGAACACCAGACCCCGCTAGCTGTAAACCCATTATCTGACAGTTGGTGGCACCACTAGCCTCAGGTACTGGGCGTAACCTGTCACTAGTCCTCCGTTCATTTTGAAATAGAAAAATAGAACACTAATAGCAAGACATTGCTCGGTCCACCAATGGCACGCCTTGCTCACTTCTAGGTGTCATGTGACCTGTCTTCTCAATTAGAGGGGAGAGGTATCAAACCTTCCAAAGGGATAAAATGGAAAAGTTGCCCAAAGTTGTCACAAAATCACGGCTTTTTAAAATGCTTAATATCCCCACTTCCCTAGCAGGTGTATGGGCACCTTGTCTCCATCACTCAGACACGGGCACTGCCGCCACAAGTTACAGGGTCGGCAGCTATACCTAAAGCTTGGGCAGCCAGTGCTAATGGACAAGACAATAAAAAGCTTTAGGAGGTGAAATACCGCAACTGACCACTAGAGGCCACTCAATGGACCAAATTACTCCTTTGTGTGCTTAAATAGGTCATAGCAGAAAGTGAAAGAAATTTTGACAGGGACATTGATCAGTTTCAAACTCGCTGGATATGGTGAGGGAGCTGTGAAGACAGAGATTGTAGGTAGAGGTAGACGGGGACTGGGGGTGGAGAGTTTGTGTGATAAAACCTGTCACAGCTCAAAGTGACAGTACATTGCAGAAGCCGTCATTTTGAAAGGCTTTTAACTATTGATGGAAATAAAAGCAAAACATCCATCACATTCACCCTCATTTTATATAGTCATTGTCATGGTGGTCCCAGTGAAATGGCAATGATTATAATATAATTTAGTGTACGCACAAGTGAGGAGTATTTGAATCTTCCCCTAGTATAGTCTACAAACTGCATTATGCAGGAGAGGTTTGCATGAAATAACTATCGCCACCTGATGGTCATAGTGCATATCTGCACTTGGTGTGACAAAGGGGGAGATTTACCACATTCTCTAAAGAGGACACAGCAGGTTAGTTAGACTGTGCCTGCTACAGGCAACCTCTCCGTCTATCCTAATTAGGAGGTTTGCTACAGTACATCAACCCCCTAAATTACACTGAAAGACATAGGAAACAGGCTCATCTTCAAGACTGTATCACTGCGGGCAGGTAGACTATATTATTGGTATGGTATTTTTATCACGATCACCTCAATGTACAGCGCTATGAAATATGTTGGCACTTTATAAATAAAGGGGTATAACGTAACCCACTCACAGGCTGATCTGTGGTTTCCTGAGTTGCTGCCGGCGATGACGGAGGATGATAAAGAAGAGAGAGAACACAAGGGTTGTCAGCAGCACGGCAGGAATAGTAATGTACAGGAGAACATCTGATAAGTTCAGGTTGGCTGAGAAACCTGCGGAAAGAAAAAAAATACCCATTATAATGAATACAGAAAGGTACTTAACTATCAGCATTACCAAGGTTGACAACGCCGCAGTGAAAACAGGCTGTGTCGGTGGCGCAGTGGGAGTGGCTTAAAGTCTATGTACATGGATTCCTGATTTAAGGACAAAGGATCTAAAACATCAGAGTATTTTAGTTGCAATCATCGATGGGATATCATATAGTCCAAGGTCTCCAGGGGTGCGGATTCCTGGCTGAACTCAGATTTTATTTTTTATTTTTAAGTGGCAATCATTTGCAAAGCAAAAGCATGCCTGGTTAATGATTGCCACTTTAAAAAAAAAAAAAAAAAACATCAGCTATCGTCCGGCATCCTGCCGATTCTGTAACAGGATGCTGCCGGGCGGGGTTATACCGAGCAGTGAATCATCTGATTGAGGTTGATTTGAGGAGTGCAACATAATAAATCATAAAAAAAAAAAAAAAAGGAGGAGGAGGAATATTCATACCACAACAGGCTCGCTGTGATCTCCGTGGGTCAGGTGGACACGGGGAGAGGGTGGAGATGGGGAGATATGAGCCAGAGCAGGGTCACCTTACCACTAAGCCAGGCTTGTCCAAACTGTGGCCCTCCAGCTGTTGTGAAACTGCACATCCCAGCATGCCTTGCCATAGTTTTAGCATTCCCTAATAGCAAAACTGTGGCAAGGCATGATGGGACTTGTAGTTTAACAACAGCTGGAGGGCCATAGTTTGTGCATGCCTGCATTAAGCTGTACAGGGCACTATTGGGTATTCGGCTTGGTTATGAACTTCCAAGTGTATATACATATGTGACACACAGTCCCTGCTTGTCACTGTCTGGCATGGCCACCATAGCCAATATATAATCATCAGGGACGCCGGAGGTTGTCAAGCAAAGGAAACAAGGTTATCTGTTCCTGCTGCCGATACAGGCGTACTCATCCCACTTATGTCCTGTATATAACATATAGTACGGGGAAAACCTTGATGTGTACAGTATAGTGTAACAGGTTCGCCATTCAGATAGGACACAGCAGGCAGTGAGTGGTCAGTATTTGTGCAAGTCTCATACAAGCCACAAATCCACTTTACAGCACATAAGGCTTCATATAGACAATCAGAGATTTATATTTATCCATGCAGAGCTCCTTGTGCGCGGTGCCTCTGGGCACTGGCGGTCCACGGGTCTGGTGCTACAATAATCAGGCCTTCTAGCTGGAGCTGAATGAGAGGGGCTCCACCTGTATGTGCAGCAGTGGCGTCCGGGCAGCGGGGTTCGTGCCGTGCGGAGCGGGCAGCGGGGTCCCTGCAGCGCTGGGCAGTAAGTCAGCGGAGTCCGTGCGGCGGCTGGGAACTAAGTAGCGCTATTTGCAGGGCGGCGGCGCAGGAAGCGCTGCTGAAGTTTGAAAACACTGGCCGGATGCTGATTGGTTGAGAATCAACCAATCAGCGTCTGAGCAATCTTTGCAAAATCAGTAGCGCTTCACACGCCGCCGCCTGGCAGATATCGCTACTTAGTTCCCAGCCGCCGCGCAGACCCCGCTGAATTACTGCAAAGTGCCGCAGGGACCCACTGCCTGCTGCTGCCAGCTCCCCAGGGATATACATGCAATAAATCGCATGGGATTTATTGCATGTATAATTTGGCACATCAAGTACCAAATCGTAAGCAGCCTCCCGGGGAGCTCTCAAGGGCAAACTGGTGCGACTTGTGTATGGGGGCCTTAAGGAACATACAGTAGATTTTATCTAACAGGATCATCCACTTCCCGGTACCGAGGCAGAGCGCAGAGTGGTTAACCCCACTGTTGCCTAGAATGGTTGACCCCAGAGTGTATCACCAAAGTCAGAACCCAAAGTGAAGCTCTCTGTTCTCTTCCCACACCCTGTGTAAATTTTGCTCTTTCAGCGATACCCTGACTGTACTTAGCCAATATCTGCACGTCCTCTCACCCGCTTGTATAGGCCATGCATGGAGGGGAAGGGGGGTTGGAGCCTATGTGAAATACTTTGAACAAAAGCAGCTTTTTGGGGCTGACATGTCACTCAATAGCCAGTATCCAGGACACATTGTAATCTACACCACAAAGCTGCCTATTCTTTACAAAATAATGATAATGGTGTAATTGATGGGGATACAATCTATTTGGAAGGTCTACGGTGTGATTTTGTAACGACCTCATGTTGGTATCTTCACAATGTTCTAGGGTGTGAATCTGTTTTATTGAAGTCACTGACAATGAGATTCTATAAATGTTCCAAGAAACAGGGGAGCGGCCATTACTCACCCCTGACGGGCTCGGGACCTCTCTCCATCACCCTGAGCTGGAAGGACTTGGTCTTGACCAGATCGTACATATCGGGGTGGCGGGCCTGGCAGATGTAGTTCCCTTCATGGGCTTTGTTCACATTCTTGAAGATGAGGGTGTCGGAGGGTAGAATCCAGTCACTGTCCTATGGAGAGAAAATTTGGTGTTAAACTAAAAAAAAAAAACTAAAAAGGGGATTGGTAAAACAAAAAAACACAAAAACCTTTTCTGACCACATGAAATAAGAGAAAAATGGTATAATTGTGACGGACACCGGGCGCTTAAAATACTATAACAAATTTATTGGTTTACATATGATGAAAAAACATGTATAAATATATATAATATACTGGTACTTGTATATTTGCAGGGCGCCCAATTTACATACGTACAGCACCGTAGGAAAATCGCATTGCATCCAATTGTGCTGTGCGGTGCGATGCTCCTTAGTTAATTTTTAGGGCACCCCTGCCTGCGGATCACATCGCATTCCATTTGCGGTGCGATGCGATATGATTTTTCATTGTATAAGCACCCATGCGATGAGATGTGATGGTACTTCATTTTAAAATCACCCATGCACACCCCCACTATCCACGCCACCCCGAAGCGCGGCGAGCCCCGTGAGGGGACGCGGTTACGCGTCCTCCCGACTCTTCATACCTCCACTATCCACGCCGGCATGGAGTTGATTTTATAAAGTGTGGCGAGCGCAGCGAGCCACCGGGCCCGAATACATGTAAAGTTATCCGTGTCTGCTCACCAGGCTTCGGGCTCGGTGGCTCGCCACACTTTATAAAATCAACTCCATGCGATGCGATTTCACTACGCAGAATAGCCCACTAAGCAAATGGCTTAGTGGGCGCCCTGCAAATACACAAGTACCAATATATTTTTCATCATATGAAAACCAATAAATTTGTTATTGTACCTGAAGTGCCCGGTGTCGGTCACAATTATACCATTTTTCAGTTCCACTTTTTGGACTAAGAGGCAGCTACAGAGTGCGCTGGTTGGAATATCCAAATCCTTCTACCACATGAAATAAGAGGTATATGGTTCAAAGGCTTTTGTGTTGGCCAGGGAGTACCCACAAGAAACCCACTCAAGCACAGGAAGATCATACAAACTCCACACCGGCAATCTAAGTCCAGTGAGGCAGTAATGCTAATCATTACACCAACCACGCTGCCCGCTTCAGTGATAAGTGGCAAATCTAATGGGATGCGGTTGTTTGGTCGGCAGTCATTAGGTCGACACAGTTGGGTCGACAGGTGTCTAGGTCGACATGGGAAAAGGTTGACAGGTGTCTATTTTGACAAAAGCATTAGGTCGATATTCAAAATGTCGACATGGGGTTTTTCACTGGGTTTTTTTGAGCCGACAGGCGGCATTTCATGCCCTACCATCCACTAGGGTGTGGTGGGAGAATAAAATAGTGCCCAAAGCATGGGGAGCGTGGCGAGCCGTGCGAGGGGACGCGGTGCACTTAAAACTGTGTCCATGTTGACGGTGTCGACATTCAGGTGGAAAAAAAAAAACAGTGAAAAACCCCATGTCGCCCTTTTGATTGTCGACCTATTGCTTGCGTCGACCTAGACACCTGTTGACCTTGTCCCATGTCGGCTTTTCAGCATGTCGACCCAACGGTTATTGACCTAATGACTGTCGACCATCTGTTCCCATTCCAATCTAATGTACAAGTTTCTAGACACTGTACAAAAATCACCTGAATAGTATGGAAATATTCCCGAAAGGAGACTGTACTCCCAGGACGAGTATGGTTGGACGCGCTGCGTCCGTTGAAATGTGCCGATTCATTGCATGCACAAATGGGTCCGGCTACTACAGCTGCAGATCAACATCAGACGGTCAACGATTGATAGTCTGACACAGTTTGGGGGAGGAGAGGGGGAGGTGTCCGCTTCCGTTTCTCCATATGAAGGAGTGTCGCTGTCGTTGCAGGGGAGGGACCAGGCCAGGTTTCCAATCAGAAGACAGAACTTTAGGCTTGTTCGGATTTTCGGGAAGCGGAAAAATTACGGACAAGATTGACTACCCCCACAGACTTTGAACTACATAAAAGTATATCAAAGGTTGCAAGATTTTCTGTGGACATCAGTTTTAAAGTGCTTTTGTAATTCTGGACATCTGCCTAGATAAAGCGTTATCCAACATCTCCCATCCATCACAGCTAATACCTGTAGAACGGTTTCCATAAATGTCCGCTGTTCCGTTACTCACTCACCTCTTGGCTCCACGAGTAAATTGGCTCCTGGGATGAGTAGGCTGTGCAAGTCACCTCCAGTGTGGAACCTTCTTCCACCCATAAGAAATCGGGGACAGTGTAGCGCCAGGAGTGGGCCCTCTGGATGGAAACATCCTGCAAATCTGTGAAGGGGAATTGAAAATTAATTTAAAAAAGGGACTCCAACATGGCGGGGAGAGAACAGGTTGGCTTTACCTTGTGATTGCGCATTAAAAACTCACCAAATAACGGCCTGCAATGGGGACTCATTCACAAAGCATAAAGTGAGTGAGACTCCACTTAAAACCATCCAGATTTTGACAAGCCGATCTAAATATCAGCCAATGCCTACGGGTTTATAAAGCAGGATGGCTGCGTCTTCAGATAGGCTATTCCATACCCTCCAACATGACCCATTCCATTAGGTACAAAATGTTCTGTTCCTGGACTTCTCTGCCGGTGGCAGTTACAGAGGTGAGCCTGCAGCACAGTCCAATATTCAAAAAGAGGAGCCACACCTACTCACTGGCAGTTGATGTGACCCCCCTTTTTGAATATTGGACTGTGCTGGAGTCCAACCTCTGTAACTACCACTGGCAGGGAAGTCCAGGAACAGAGCATTTTGTAACTAATGGAATGGGTCATGTTGGAGGGTATGCTATTCTCCGAAGTTGATGTTTTGTGACCTTTGTGTGTTTCCTGTTGATCTCGGTGCGTGTTTATGCATTGTTCATGCGTGCAGGACTAAGTTTACACTTATATCTTTCCGTGAATATTTACAAGGATATGTTTCCTGTTATTCAAAAGGCTGTATACAGCCAAATGGCTACTAAATATCATCTCATTTATAGATTTGGCTTTTAATTTCACCATAATACATGCAATGCTACTACACCATGGTTTTTAGGTCTAGAATGATCGGTGAACCCACTTTTGAATAGTGGGGCTAAGATGTTAAATCGGGGACTTGGCTTATTATGTCAGCATTCAAAATGTTGACATCATGTTGCCGACATGCTTTGACACTGCCAGACAACGGAATTTTACATTCAACTAAACTGGGAAGGGGTCAATTTACTAAAGTGTCTAAAAATGAAAATAGACAAAAATTGGCTGCTATGGTAACATCACCGGTCTATCATTTCTCTATTGCATCCTAGAAAATGACAGAAAGAATCTGATTGGTTGCTATGGGCAACATGACCTTTAACCCTAATTGTAGCCTACCCCTTATCCTAACCTAATCTCAGCCACACTCTAAAAGGCACTTAACCCACCCACTGCAGCCTTACATAGAATCTGACGGCAGAAGAGAACCGCTTGGCGCATCTCGTCTCCCCTGACACATGTACATGTACACACTCACAACGGGATATGGTGGCTAGAACCGCACTATGAAGGTCGACACATGAAATATGCCGACAGGGTTGGTGGGTCGACACAAGCATTAGGTCAACAATGGGAAAGGCGACAATCAAAAGTTCGATATGAGTTTTTCAAATTTTTTTCCAAAACATGGGGTACTTTTTACCCTACCATCCACTAGGGCAGTGGTGTGAAACTCATGGCCCTCCCGCTGTTGTGGAACTACACGTTCCAGCATGCCGTGCCACCGATTTTATATAATGGATGGATTGGCAGGGCATGCTGGGACATGTAGTTTCACAACAGCTGGAGGGCCATGAGTTTGACACCACTGCACTAGGGTGTGGAGGGAGAATATAATAGTGTGCCTGGTGCAGCGAGGCACAGCGCCCCCAAAGCATGGTGGGGGCTGCGGTACACTGATACCGTCTCCATGTCGACTTACGTCAATATTCAGGACAAAAAAAAGTGTGAAAAACTCTTGTCAACCTAACCCTAAAAGCCACCTAACCCTTAACACCACCTAACTTAATCCTTAAAGCTGCCTAACTGTAACTACAGCCTCATTTTAACCAAATTGCAGCATAACTCCAACCTAACCGTACTTGCAGCCTAAACCTAACAATATGTTGACATTCTCGTGTCAACATAATGATTACATATAGATAAATGGGAACTGGAGGAAAATCCAGTCACTGATGACAACAATGACAATGCCAAGTGTACCATACTGCCCAGTTATTTACCCTCAGAGGACCTGTTGCCAACGTCAGCCTCTAGCTCTGGAAAATGTTAACCCGTATCCGACTATAAATCTGTAGCACTTTTTCATCATTTAGTGAGAAGTCTCTGCTGTGTATATCCGCCAGACAGTGCTCCTATTCATTCCCTCATCAGCATCCCTGCGTTCTACAATGTGACACAGACCAGAATACAAACCCGGCGCTTAGAACTATTTTATTGTTTTATTCATTTATACCGTCCCTTCCTCCTGACACCCGGCTGTGGAGATACCCGGGCGATGGTGTTCCAGGATACGCGGTTGTGTCCATCTCATGTAGGTTTCAGTTAGAAGCTCATTATACGCACAGATCCATTTCAATATTTGATGTATTTCCTGTGGCTCTTTGTGGGGTTTAGTGACATTTTGTGATAACCCAGTGATATTTTTCCCTGTCTCCCGCTGCTTTCATTCACTGTATTGTTGTGGCGATCACGTTCTGAGGCTTTCCCGTGCCCTTTAGATGAAAGATGTTGCCTGTGATGTGCCGCCCTCCTAGGCATTCAGATCCTGCGCCTCCAGAAAAAGGGACAATGATCGTGACACAGCCCAGGGAAAAGGCGCTTATCTCAACTGCAACCACAGATAAACACATTGGATCTCATTTCCCGGGACCAGGTGTAGCGGCTCGTTGCTGTTGAGTGGCTCCACCCCGTCGGCCAGCAAGCCCGTTGGCATGTCGATCCGGACAGCGTGCCGGAGACCGATGGCGGTATTTCTAGGGGCATACTGCCCAAAACATGACTGTATGCATATACAACTAGAACATGTAACAAAATAATTAATTTGCATCTAAACGAAGAATAAAATAAAATAAAAAAAATTAACAGTTTTTATTTAATTCAAGGGTTATAAACTGGTGTTAGCAGTGACATAATAAACCACCAGCCAATCAGCACCTGCCTAACATTTTTCAAACACAGTCTGTGACATGACAGGCAGGAGCTTATTGGTTGGCTGTTTATCACTCTCCATTTTATCACTTTTGAAGCTTAGTGCATCTGGCCCATTCAATGAGGAAGATGGAGCTCCAGCTCCAGGCTGGAGATGGCCATCGATGCCAATGGCTGCATGAGACATCGATGGTAGCATTATATGGTATAATAAACCATCGATGGTTTCATACTCCCAGGAAGAGCAATGCATCCATCACAGCTGGCTAAATGTTGGAGCCAGACCAGAGGCCCGACCTTGTCATCCCCTAGCTGCGGCGTCCAGCTAGTCGCTGAAGGAATCGTGTAATCAGGAGGATGGAGGCGTGTGTGGGCCTGAGTGTCCATTTTGGGTGATGGCAGTTTTGGTACTTGTGGATTATCACTGCGCCCACATTTTTTATCATAGGGCATCGAACAACCAAAAAACCGTATCGCATGCGATGCGACGCGATTGGACCCGATTTTTAATTGTACAGGCACCCAGATGCCCGATTCCTATGTTAAATGCCCCCCCAGACCCGATTTTTTATTGTACACCCATCCTGATGGGTAATGACTATGCCCCCCCATTGTTAACGCCACCCCACTATCAACGCCAACCCGAAGCGTGGCGAGCGCAGCGAGGGGCAGCGGTACGCGTCCTCCGACCTTTTCATACCCCCACTATCCACGTCGGCGTGGAGTTGATTCTATATAGTGTGGCGATCGCAGTGAGCCCCGCATGGGGACGCGGATGGCTTCACATATTCTGCATCCCCTCGCGGGGCTCACCGCGCTTCGGGCTCGGTGGCTCGCCACACTATATATAATCAGCTCCACACCGACGTGGATTGTGGGGGTATGAAAAGGTCGGACGACGCGTACCGCTGCGCTCGCCACGCTTCGGGTTGGCGTTGATAGTGGAGTGGCGTTAACAATGGGGGGGGGGGGGGGCATTTAACATAGTCATTACCCATCAGGGTGGGTATACAATTAAAAATCGTGTCGGGGGGGGGGCATTTAACATGGGAATAAGCCCAAATCGGGCATGATCGCGTCGCATGCCATTATAATGGCATGCAATGCGGCGCAATATTAAAATTGTATACTCAATCCCGGGGAAAGGCTCAAATCGGGTCCCATCGCATACCTTAATTAGTGGTATGTGATGCAATGCGATGGGTGCCGTGATAATACACAAGTACCGCAGTTTTTATTGAAGTGCAGGTTTTTTCTTTTGTAAAGTTGCCTCTGGCGGGGACCTACTGTAGGTGGAAGCTGTAAATCCTGGCTGCTGACGGTAAAGCATTGCTCCTTATCGGCCAATGTTGATCTAAACGTTGAATGTGGGACATATGTTCCGACGCGGTTTGGCTATAGCCGACTGTCTGCAGTACTTTCTCAGTAACTTGATTTATTGTTACAGAATGACTAAAGCGGTGACCTATAATGCCAAGTACATTGTGTGCGTTTTTCTGTTACCGGTGGTTAAGAGAGTATCTTTTATACGGTCATGGTTTAATTAAGGCATGTTTGAAGCGCATCAACAGATAAACGCCCTAAGCCAATTGAGTGCTGCGTGAGCTCAGAGGCACATAAGCTCCTATGTTTGGCAGCTGTAGAGCTGATGTCATTGTATTGTTATTGATTGAGCGGTCTGTAGGTGCAAGACTGGACCATTAGGTGCCTGGGGTCAGTAGCCAGGAGTGTTAGGGCTCTCCATCTGACTCTGTTTCGTCCTTCCTGCCCCTCCGTCCTGTGTTGATGCAGGCTCTTTCTTGCTCGGATATATTGCACGGTCATGTTTTTTATTTGCTTGTTCCATTGTTGTTTGCACAGATGAGGAGCAGCTAATTAGGAAATCGCTGTTCTTCAGCGTCCATTGCGGATTCATGTGGTGAGTGTGGGGCTCTGCTCCACCTGAAGTGAGACAACGTGTTCTGCTCTTGAGAGAGGACAAGTCTGGCAAGTTTAAGCTGAGCAAACAATGGACGATGTGTGTACCAAGCATTCTTGGCGACAGGACCTGACGCGATCATACATTCTTGCGGATGCCAACCACGGCAGGGGGTCAGATCGGAGGACACAGCGGAGGCCATGATGCATTCAGCATGGCTCTCGCTAGCAATATCTTGAGCGCGTTGTGGGCTACATCCTCTGTACTTGTAGGACCACGGCGGATGTTGCCGATGATGGATATGAACACTAGTCATTAATTTTGGCCTGTCAGAATCAGCAAAATTGTTTAAAATGTTGTCCAGTGGATACCCGGCTTAATGCTGGCTGCACACTAGAAGATCTGCTGCACCGCCGATATTGGTGGTGCTCCTGGACAAACAATACAGCTTAAGGATTGTTGGGTTCCCCATAGTCCAGGTTGCGTACACGGTGTACGTGCATATTGCATTAGGTTTTCCGCTTTCATTGTCCCCAAGATTTTTTCAATTAATAAAAAACTTTAACCTTAATTGACAATAACGCTGTATCGCACGGATAAGAGGGGATGCGCTTAACGGTTATGGTATTCCACAAGGGTTGGATAGGGGGCTAAACACCTTTATATGGGCACAGACTTCTACAGACAAAGACATGACCTTACTAATATACATAATGACACGGAGGGGAGTAGAGCTGAGGAAAGCAGCGGTTGGGTAGAACGAAGGGTGGATAAAGAGAGGAGTTGTAAGGGTACTTTTATAGCCGAGGAGGTTGGCAGCCTGAGGAGCATCTCAGAACTTCAGGGTGGCATGTGAGAATTCCTGAAGTTGCCAGTGGCACGAGGTGACCTGGAATAAGCAGTGGAGGGGTCATTGGTAGAGCCAAGGCAGATGAGACGAGACTGCATCTGTAGGGAGAAGAATGGCTAAGGGCTTCGTAGGTGAGTCGGGGGCTCTGAATAGGAATCTATGGGGTGCAAGGAGCCAGTGAAATAACTGGCACAGGAGGAGCAACAGAGGTAGAACAACAAGAGGGAAAGGAAGTGAGCAGCAGAGGTAAGGGTAAGGTGCAAGGGGTGAGATGTTAGATCGGAATGCAAGGAACCGATTACAATAATACAGAAGGATGAGGTGGGGAATAAGGGTGTCCAAGGTAAGGTGTCCATACACTTGTCCGATTCAATGGATTGGGCGAGAAATCAGACCAAATTGGATGTTTGACAGGCTGCACATTAAATTTATCGGATCGGACCAATCAGTGTCATATCGTGGGTGCTATTTAGCACCTGCAATGTGTTGGGTCCAATCCTGGGTGTGTGCCAGTGGTGAAGCACCGCTGGCACACACCTATGTGCAGCGGCGGGCAGCATGGTCGGCAGCAGCTGAGTGCTTGTAGCTCTGTTTGCCGGGCGGGAAGTGGATGATGAAATAAATTATTATTATTTTTTTTTTTTTAAAGACTGGCCGGACGGTGATTGGCTTAGAGAATTTGCTCAGCCAATAAACGGCCAGCCAATAAGATTCCGCTTTTGAGATCTGAGTAAAACAGAACCTGCTCATCTCTTGTTTAAATGTCACGATTCAATGTACATAAAGATTCGATTCAACATAAAGAATATCCCCAATGGGTCTCCTATTCAAAACGGTGGTTATGGTGGGGGAATCAGCAGCTAGATGTATGGGGGCCTTAAAGTTTCCTGAGATTCTCTCATTTTTGCTGCTTAGAGAATGCTGCTTAGAGAATATATATATTTTATTTATTTTTTGAACAGTCATTAAGAATGATTTAGTGGAGCAGGCTACCCTCATATCGCCTCTGTACATGGTTGTTGCTCTCTCTAAGCAGAACGATCTTATAATGGAAGTGTGAAAACCTGGATTTGTTAGGGCTAATCCTGAACATGTAATTGTAGTCCTTGAACGTGGCACAGCGAGAGGATAATTGTCACTACAAGCTCTGCGTGTCTGTACGAGTGTCACAGGGGTGATTACCGCCCGCGTTTCTCAATGTATGGGGTACACACAACAGTAATTATATTGGCTTTAATGGAGATATGCCCACAATATGAGGTAAATGTGCAAAGTGTGTCTTCTTAGTCAGCAGCATTTGTTGGCAATGCTGAAAAACAGAATATTCCTTAGTCCTATAGCACGAATGTATTACACTGGAACGCATTTATTCATTGTTTAATCCAAAGGTCAGTTCTCTATTCTTATTACAGCCTCATTTCCTCACCGCTCCTCCCTACACCTCCAGCCTCCTTACCTCACCGCTGCTTCTACACCTCCAGCCTCATTACCTCACCGCTCCTCCCTACACCTCCAGCCTCATTACCTCACCACTCCTTCTACACCTCCAGCCTCATTACCTCACCGCTCCTTCTACACCTCCAGCCTCATTACCTCACCGCTCCTTCTACACCTCACCACTCCTCCAGCCTCATTACCTCACCACTCCTCCCTACACCTCCAGCCTCATTACCTCACCGCTCCATCCACAACTCTAGCCTCATTACCTCACCGTTCCTTCTACACCTCCAGCCTCCTTACCTCACCGCTCCTCCCTACACCTCCAGCCTCATTACCTCACCGCTCCTCCCTACACCTCCAGCCTCATTACCTCACCGCTCCGTCCACAACTCCAGCCTCATTACCTCATTTCTCCTGGTCCACTCCCAACCTCTCAAATGCTCTCCCTCACTTCATTAGACTTTCACCCAGCTTCCCGGCCATCATGGGTGACATTAAAACTCATCTTTCATTCTATCTTTCCACCCCTTCTCCTGACATTCTTAACTCTGAAGTCTCCCCTATCGTATCTGCCCATTTCCCCTACAGACTGTAAATTTGTATGAGCAGGGCCCTTCACCTTTCCCTCTCACTTTGGCTTCTGTATATAATTATGCTGGTTGCACACTGCATCGGTGTAATTGTATATCCTTGTCTACATAAGTCTACACTTATGTATTCTGTTGTCAGTTTTATCTACTTGTACGGGACTATGGAACATTGAAAATAATAAAATCATTAAATCTCCTGCTTAGATTTCATTTCCCAACCAGAGATACAGAAACAGGGGCCAAGTTCATATGCATTTCATTGTATGGGGAGAATATAGAAACCCTGTGGATTAAGAAACCTCATCAAAATCAAACCCAACTCCATAATAGAACCACATCTTCATTGGAGAAAAAAAAAAAACATGGCCGCCATCTTTATCTGGCCTAGCAACTACAGGAAACGGCCGAAACATGAACTTACAGATCACAGAAACGGTGACATTTTCAGACTCCTCGTAGTCACTGGTCCGGTTTCCGCTTGACACGCACCGGTACGACCCTTTCTGGTAATCGGAGACGTCGTTCAGTTGCATGAGCAGTCGCCCATCAGGGCGAGAAATGTTGGCGTTGAAGAACCAGCATCGCAGATACCGATTGGCGTCCAGTTGGACCCAAGACCCCATCCACTGGTAAGTTAAAGAGAGACAGATTATTGGACGTTAAAACAATAAAGTTTTCTATTATTCAAGAAAACACAGTCGGATACATACATACATATATAAAACAACTATAAACCAGCTGAAGAGGATAAAACTCAGCGGATACTGTAGATTGTTCATCAGTTAGCAGCAGGTGGAGAGTTATAGGATTATTACAACTATTGCCCTGTACATACTGGTAAATGCTGTTCTTAGGAAGCAGATGTCACGTCTGCTGTCCTGTTGCCAACGGTGATAACTGTAGATGACAATTTACATTCAGTCGGCTACAATAAAAGAATTCCCCAGCCTACGGAACCAGCTCGACATGGAAGGTCGAAAGTCAAAAGGGCCCAGATGTACTAAAAACTTGAAAACGGATAAAATTGAGGGTGATAAACCATCAGCCAATCAGCTGCTAACTGCCATGTTACAGACTGGGATTGAAAAATGACAGGTAGGAGCTGATTGGTTGGTGGTTTATCACTGTCCATTTTATCACTTTTCAAGGCTTAGTACATCTCCCCCCAAAAGGTCTACATGAGTTTACCAAACAATATGGCGTTCAACCCAATGACCCATCCCCCTAGCTGCATGCAGGACTGTCTTCACAGCATTGTAGGCCCTGAGAAATGAATTGGGGCCCCTAAAGACCCATTGAAAGGAAGCACATTTTCCATTTAGTCCATCCCGTCCATAGTCTGATGGAGGGCGAGATGTTGGAGAGAAAACGTATGGACTCATTCAGAGAAGGAAGCAAACCTGATGGTAGAAGTACACAGAAGGTCGAAGTTCATGCAGTGGACACAGCAGCGCCGACAAGTGGCGACTATTTGCACAAGACGCCTCTGCGGAATTAGCACTTTATTACACAGCCGGTGCGTGCAAAGTCTCAGCAGCTGTGCAATGGTGGCCATCTCTGAAGCAGCCCCCGGGGTGGGACCACTCGCAGCGTCTAGGACGTTGGCATTTCTATATACAGCCCTAATGCTGCAGGCCTCTGTATTTAACGTGAAGTGATTTACGGAGATCGTTGTGGGCAAAAATAGGGAATAGAGACAGCGGGTCAGTCTGTGGGTACGCAACAATCCGTAATCTACAGTATTAGGACATTTCCGCACACAGGCACTGGTAACACCGAGCGCTTTGTTTACCTCAGATGAGGAAGTCGTTCATGTAAAGCGTGGGGGGAGGGGGGAGTAAAGTCGCTGTTACAGAATATATTACACAAACAAATTCTACTGAAATGCAACCAAACTGGTTTAAAAGCACATTATGGTCACATCTATGTGGGCTGGAGCGTGAGAGGAATTCTCCTAGGTTCCAGGATTGACTCGGCTGAAGTAGCTCATTTCTAGCAGGGTAAAAAGAACTTCAGAAATGTGTCCACTTACATGACCCCCTACAAGCTGATCCTCCGCCAAGAGGGGTTAATGCAAAAACACCCATGGGTCGGGGGTGGATAACATACTGCCAACATAACTGCTGTGAATGCCATGAGGTATACCAAGTCCAGCAATGACCACCTCACCTCGCGCACCTTCTCCAAGCGAATGCTGGTGCCGGTTGTCACGGTAGCAAAGTGCATCAGAGAGCAACACAGGATATGAGGGGGGGGACTGGAGCATATGGTAGAGAGACACGCAGGACATCAAAGGAAAGTGTATGGTATCACAGAGCGACACAGGACACCACGCGGGGGACGGAGGGGTGGAGCGCATGTGATCACGGAGCGTATTGCATCACAGAGCGACACAGGACATCACAGGGGAGCGTATGGGATCACAGAGCGACACAGGACATCAGGGTGGAGCGTATGGGATCACAGAGCGGCACAGGACATCAAGGGGGGGGGGGCGTATGTGATCGCGGAGCGTATTGTATCACAGAGAAACACAGGACAGCACAGGGAAGAGCATGGGATCACAGAGCGACACAGGACAGCACAGGGGAGCGTATGGGATCACAGAGTGACACAGGACATCACAGGGAAGCGTATGGGATCACAGAGCGACACAGGACATCACAGGGGAGCGTATGGGATCACAGAGTGACACAGGACATCACAGGGAAGCGTATGGGATCACAGAGCGACACAGGACATCACAGGGAGCGTATGTGATCACAGAGGGACACAGGACAGCACTGGGAAGTGTATGTGAGCTGTGAGCACAGGGAAGTGTATGTGAGCACAGGGAAGTGTATGTGAGCACAGAGCAACACAGGACAGCACAGGGGAGCGTATGGGATCACAGAGCGACAAAGGACATCACAGGGAAGCGTATGGGATCACAGAGCGACACAGGACATCACAGGGAGCGTATGTGATCACAGAGGGACACAGGACAGCACAGGGAAGTGTATGTGAGCACAGGGAAGTGTATGTGAGCACAGGGAAGTGTATGTGAGCACAGAGCAACACAGGACAGCACAGGGGAGCATATGGGATCACAGAGCGACAAAGGACATCACAGGGAAGCGTATGGGATCACAGAGTGACACAGGACATCACAGGGAAGCGTATGGGATCACAGAGCGACACAGGACAGCACAGGGAAGCGTATGGGATCACAGAGCGACACAGGACATCACAGGGGATCACAAAAATCACAAGGAATAGCAGGCAGTTCTCCCATATATCACCTACATATGACACAGTGCTGTGAATCACACCATGCCTTTACACTTTCTCCTTGCACCTTCCCTTTTGGGTTCTCCCTCGGCTGAAGTCCAAATATACATTAACAGATCAGCATATGAGACCACAGTGCAACATTTAACACCCCAAACCCTAGAACAGCTTATGGCAGTGGTAACACCCCAGCCCCTAGAACAGCTTATGGCAGTGGTAACACCCCAGCCCCTAGAACAGCTTATGGCAGTGGTAACACCCCAGCCCCTAGAACAGCTTATGGCAGTGGTAACACCCCAGCCCCTAGAACAGCTTATGGCAGTGGTAACACCCCAGCCCCTAGAACAGCTTATGGCAGTGGTAACACCCCAGCACCTAGAACAGCTTATGGCAGTGGTAACACCCCAGCACCTAGAACAGCTTATGGCAGTGGTTCTCAGCATTTCCTTCGCGGCACCGCTGAGACGAAAGTTTCTAATTGGGGAAGTTCGAAAAAAAATGTGTTTATAGGTCATCATTCGGGTCAGTTATGTGGTGAGCCACGGGATTCCCATGATATGACTGGAAGCCACAAGCACTGGTTTTGCCTATTACATTGACCATAAATAGCGTAAATTGGTCCTGGACCATCAACCAGGACAACCCCTGCAAGAGTCCCGAGGCACCCTAGGGTGCCATGGCGCACAGTTTGGGAACCACTGGCGTATGGTATCACCGGTTAGTGCAAAGTAAGATATAGAATCAGATAGATAGTGACAGAGGACAGTCATATGGACCCACAGCGCAACCCATGGTGTCAGAGAGAGACACAGAGTACATCTTAAGGTCCATACACACTGGACGTTTTTGCCCAGCATGTATGCTGATCGATATGGGGGGGGGGGGGGGGGGGATCCTATGGAAATCAGTCCACCAGCAGATGAACAGATGTGCCAGCAATGATGCGGGAGTGCGCATCACCGCTCATTGCTGCCCCGTACACACTGGGCGGCTTTCCAGCTGAAAGCAGCGCCAACAAGTTAACGGAGCTGCTTTCAGCTCAAGTCACGCAGTGTGTACGGGCCATAACAGTAGGATATGGTATCACAGCATAGGTATATGGTATCACAGGTTAATGCAAAGCAAGATATGGAAATGTCAACTATTTCCCTTGAATTCCTGGGGAGCAATATAGTGCCTACCCTCTAAACGATAGTTCACAAGATCATTCAGTGACGTTATCGGGTCCCCGCTCTGTGCTTGCATTCATCGACGATATAGATGACACAGGAGTGTGCATCGACAACGATATTGAGCGTACACACTTATGCCCAATACACAATAGAGGATAAAGTGAAAGAAATCGCTCAGAAAGGGCTTTCTGAGTGTAAAGGTGGCCATACACACGCAGATTTATCTTCAGATCTGGCTGGAACAAAAACATGGTTATGGATGAGAGCAAATGACAGTTGACCATTTGCTTGGAAATGCTGGAAAAGTGACAAACTGTCACTCATCCATAACCAGGTGTTTGTTCCAACCAGCCAGATCTGAAGATAAATCTTACTAGTGTATGGGCACCCACCTTTAATGTTCACTATATATCTAGTGCTGAGGTAGCCAACCCTAGTCCTCGAGAGCTACCAACAGTGCATGTTTTGCAGGTCTCCTCACAGAATCACAAGTGAGCTAATTAGCTCCACCTGTGGATCTTTTAAAATGTGTCAGTGAGTAATGAGTGCACCTGTGCAGCAGCTAGGTTGTCTGGAAAATGTGAACTGTTGGTAGCTCGGGAGGACTGGAGTCGGCTACCCCTGATCTAGTGTGTACACACAATATCATTAACGATGCGTGCTCCCATGTGCCGCTAACGATGATTAATATCTGCAGAACATGCAGGTCAACGTGTAGTATATGATAGCGTATGGTATTACAAAGCAGCTTAAGGTATCACAGCTTAGTACAAAGGAAGACAGAAGCATATGGTACCTCTGGTGTCAGAGAAACCGTATATATTATTATAGCAGTATACGGCAAAATGACCCAAGACCTCACACAGCAGCATATGGTATCACAGGTTAGTACGCAGCATGATCTCTGTTCCCACCATGACACCGAAAAGTCACACGGCAGGATAGAGGAGCAGAGGACAGCCTATGACATCATAGCATAACAGAGAAGGTCACGGTATGAAATTGCAGCATAACACATGGTGTAACAGAATACGGTATCGCGGAACAGTAAATAATAACACAGGGGACGAGGGAGACCGTGCCCCTGACAGGTAATGATTCAGGCGACTGGCAGAGAATAGCAGGAGATAAAGGAAGAATATCTAGATGACATTTCGCCCTGACAGGAAGATGCATCTGCCACAGATCGGTATAACAGATCACGGATGACACCCACGTAGCACGGTGTACAGCGCTCTTCCCCTTGTCTGCAATACGCCGTGATTGCCTCATTTTCATTATCCGCATGTGTCTATCTCCCATGCAGACAACTGGTTTGTGTCATTATTTTTATTTACTATCATCTAGTTTTATTTACAGTTTACCCCATGCAATGAGTACTAGGGGGCCATGAGCGCGCAGAATGCAGATTCACAGCGCCAACGTCTTCCAGGATGAGTGGTAAATACAGACGTGCCTGTACTAAGTAGTGATATTATTAGGATGAGTAATCTCTCAGACGGACGCCATGATCAGGAGTGACTCATGCCCAGGTTACAGAGTAAGACAGCTGAGGTGGCTTAGTACATCACTCCAAGGCAGAGACAGGAGATAATGAAGTCCTTTCTCAGGGAGAGAAATGGGCCCAGTCGTGGAATTAAGAATAAATGCAGACCGGAAAATCCAGGCCTATTATGTGCACAGTAGTTCCAGGCCCATCACCATGACGGAACAACATGACAGTACTGTCAGCGCCTGCGGCTGTGTGCCAACAGACAGAGCAACACTCTAATTGCTCCGTTATGTGCCATCTAGTGGCAGCCAAGGCATAAAACACTTGAATTCCTCCCATAGAGGTGAGGAGCAGCGTTAGCTATAATATAAATAATGGTGAGGATCAGATCAAAGTAGTGTGATGATGAGAATTACTGTAGGTAGACTTAAGGGCCCCATACACTAGGACGGGATATTGCATGTGATACTCCGGCAGCGTCCTGGTGGCCGGATGTATCCCGTGCAGTCAGTTTGCATAAGGTGTATCACGTGATCCCATTCACCGCACCGGGTGACGATCTGTGATGCGACGCACAGTACTGCGCATCGGATTGGAAATGTAAGTAAACGCCATACTATTTGACGATTTTCACATAATACATCAGCCCGATGAGTCGGCAGCTGTACGGCGGGAGGGCAGGTTTTGCACTCTCCCATACACGGGGGGGGGGGGGGGGGGGGGGGGATGTCTGCTTTCTAAGTGGTCTAAATGAAATGCTTAGGAAATAATAAAAAAAAAAAAATGAAATAATCGCCCGGTGTGGGCCCCCTAAGTCAAAATACGGTTCCAAAACCGTTCCTCAAAGCAGCCCAAAAGTTCAGGTTTTAAAGGAAATCCCTAGGTTTTCCTTAAAAAAACCTAGGCTGATTTTCAAAGGGCAAAATGCACCCTGCACCTCTAACAGTGCCCCGCCGGTGTGCAAAGGGAAGCTGAGGTACTTAATCTAATCACCTGTGCTTAAGCACGGATATTCTTAAAACTTGTACGGTTACGGTGCATTGAGGACAGAGTTTGGAAAACCCCTATCTAAGTGAAAGTTAGGGGAGAGTCACTTACAGGAAGTGACGTTTTGCAAACCGGTTCAATAAAGACATAAACAGTAATTGTTCCTTTTTTTGTTTCTCCACATTCTCTTTACCCTTAACCAACGGCTGACGATGAAATCTTAATTTTAAATCAATACGGCGATACGGATAATTCTAAGAGCTCACAAGCGTTCGCCGGCGTAATCCTTTCCCTTTAGAACAAAATAAACCCAGCTTGTAAATCGTGTACACTGTTCCTCTAAGTACTCTTATTTAACATCGACACTAGCATTTTTCTCCTGTAAGCAGCTTTTTAGCCATCCATCACGCCGAGCGCCGCATAAGCAAACATGTAGTGACGTTCTCAAGCAGGCTCGGAGCAGAAAGGAGACAGGGCCGCCGAGCGAGACCGGAGCATTCGTATAATTGTATTTGCTTTTCATTTTACAAGTAAAACTTTGTGTTCGCTCTTTGTTTAGTGTAAAACAAACACGGGTAATCAAATCATTTTTATTTTTCATACAGATTTTGCGAGACAAGAGACGGAGCAGGCCGGCAGCTGGCTGGGGCGCAAGCATGTTTAGTGGGCCCTTTTTGTCAATTTGGCGAGAGGACAAGGTCTATGGCTCATCAGGACGAGAAAGCCACCTACAACACCTAACAACTACGGTGTGCTGGTAGAAATCATAAAGCCCGATAAATCACTAGTCCGATTTGGGCCAATTTCGAGGGATCGGTCAGCCCTAACCGGATGTGTTTGACATCCCATCAGGTCTGATGCGTGGTCTCATGCGCATCGGACATACTGTAAGTCGGATGTTGGACCTGCATGCAATACCGTATTACATATTCATAATGGTTGCAGGGCATGCAAGATCATAAGCCATGGGCAACCAAGACAGATGTGCCCATTGCGACAGCCTACCGATAACAAGGTCTTCGGTAAGATGGCACCACTGACAGAGACAGACTCTGGCACTGTGCAAATGTCTATGCACCCTCTTTACAAAGACATAGGGGGGTATTTAATCTAGGATCACGGCTGTCAATCCCTGCCGACAGCCGAGATCCTGGCCCATATACGGTCAGCCCGACAGGTGGTATTCAATGTCCCGCCTGCCGATCAGCGAAAAGGGGGCGTGGCCGTGAAAACTGCTGTGGATTGGCAATCTGCGGCCAGGATCGCCAGAATCCACGGCCTATATCGGCAGAACGGGCCCGTCAGCTACTAAAGTTGGGCCCGTTCTGCGGTGATCCCGCATCAATGCGGTCGCTAAAGACTGCATTGAATAGGGAGCCGCCGCAATTTCCCCCGTCGGAAATAGCGGTGGCACATTAAATCCCCCCCCCCATATTGCTCAGCCAGAAAACACTTTGAGGTTTGGAATTTATCATGTAGGAATAAATTACACGCAATTAAAAGAACAATTGTTACTGTAAATAACATAAGGACAAACTGTAGACCAATTAAAAAAAATATATATATATATTCTAGTACATGGTGGCGCACGGATACAAACCTTATGAAACCTCACCAACGGTTCATGGTTTCTAATGAGGTTACAGACTGATCATGTGATGCCGGATGAGGCTTGTCTGCTCTTGTGCCATCGCATTATCAGATGTTATGTGACACTGTGTACACAACGCACAATACAAGACTGGAACAAACAGTGACATAACACAGATCCCAGGCTGCGTTACGAATTGTTACCAAGTTAATGTTTCACTACTAAAGTATCAGCAAGAAATATTTGGCAGTGAAAACCACAACATTAAAACACAAAACTCACAAAAACATTAAAAACAAGAAACAACGAAAGACAATGTATTAATGCAGGGCTTTTATACGTAAATATACTGACAGTCTTAAGCCTGTACACCCTAGACGAGTTTTCAAAAGAAGGTTATGTGCGTACACACAAAGGCTTTAAAAGACACATGTTCCTGTGGTTTGGTAAAAACCCCAACCCGTCCTCTCTGCATGCAGGTCAATCCGACTATATCTCCGTGACTACATGCACAGTGGCGGACCTTGTGATGTCACAGAACAAGTGCACTGCCAATATCTTCACATAGTATAAAGCAAAGTCCTCTGTCTGAACGCGGAAACCTCGCAAACCACTGCACTAATTGATCTCCATTTTTCTAAATTAGTGCGACTGTGTCAGGTGATGGTTTATCTATATTCACGAGTGCCGTATCCGCCCCGGAGATGGCTGAACAGGGGGCGGGCGCTGAGGTCATGTGTCACGTCAGCCACCTGCCCCGCGAGGGCTTTGGCCCGTCTGCGTTTGCATGGGGACGCCCAGCATTTTTCTTGGCCCGCCCAGGAAACGCTGGGCGTCCTCGTGTGCGAGCTCCCTCTGTACAAATGTTGTACAGCGGTCTTGCGCATGCGTATGTTCACCTTTACGCATGCACAGAGCCGCACCGTCGGTCCCAGGTGCAAATACACTGGGGACCGATCCTTTCTGAATTAAGCCCCCAATTAGGACTAATTTAGTATAGGTCTCAAGAATATTTCCTACATTCAACCATTTCATGTACACAGTGAAAAGTATATAGTTCCTTTTATAGGTAATTATCGACTCTGTAGTTTACTGCACCGGTAAAGTCACCAGATCTCAGCAGATTGAGCAGCCCTTGGCACATACAGACAGACATACTCACTGTGCTGTATTTCTGAAACGTGTAATTCTCCATATCAGTGTCATGGTCTGAGAGACATTCCAGGATCACATCTTCTCCCTCCTGTACTGGAAACTGTGGCCCAGAGATAGTCAGCCCGGCTCTGGCTAAAAGAGAGAAAGACACTTGTTACTTTCGGGTGACAACGCAGACCTCAACCAAAATACACATATACATTATGTAACATGCTATGCAATGTCAGAGCATACTGGGGGCCGCGCAGTGCCAGAGCATACTGGGGGCCACGCAGTGCCAGAGCATGCCACTGGGCCTCGCAGCGAAGTCGAGATATGGTCACTAGGTCGACAAGCATTAATGTCAACACGGATTAGGTCGACGGGTCATTAGGTCAACATGGGGAAGGTTAACATGGGGTTTTTCACTTTTTTTTTGAGCCGATAGGCAGTATTTCCTACCATCCACTAGGGCGTGGCGGGAGAATAAAATAGTGTGCCAAGCGCAGCGAGGCACTGTGCCCGAAGCATGGCGAGTGCAGCGGTGCTACGTTTCAGTGTCCATCTCAACTGTGTCGAAATTCGGGACAAAAAAAAAAAAAAGGTAAAAAAACCCATGTCGACTTTTTGACGGTCAGCCTTCCCCATTTCGACCTAACCCAAGTCAAGATTGTCATGTCGACCTTCATGCTGTCTATCCAATGATCCATACCCCCCAAGTCGGGATCGCAGGAGAAGATGGGATCCTGAGCTAGGATGATGGTCTTTGTAGTGGCGATTCTGCTGCTTCAGCACTGACAACCAAACCTCAGCAATACAGACAATTACCCTTTAAAGGGCACACAGCAGGGGGGAGGCACTTTTGTGCGCTGAACCAATTTTCTCGCGGTCCGCCAGTACAATCAGTACTTCCTAGTGAACGGATAGGCTTAGTTTTAATGTAACAGATACGGAGAACACAGGCCCGACACATCAATGAGACTTAACTGTACTTTTATTTACAATAGATCTATGGTGTTAGATGGACTGCACACTCCTCATCCCCCAGCTAATAGCTCCTGCCTGGTGGACTCCAGCAATATTTGCCAGCCCCGATGAAAGTGCTGGTAGTGGCTGTAGTCGCAGTCCGCTGGTTCAGACAATATCCGTCACAGTGTGATCTTCTCATGTCTGCGGTGACTTACATGCCTGGTAATTGTATCATCACCGTAGGGGGGAACCAATCCCCGCAGGATCTGAAACACCTTTGTAGATCAAGTGACGAGACTTCAGAGTTGAAATTAAACCGAACAGAACAAATCTTATGACTTTTCTTTTGTACCGAAATAAAAAAGGATTATCTCAAAGGTCTTAATGGAAAATTAGAACTGAAATGCAGTTTTCTCTTATGTAAAATGGCACCGGCAGGCGCGTCTTACAGGTGCAATGTTACCCCGAGTTTTATTTTCATGTAGGCGGAACTTAAAGGGCTACGCAGCCGTATTCTAAAATATACTCAGTATTCTGATTGCAAAATAAACCCCCATAGGTTTCTATAGGTTATGTTATGACACTAAAGGGGCATACACACGGGGTGATTTTAATCCCATTTCTAAGTGATCTAAGCACGGGTTGCTCTGTGTGTATGGATTGCTCCGCGATGGGCCGTCCCTATCGCACGCAGAGATAGACAGAGCATGCACTGTGTATCCCGCTACAACGCAGGGGTTTTGCCTATAAACAATAGGCAAAACCCCGCTTAGCACAGATCGCTCAGCACAAAGCTTTGCGTGCTCTCTTGTGTGCACAACGTGTACTTCGCACGTCGAACATTGCTGCCCAGTGTGTATGGGGCTTTAAGCCGGGTACACACACACAAAGATTTATCTGTCTAATCCAGGCTTCTCCAAACTGTGGCCCTCCAGCTGTTGTGAAACTACACATCCCAGCATGCCTTGCCATAGTTTTAGCATTCACCAATAGCAAAACTGTGGAAAGGCATGCTGGGATATGTAGTTTTACAACCGTTGGAGGGTCATAGTTTGGACATGCCTGGTCTAATCTGTCTGGTGGGAACACACATCTAGTACTATATGGAGACTATACTATAGGAGAATGGAACACTGGAAAACAGACAATGGTCTTTCAGACAAATTAGTAAAAAACATTTGATTTAAAAAAAATATATCCAAGCAATGGTCGTAGGCCATTTTCCAGCATTTGGGAGCAAACTGTTGATTGAATATATGCTCCCATACATCGCAAGATTATTGTCCCCACCAGACAGATTGGACAGATAAATCTGTAGGTGTGTACCCAGCTTTAGAGGCGATACATTTTCCGTGTGGACTGAAGACCCAATGCACTATGGTTTTGCCAAAAGGGATTAACTCAAGTGGGCCAAATGCTTCTCATCAGCCGGTACATTTTATGTTTCTAATACACTATTGGGAGGTATCGACCCCGCCAACTCCTCAGCCAGCAGTTCCCAGGCCGTATACAATACATCATATGTGGACCTTTTGCATGCGATGTATCGTATGCGATCCCAGTCATGGCTGTAGGATGTAAAAATCCTTGTGGCAGCCAGGACGAAGTCCAGATCTGATCGGGACCGTGCACCAATGGGTCGAAATAGTGTGAAAGAGGGCCAAATGGTATATGTATGGGCACCAGAATCAGGCCCTGGAGGAAGTAGGTACCGGCCGTCCTGCATTACACAAGGTGCCTAAAGCTGGGTACACACTGAAGCAATGTTGGATGCGCACCAACAACCTACCTACATCTGTCAGTGTGTATGGGTGATTGGGTGATCCCATGGTTACTGGCCACAGACGCTAGGTTTGGTGTGCTGCACATGACACCTAGCGATATCGCAAGTGTCCGACTATCTGGTTATGGAGGGTGGAACATGACCGTTCTCTCCTCCATAAAGCTCATTCCGGTATGTGCACAGAATCTAGGATCAAGGGCATTCGTTCAGATGATACAAAAGCAGTATAATCTGAGTTGCAGCTTGCCACAGGCCCACACACATGTGAAGGGAAAGCAAACACAGCGAAGGCACAACTTCAGCCACTTGAAATAAGTACACAGGAAAATACATCAGACTTATACAAACACACGGTGCACACACGGAAGCAGGGCACACCTCGGCTCAGAAAGAGTTGTCTGATTCAGACAACACATTAACTGTGTCTGGAACAAACCATGGTGCCAAGCAAGGGGAGCAAATGTATTTATGTTTCCTGCCCTGGGCATAGTCGCTCAGTGTGTATGGACCTTTAGACACCTTAATTATTACACTGCACATTTGATTTCAGTTTGAACACAACCCGAATGTAAACTCTCTCTGCATACTTTACATCTGCCCCACCTGCAATACAGTGTGGTTTTCCCCAGTGGCTTTGCTTCAGTCACAAACATGACTCAGGCCGTATACACAATATACGGTAGGTTTATTGTAGTTAAATGGTTACGGTCTGCTTGAGCGTAGTGTTATTTCACAATCCTGTGTCACATTGTAAAAAGCCAGGGGGGTAAATCAGTGACTCAAGCGCTGCCATGACAATGCCATTTGCAGGAAGTCTGATCTCATACGCAGGAGTGCTGTATTACTGGCATTACCCTAGAGGGTAAACACCTCCGTAACGATCAGGGTAAGGAAACACCCCAGACTTTTGCATCAATTTCCCTTATGACCAAGGATTCTTCCCCCTGCAATGTCAATGACAGATAGAAACTGGTTGGTTGCTATGGGCAATTTCTCCACAGGATTGATTCATCTCCCCCAGTATGCGGCTTCCCTGATTTCCAGCCGTTACCATTTGGAAATCTTGTTTGTTTTTGCTCGCAATGCTTTGGCATGTGACGCAGAACAAGTAAGATATTTGTGGATGAAAATCCGGCAATGTATGAACAGACCGAAAGTCACTGGTAACTGAATCGCCCTAGAGAGTGATGACAGAGCCAGAAATTATTATAATCACCAGTGGCCAATCAGAGAGTCGGGACACAAGAAGCTGTAAGCATCATCATCATCCTCAGTGGCCAACCAGAGAACCAGGACATGAGAAGCTGTACTCAGCATCATCAGTGGCCAACCAGAGAACCAGGACATGAGAAGCTGTAATCCTCATCAGTGGCCAACCAGAGAACCAGGACATGAGAAGCTGTAATCCTCATCATCAGTGGCCAACCAGAGAACCAGGACATGAGAAGCTGTAATCATCATCAGTGGCCAACCAGTGAACCAGGACCCGAGAAGCTATAATCATCATCATCAGCCAACCAGAGAACCAGGACCCGAGAAGCTGTAATCATCATCATCAGTGGCCAACCAGAGAACCAGGACCCGAGAAGCTGTAATCATCATCATCAGTGGCCAACCAGAGAACCAGGACCCGAGAAGCTGTAATCATCATCATCAGTGGCCAACCAGAGAACCAGGACCCGAGAAGCTGTAATCATCATCATCAGTGGCCAACCAGAGAACCAGGACCCGAGAAGCTGTAATCATCATCATCAGTGGCCAACCAGAGAACCAGGACCCGAGAAGCTGTAATCAGCATCATCAGTGGCCAACTAGATAACAAGGACACGAGAAGTTACTCATCATCAGCGGCCAATCATAGAGCCAGACACAAGAAGCTGTACTCATCAGCGGCCAACCAGAGAGCCAGGACGCGAGAGGCTGTACTCATCAGTGGCCAACCAGGGAGCCTGGACATGAGAAGCTGTACTCCGCATCAACAGTGGCCAACCAGATAACCAGGACACGAGAAGCTACTCATCATCAGCGGCCAAGACATAAGAAGCTGTACTCATCAGCGGCCAACCAGAGAGCCAGGACGCGAGAGGCTGTACTCATCAGTGGCCAATCAGGGAGCCTGGACATGAGAAGCTGTACTCCGCATCAACAGTGGCCAACCAGATAACCAGGACACGAGAAGCTACTCATCATCAGCGGCCAAGACATAAGAAGCTGTACTCATCAGCGGCCAACCAGAGAGCCAGGACGCGAGAGGCTGTACTCATCAGTGGCCAACCAGGGAGCTTGGACATGAGAAGCTGGAATCACCCGCCAATCAGAAAGCATGGACAACACACAGCGGCCAACTGTTAAGAGAGTAGGAAGATCTAAGAATGGAAGGAATTAAATGGAGGAAAGGCACAGCATTCGGAGCAAACTACAGAGGAGCACTGGCATGTTACTGAAATGGGATAAAGGGGGTATAGAGGGACCTCAATGTTTAATGATACACACTACACAAATGGACTGTATTTTGTGCAAACTATGAGCTGGACATGGATGTGTCATTTTTGTATAATCCACCTCTTAAGTTCTGTTTCCCTGTAGGTTGCTTCTAGGGTCTGATTCAGAAATGGCCGTAACTTGGATGTGTAAAAACTGAGCTATTATAGACTGAGTGCGCATTTCCCTTTGTGGAATCGGTTGCAGAGTGATTGGAAGAAACAGTCACTTTTTTTACCATTCGGGGGAGGTTACAAGGTGACCGGTTTCGGGGCGTGTTGCAGTGTCTGAAAACAATCCGCATAAAATACAGCAGCACCGCACTTCCCAAGCAGCCATGAATGCACTTGATATCCCATGCATGTGTGTTGCGGTTGCATATGCCGAGATTGTTGCAATGCCGCAGATCTGTCACTGGAAAGTATCACTGCTGCGTCTGCATTATGATCTGACTCAAGCCGTTCTTTGCAGAGATGTGTGACAGATTGTTGAGGTGCAGATATGCAGCGCAACAAGTGCAGTGCTGGCGTGAGGTCGCAACGCATTTTACAACAGAACCTAGAACATTATTCAGCTCTTGGTAGCGGATGTCACTTACATGCACTTATATTAGCGTCCACATACTCCGCAGCGCTTCGCATTCAGTGATTAAGCTGTGAATCTTGGATTTTTTCATGCTCCTACCATCCTAATTATTTTAATTGAGACACTTGAAATATTATGATGAATACACATTCCATTACCGATAAAGGGAATTTAAACATCTATTATAGATTGCAATTTGCATGGATGCCCTAAGGGCGTCCTCTATTCCTGAACCTCAATCAACATAGTCATTTACTCTATTAATATAGAACCCACATAGGTCCCAATTATCCCTCTTCCAATCAAAACTCGCAATACTTACAATGGGAAGCAGTTATAATCAACAACGGCGCTGGAACTGCCCAAATCCCATCAGCTGGCAAGCCGAATGGGGGTATGCGGGGTGCGTTAGGGTCAGGCCGGAGGTTAGGTATAGGCACTAGGGGGGAACCTAGGGTACATCTGAGGGGGCAGGCTGCACGGGATACGGTCGGTTGGTTGAAAGTCATTAGGTCAACACCACTAGGTCGACATACTGAAAGGTCGACATGGGCAAGGTCAACAGTCAAAAGGCCGACATGGGGTTTTTACTGTTTCTTGAGCCGGCAGATGGTATTTTCATGCCGTACTATCCACTAAGGCGTGGTGGTAGCGCAGCGAGCTATGCGAGGGGACGCGGTGCTACGTTTCATGCCGTACTATCCACTAAGGCGTGGTGGTAGCGCAGCGAGCTATGCGAGGGGACGCGGTGCTACGTTTCAGTGTCCATGTCAACTATGTTGACATTTGGGTAAAAAAACTGTGAAAAATCCCATGTTGACCTTGCCCATGTCAACCTAATGCTTGTGTCAAACTAATGACCTGTCAACCTTATCCCATGTCGACCTTTCAGTATGTCGACCAACTTATGGTCAACCATATGATCCATACCTGGCTGCAGGAAGGAAGGATTAGAATTAGGCACTTCGAAGGGGGGTTAGTCCGATTTGACCTGAGAAATTGGCTCAAATCGGATGTATTTGAGGTCTCCCTCAGGTCCGATGCGTGGTCCCGTGCCAGAGGTCGGACCTGCTTCCCGTCTGACCTCTGATTCGCCCCCTCCCAGTGGTGGTTAACAGGGTCGCATGTGAAAGGACCGCACGCGATGTATGGCCTCCCGGGACCTCAGGGGCGGGCTTCAGTTGGAAAGCCATACACTGCTGCGATACATCTCAGTAGTGTATGGCTGCCTTTAGGCTGTGGGGCAGGAGGGAAAGGTATAAATGGCAGGGTAAGGGAATAAGCCGTAAGGGTTAGGGGCAGGCTGCGGGTTCCTGGGGGAAGGTTAGGGCATTAGCAAAGAGGGTAGGTCACTTATTACACAGTCCCTATGGGAATCCCAGGGTTGGTTTGTGCCCCAAACAATGTACAGTAAACTCCAGGATAATTATTAAGTTGAAGTTGGAACAAATGGGGTCCTAGAACTGTATTACCTTGTGTGGGATCTAGGGGAATATATAAGGTGAACAAAAGGACTACAATAACACGCTGTAATATGCACAATTCCCAGCAAAAAAAAAAAATATATAAATATATATATATATATATATATATATATATATATATATATATATATACACACACACACACACACACATACATACATACACAGTAATATAGTATATACAAACACACACATTTAAACGTGTAAAAAGTACAAAGTTATAAACAAGGGGGGTGGGGGAGAGAGAGAGAGTATTCAAAACAAACAGAAACCCAATACAACCATTCTGTGCTTTATACAGACACAGACAATGCAGTGGTGCCCAGAGCCCCAGGTTCCAGCAGCAGCCAGAGCCGAGGTCAGTGTTACAGAAAGTGGCTGAACTTACCCCCAGGTCCGGGCAGGCCGCAGATCACAGCGAGGAGACACACCAGTAGCTTCATGTTGCTTTTTCTGTCGCAGAGTCTTTGTTTAGTAACACAGCAGCTTCCTGTTGCACTAGCACACACACTCACAATGCAACAACACAATGCACACACGTCACGTGATACTAACAGGAGGAGAGTCCGAGCAAACTTTCCAGACTCCTACTGACCAATAGCTAAATAGGCTGGGAGGAGCGTCACTAGTAGCCAGGCAGATATCTCACTGACTGAATATGTGTGTGGTTGAGAGGGACACACACACTGACTGCACTGCATCCACACATTTCACTACACACTACACTGCTCCCTACTTTACCCACACGCTGCACTGCTCCCTACTACACTGCTCCCTACTTTACCCACACACTGCACTGCTCCCTACTACACTGCTCCCTACTAAGTTACATAGTTACATAGTAGGTAAGGCTGAAAAAAGACTTGCGTCCATCTAGTTCAACCTGGTATAGATATCCATTGCTGATTTGGTAGGTTCTGGTATTTTACAGACAAATTATATTTCTTATTTGTACCCATGGATGTTTTTCTCCAGTAAATGTTTGTCCAACTTTGCCTTGAACGCATTTAATGAGCCAGCCGTTACCACCTCTCTGGGAAGAGAGTTCCAGAGTTTGACTGTTCTGACCGTAAAGAAATTCTTTCTACTAGCTGAATGAAATCTTTTTTCTTCTAATCTATACTCATGCCCTCACGTCCTAGATTCCTTTCTAGTAGAAAATAGGGTGTGCGACTGTTCCTTCTATTGGCCCTTGATATACTTGTACATGTTGAGCATGTCCCCCCTTAAACGTCTCTTTTCTAATGTAAATAGTCCCAAATTGCTTAATCTCTCCCCGTAGCTTGCCCACACACTGCACTGCTCTTGACCACACACACTGCACTGCTCTCTACTTCACTCGCACACTGCATTACCCCCAGCTACACCCATCCACTGCACTGCTCCCTACCTCATCCACACATTGCACTGCTCCCGACTACACCACACACTGCACTGCTCCCTATCTTACCCACACACTGCACTGCTCCCGACTACACCCATACACTGCACTGCTCCCTACCTTACCAACACACTGCACTGCACTGCTCCCTACTACACACACTGCACTGCTCCCTGCTTTACCCACACCCTACACTGCTCCCTACTACACACCCTGCACTGCTCCCTGCTTTACCCACACCCTACACTGCTCCCTACTACACACCCTGCACTGCTCCCTACTTTACCCACACACTGCACTGCTCTTGGCCACACACACTGCACTGCTCCCGGCTACACCCATACACTGCACTGCTCCCTACCTCATCCACACACTGCACTGCTCCCTACCTCATCCACACACTGCACTGCTCCCGACTACACCCACACACTGCACTACTCCCTACTTCATCCACACACTGCACTGCTCCCGACTACACCCACACACTGCACTGTTCCCTACCTCATCCACACACTGCACTGCTCCCTACTACACACACTGCACTGCTCCCTACTTTACCCACACACTGCACTGCTACCTACTACACACACTGCACTGCTCCCTTCTTTACCCACACACTGCACTGCTCTTGACCACACACACTGCACTGCTCCCGACTACACCCACACACTGCACTGCTCTTGACCACACACACTGCACTGCTCCCGACTACACCCACACACTCACACATACACTGCTGCCTAGTGCCTACCTCTCCCACACATTACATTGGTCCCGGCTACACCCACACACCGCACTGCTGCCTATCTCATCCACACCCTGCACTGCTCCTCACTACACCCACACACACCGCTCGCCACAATTTGCGTGCCATGCGATCCACGGCCAGGGTGCCGTAAAATTTAACAAGTACCATTGCATCGTGATGTGATCTCTACGCCGGCGTACGTAGGCAAACTAGGCGCCGTGATAATACACAAGTACCCTGCTCCCTACCTCATCCACACACTGCACTGCTCCCTATCTCAGCCACACACTGTACTGCTCACTACTACACCCGCACACTGCACTGCTCACTACCACACACTCTACACTGATCCCTACCCTGCCTGGCCCACTCATTACAGTGAGTGCTACCTACTCGATACATTAATTGAGCAATAGGTCAACTTGGAAAAAAAGGACATCATTTTTTCATTGTCTGTGTTGACATAAGTGGACAGGGACACAGTATAATGCCCCTTTCCCACTGCAGCCTTAAAACGGTATTTTGCCGATTTTTGAGGGCAAAATACCGTTTAAGGCTGCAGTGGGAAAGCGCCAGAGTTGAAATACCGTTTAAAGTTAAACGGTATTTCAACCCGTTTTCAGAGCAGGGTTTTGCACGGTAATCTACCGTTTAAGATGCAATGGGAATGCATCTTTAAACGGTAGAGATGATTGCTGATTTTTTTCAGCAATCATCTCCGTGTGTGTACGCTGCCGGGCTGAAAGATTAACCACTTTCAGCCCGGCGGTACGCCCCGCTGCCCCCCGCCCCCGTCCTGTTATACCCCTTTTACACCTTGTACACGGTCCCGCTGCGGGTGCAGGCACCCGCAGCGGGTCCACAGCGTGCAGCGCTGGGCAAGATGTGCCCAGGTGCTGCGGGAGGAGGGGGGTCCCTGCTGCTGCTGAGGGGAGAGGGGGTACCTGTCAGCCTGACACGGCGCTGCCGCTGCTGTATCTCTCCCCCGGCGGGCGCTGCCGCTGCTGTATCTCCCCCCCGGCGGCCGGTCCTTGCGGCGGATGTACAGTCAGTGTCGGCGGTTCCTCTGGCGCAGGGGAAATAGTACTTATTTCCCCTGCGCCAGAGGGACCGCCGACACTGACTGTACATCCGCCGCAAGGACCGGCCGCCGGGGGGGAGATACAGCAGCGGCAGCGCCGTGTCAGGCTGACAGGTACCCCCTCTCCCCTCAGCAGCAGCAGGGACCCCCCTCCTCCCGCAGCACATGGGGACAGCTTCCCCCCTCTACCCCCTCCAAGCTGCCTGTCTATCCTTGTTGATAGATATATATCTATCTATATATATATATAGATCTATATAGATATATATATATATAGATCTATATAGATCTATATATATATATATCTATATAGATCTATATATATATATATATATATATAGACATATATATAGATCTATATATATATATATATATATATATATAGACATAGATCTATAGATATATATATATATATATAGATCTATATATATATATCTATATATATATATATCTATATATATATCTATCAACAAGGAAAGACAGGCCTGACCCATTGTCACAGGCACTAAACATTTTGAAGAGCTAAAACGTTTTACCTGCAATGGGAATGGTACTTAAATGGCATTTGAAACTGTAATCTGCAGCAGTGGGAATGCTAAATACCATTTAAGATTACCTGTAAACTAAAACGGGTCTGCAGTGGGAAAGCAGCATCAGTGTACTACTTTGCAAGCCATAGGCCTCGCTACGCTCAGAACCCTGTAATGTTCTCCCTCTATGTCCACGTGGATAGTTACGTATGAAAATCTGGAAAAACTCACGTTGACCTTTTCAAGTAGACTTTTTGCTTGTGTCGATCTTTTGAACAAGTCAACCTAATGCATATTGACCTTTTCATGTGTCGACATTTTGCCTGTCGGACAGTAATGGTAATTACTGCCGACTTATCAAGTCGAGATTGCTAAAACCCTGCAAGGTCAGATACTTGGGGAACTTGCAGGGAGATGGGGGGCCTGGCTCCAGCCATACAGGTAGAGGGATGAATATTATGCCGAGCGGCCAGGACCAAGGGGGTTATTTTGGTTCACTCTTTCTGACAAATTCCTTCTTAGATGGACAAAACAATGTGCACTGCAGGGGAACAGATGTAACATGTGCAGAGAGAATTAGATTTGGGTGAGTTATTTTGTTTCTGTGCAGGGAAAATACTGACTGCTTTATTTTTACACTGTGATATAGATCTCACTTTGAAGAAAAAACTCTCTTTGCACAAGTATCATCTGCCCCACCTGCAGTGCACATGGTTTTGTCCATCTAAGAAGGAATTTGTCAGAAAGAGTGAACCAAAATAACGCCCCAAGTGAGCAGAGACCTATGGTGACTGCAGCCATTAAACTTCTGTAGTATAGAAGAGTGCTTGTGGTAAACCAGCCTGGCATTTATATACTACTGTATTTCTAGCATGCCTCTAGAAAACCATCTGATTTTACCCCATCGATGTCAAAACTATTCGACATCAGCCATAAACCATCAATGTTTTCTAAACATCGATGGTCGATGGCCATCCCTAGCCTAGTCAAGACAGTTGCATCGTGAGGAAAAATTAGTTCATATACTGAAAATAGTAGGGTGTCATAACCCTATTCTCATCCAAACCGTAGTGGTGAATGCTATAAGGAACGTAGCACAGTGGCAGGCTGACATTCTTCCAGTCATATCGTTGTTTCATGGCAGATAACCTTTTACTGACTGCCAGTAAATGTAATGATGGCTGACAACCGTACCTGACGGCTGTAGGAGTTTCCCCCGCTTGGTGATTGAGGTGGAACTTTTATAAAACTTATAGAAACTTATAGAACTGCAACTTTGGAAAATATATAGTTTTTTTTTTTTTGCTGTACCCACAGGTGCTAAATTATGGCAGAATCACCCAGTGAGGTTTTATATCCTGCTAAGTAGGAAAGGAATAACCACAATGAATCTTTAGAATTTAGAATGCTTATTATGTCAGGCTGGGGATTCGGGAAGCATTGGAGAGCTGGATTTCCAACCTCTGGTAATTGTACTCGCTGGATAGACCTGTTCCAGACATTGGGCCAGGTGAACTAAGCTTCAAAAGTGATAAAATGGAGAGTGAGAAACAACCAACCAATCAGCGCCTGACAATTTTCAAACACTGATTGGTTGGCTGGCTGACTGAGCTGATTGGCTGGCTGTTTATCATTCTCCATTTTATCACTTTTGAAGCTCAGTGCATCCTGCCCATTGGGCCAAATTCATACCTGGGGTGACATTTATTGAGATGCGAAAATTTGATTTGTGCGATTTTTTTCGCCAAAAACTGCAGAAATTGCTAGTTTTTTTCCGAAATCGAATATTTCATGAGATGTGAAAAACGGCAAAAAACTCAGATTTTACAGCGTAATCGCGCATTTTGAAGGTGCGATTTTTAGTAACGCCGGAACGTGCATCCAGATGTTTTCCCATTATAAAGTATACAAATTGCATATTTAATGAGATGTGAAAACGGGAAAATGTTACTAAAAATCGCCACACATGCAGACCAGGTTCTGACAGGCGAATTTGCCAGAACCCTGAACAGATCATTGAGATCTGTGCATGGTCCTGTCTTAAAAAAATTGGAAAGTTAATTTTTTTTTTCTTTATATGACGTGAGGTCCCCCCACCTGAGCATAACCAGCCCCGGGCTCATTGAGCCAGACCTGGTTTCAAAATCCTGGGAAACCCCCTGATTCCCCCCCCCGTATTTTTGGAACCAGGTCCAGCTCAATGAGCTCGGGGCTGGTTATGCTCAGGAGGGGGGACCTCACGCCATTTTTTCTTCTTTTTTTTTTAACACAAATTCACACATTTCCTCAAATTCGCACATTTTCATGACTAAAAATCTTCCATTATCACACCATATCGCACTCGAAACACGCAGCTCAATAAATATGCGAATTCCCGGCAAAAAATACGATTTTACAAAGTGCAATAATGAGCGATTTTGGAAAGTGACTAAAACTCTCATCCCATTAGGGGCCTTATTCTAGTTCACTCTCTGACAAAATCCTTCTTAGATGGACAAAACCATGTGCACTGCAGGGGGGGCAGATGTAACTTGTGCAGAGAGAATTAGATTTGGGTGGGGTTTTACTTCAAAGTGAAATCTATATTGCAGTGTAAAAATAAATCAGTATTTACCCTGCACAGAAACAAAATAACTCACCCAAATCTAACTCTCTCTGCACATTTTACATCTGCCCCCTGCAGTGCACATGGTTTTGTCCATCTAAGAAGGATTTTGTCAGAAAGAGTGAACTAGAATAAGGCCCTAAATGTCACCCCCGATCTCATATGCTCTGCATCTCAGACACTTGGTAAGCTGCGATCCTCACAGCTTACTGAGCAAACTAGAATCGGGCCCTCTGTGCATAGCCCAGGACTGGCTTGTGGCTGAAATAGAAACATGCTGTTCGATCGGGCTGTAGCTGACATCACGCGTCTGTGAGGGCAGCTAGCAAACATCCCTATTGATTAGATATCCACTAACATGAATATGTTGCTCTTGCTTTAAGACATCTTGCTTAGATATTGGATTTACAGAGAAAAGCGTTCCACACGTACATGAAGCTACTTACTAGGTTTGGAAATATGAAACGCAGGATGTTTCCCTCCAGATTAACATCTGGTGGAGCCCATTAAAAGCTAAAAAGTTACATTCACTTCCAAAAAACTTTGAACAATACATTTACCTGTTATGTAACTTAATTGAAAACTACAAATGTCTGTATGTTTCCAGGTGACCAAATTTGGCCCTGAAGCTCTGATTTTAATAGAGGCATACATAGATAAGAGGAGTGTGGATCATATGTTCATCCATAAGTTGCAGGGACGTGCAGTCAGGGGAGGCAGTGCCTCCCCTGTCATTAATTATTAAAATAATACAAGGAAGATACTTATGACACAACTTCTGTGTCATAAGTATCTTCTTTATATTAATTTAATCATTCCCATTGTTGTATAATGTTTCAATTAAATTTGGAGGCATCAAAAGCGGTGCCTCCTGCTTCCCATTAAAAAAGCTGGAAGCAGGGGGTGGGAAGGGGGCCGGAACAAGCAGCGCGCTGTAAAAACCCATTAAAAAACTATTGAAAGCGGCACCGTTATAAGTGCCTCAGTGACAGGGGATATGCTTTCTGCCAATATGAAAGCTCGCCCCTGTCACTGTAGCCAATGGGATTGGGCACAGGCAGCAGTGCTCGAAGTGGGCTTCCGCACTGACTGCCCGGAGAGGATCAGCTGGAGTGGGACAGCAGCAGTACAAAACTCATCTACTAGGCAATCTTTGTGCTGTCCCACTCCCTGCTACAGCCGCAGAGTCGCCGCCGCGCACCTGTTCTGTAAGCCATGCCACGGGGCGCCGCACGGACCAGGCATCAAGAAGAGCTGCAGTCACTTCAGAGCGCACAGAGACGGCTTCAATCATCCTGGTCGCACTGTACATACAATGTAAGACTGCTGTCGGCGGTGGGCGGGGGACGTTTATCGATGGGGGGAGGGGGGGCGACGATGTGGTCTGGTGTCAGCAGCGGCCGGGTTTGTGGGGTGCAGTGGTGGCTGTGACAGTGCCTCTCTGTTCACAGCCGCCACCGCACGTCACTGATAAGTTGTTCGACAGTCATTAGGTCAACTTGGGTCTAGGTCAACATGAGTGTAGGTCGACATGGACACCGAAACGTACCACCGCATCCCCTTGCATGGCTTGATGCGTTCACCATGCTTTGGGCACGGTGCCTCGATACGTTTGGCACACTATGTTATTCTCCCTCCACGCCCTAGTGGATGGTAGCATAGGCGCCGAAACAGTGGGTGCTCCGGGACCCGAGCACCCATGGAAAGTGAGGAGCACCCACGGTCCTCAACCGGAGTTCACCCGCTGCTTGCCATCAGGGATCCTGGCAGCGGATATGCCATCAGCAGCGGGGGTCCCTGTGGCGGATGGGAACTAGTAGCGGTATTAATACCGCTGCTAGTTCCCATCTTCCGCAGGGACCCTGCTGCTGACGGCATTTCCACTGCTGGGACCCCACTGTGGCACTACCAGGATCCCCGCCTACCTCCATCCAGGACTGGGGGGGGGGGGGTCTGTGGGAGCCCATTGCAGGGCCACACCCCTTGAGCACGCCCCCTTGAGCACCCACCAGCAAAAACGTAAATCGGCGCCCCTGGATGGTAGGGCATGAAATACCACCTGTCAGCACATGTCAGGTCAAAAAACAGTGAAAAACCCCATGTCGACCTTTTCACTGTTGAGCTTACCCATGTCGACCTAATGCTTGTGTTGACCTAATGACCTGTCAACCTAGACTCATGTCGACCTATACCCATGTTGACCTTTCAGCATGTCGACCTAGTGGTGTCGACCTAATGACTTTTGACCTAATGCTTGTCGAGCTAATGACCATTTCCCGAAAAGGGTGGCCAGTATTCAGTAGTCATTTTTGGTGAGTTGTCTAATTTTCACTTAATAGCCCAGTACGTGTATTGAATATGATTGGATATGAAACTGAAGCCCATTAGGTGCATTGTACGTGATTGGATGTTAACCTACTGTACTATGCTCCTTATTATGTTTTTTTGTATAAATAAAGTTGCCTTGGAAGCCATCTTGAGGAACATATCTGATGCCCAGGGCACTGTAACCCTTTTACCCGGTGTCTGAGTGATTGGTTCCCCGAACTATCGTGTACATTTATTTGTAGAGTTACTGACTGACATTGAAGGAGCACTCCAACACGCCTTCCTCTCAAACCCCTGGGCACGCCTGCATCTTCCTTGACACTCCCAGAAAATGGGTGGTTACTACCCCCAAATGCCGGCTTTCTGTCAATCAACTTGCGCACGTCCAGCAATCAAAAAAGTAGCAATATCATGTATAATATTCCTGTTAGTGTGTATGCTCAATATTATTAACAATATTGTTGGTGTAGATCTGACCATCAAATGATTTCACCCTTCACTCTGCAAAGTCCATACTTACTTTTCTGATACATGCAGATCGCCAAAATCATGTGATGTCAGCCACCTGCCCTGAACAGGCATCACCATGCCTGTTTTCTCAGGGGAACACCCAGTGTTTTAATAGTAATGCCCTGCTTCAGCCTCTTGCCCGCCCCCTCCCTCCACTGCCCGTGTCAATGCCACGACAGGTGTGATACACGCGGAAGGCTTTTGCACAGGGGGTTTGCACCGGGGGTGCCTACTTTTCAGCTGCCCTCTCTGGGAGAGGACAGCCAGCTACAGCAAGTAGGGGGTCGGGCCGGTGGGCATAGCACAAAAGGGGGTGGAGCAGTGGGTGGGACTAACCAAATGAGATTGCAAGCAGTACTCTCCGCTGCTGCTTCAGATGCTCCCGCTCTCCGTGCTGCCAGTCCCACAGAGCCCTGCAGTGGCTGCCACTCGCCGCTCCCACTGCTGCCGCTTACGCTCTCCTCTTCATGCTGCCAGTCTCTGCGGTGGCCGTCATACAGGACAGCAACGCCATGACACCAGGTATGTCATGACGTCACACTGGTAACTAGTACCCGCCCCCGGCACTTTGGGACTTGCGCTTGCGCAGTCCAATTTTTCAGCAAGAAAAACCAGGAGGATGCTGGGACTTTCCAGGGGACCGGTAAAAAGATTCAAAAAGTGGGAGACTCCCGCTAAATGCGGGCAGTTAGGCAACTATGGTATGCATATGCGCATATTCACGCATGCACAGACCGTATGCATAGACAGTCTGAATCAGCCCCAACGTGTTTGTGCACTGGGCCTGCTGTCATGTTTGCATCCTGACAATGGGCCTTATTCTAGTTCACTCTTTCTGACAAAATCCTTCTTAGATGGACAAAACCATGTGCACTGCAGGGGGGCAGATGTAAAATGTGCAGAGAGAATCAGATTTGGGTGAGTTATTTTGTTTCTGTGCAGGGTAAATACTGGCTGCTTTATTTTTACACTGCAATATAGATCTCACTTTGACATCAAACCCCACCCAAATCTAATTCTCTCTGCACATTTTACATTTGCCCCCCTGCAGTGCACATGGTTTTGTCCATCTAAGAAGGATTTTGTCAGAAAGAGTGAACTAGAATAAGGCCCAATGTTCATAGAGATTAGGGGGTTCTTGTTAATGATTTGCAGGCGCACAGTGACCAGTGATGAGGAAACCTGAAAGAAACATTACATACTTTCTGTTAATACTTGTGGGCCATGACTGAAGTGAATTAATCATTAATCCACTGTGTGAAGTGAATTAATCATTAAAGTAATAAAAAACACAAGAGGTGTCCTTATTATGGGAAGAGTTCAACCTATTCTATGGGTATTTCCCTGTGGTGCTGACACACATGAGCGGTTTGGAGCCCAGAGATTTTCCCCTTCATCGGTCACCATACACGCTGGGCCCAGTGTGTATGGACCTTTAGGGTTATGCTGTGCAGGGGAAGGGAGGGGGAGGGCTAGGCTGTGCAGGGGAAGGGAGGGGGAGGGCTATGCTGTGCAGGGGAAGGGAGGGGGGTGGCTAGGCTGTGCAGGGGAGGGGCATGGGGAAGGTTAGATGCTAGAGTCAGTATTCTGACCACAGGCATCTCTACAGCCGGTCCTCCATATGTATTCCAAATCTGGCAACCTCTGAAGACACTGCTAGGAGATAAGGAGGATACATTTAAAGTAAGGAGTATTTTGGTCACAGAAGTCCATGTTTAAACATAGATTACATGTCAACCATATAAGGCCACAACCTGTGGACATTTCATTGGAAATTGCGCAATTCTGAGTGAGGGCACCTCCCTCTGAGCTTGCACTGATTACTATTGGACTAGAGGAGCCACCTCCTACCTCAGGTGTGACACTATCAGCAGGACCTGATTGATCACAAGGCCCTATGGGCGGCACCTATTACAGGCAGCAGCTGTCAGCCTGGGTCACTGTCTCTTTTATTATGTGCATGGCAGAGCAGTCAGAGGTGAGTGACGATCGGCGCACCACCAACATGAATTACCTTTCTGGAAGCTTCACTGGCTTAGGCTGAGGCGAGCCACTGCCTCCCATTGGATATATTATACACACAGCCCATTGGCTGCTGTGTATTGAATGGGCATGCAGGAGCGGGGACAGCTGAGCCAAGCGGCGTGCCCGCGCCCAGTGTGTTGTTCCTCCCAAAGGCGTTACTACCATAGGTTCAAGGGGTGCAGCTGCTATGGGGCCCAGAGCTGAAGGGGGCCCATCTTTACTGTCTAAGTAATATGTTTTACATACATTTATCACCATCAGTTGCTAAATGGGGGCCCTTACAATCTTTTGCTATGGGGCCTGCAAATTTTTAGTTATGCCGAGCCTCCTCCCTCCGGGTTCTGTCCAGACTAATGGGCCTTATTCAGATCTGAGCTCAGTACACATTTGTTTGGTAAAAGGGCAAAACCATGTGCAATGCAGGTGGGGCAGATGTAACCTGTGCAAAGAGAGTTAAATTTGAGTGGGGTGTGCTGAAACTGAAATCTAAATTGCAGTGTAAAAATAATGCAGCCAGTATTTACCCTGCACAGAAACAAAATAACTCACCCAAATCTAACTCTCTCTATACATGTTACATCTGCCCCACCTGCAGTGCACATGGTTTTGCCCATTTTCCAAACAAATGTGTACTGAGCTCAGATCTGAATAAGGCCCAATGTGTGTGAGTTAGGATTTATAGCTTAACAACAAATATGTTAAAAGAGGTGTGTGTGTGGGGGGGGGGGGGGATGTTGTGCCTAGGGTTGGCCTGACCCCTAAAGCCGTCCCTGACTGCCAGTGGACGTTCCTTATAAATTGTGGCTGCAATTCTCAGTCAGTTGTGTGGCAGGAAGCTAAAGCGTTAACATTATTTTAAGGCCTGTCCTGGAATATTTACAGCTTTGCTATTGGACTAACTTCCCATTACAATCTAAATGTGTATTTTCTAGTTGCATTTCTATAACCTTTCGAAACAATTTCCAAAGGATATTTTTCACACAAGGAAACAACTGCGGACTATGGCCGCCTCCGCCTGCTGGCATACATTTACAGCATACTGTAAACGGACTGCTTTATATCTCGGTAATAATTCATTTTAAGGCTGAAAATATACAAAAGCATTGCAGATTTGTGGTCCGGAGTCGGCATTGGCAGTGATATAGATGACAGCAATTCTACTTTATAAGGTAAATGTTGCCCAATTCTATCCTATATTGGACACATTAATGGAGCAATTTACAATATGTTTTATTAGACAAATGATTTGGTTTTCTGACATTTTGTCAGGAAATTTGCTGACAGTAGAGATAATGCAGAGGTGAAGGCAAAACTTGTGTTTCTGCTCTTCGAAAGCTCTGGAACCAAGCGCACGTAGGAAGTAGAGTCACATTCAGTTCAGCCACAACTCTACTGGGGCCAGATTCTCTAAGCTTCAAAAGTGATAAAATGGAGAGTGATAACCAGCCAGCCAATCAGCTCCTGCCTGAAATTTTTCAAACACAGTCTGTGACATGGCAGGTAGGAGCTGATTGGCTGGCTGTTTATCACTCTCCATTTTATCACTTTTGAAGCCTAGAGAATCTGGCCCCTGAGCATTAAGGATTAAGACGAGGGGGTGCGCCTCCACTTTTCTTGTCACTCCAACACCCCCCTCTCTGTGCCCGCTATGTGCCCCTTCTGCCCATAAATCCATAAGGAGACAGAAAAGCATGTCCCAGCTGCCCTCCTGCATTGGGGGAAGACTTTGGTTCCTCCTGTCGGCATTGTAAAGTGGGGAATACGGTTATGATGACACAATTCAGCATGGATGGAATCATGGCTGGGCTTGATCTCTCTTCACTTTGTTACTCTCCAAGGCTTAGTACATAGACACCTCCCTCTGTCATCGTCACATCGGGAACCAGTGATTTCTATAGAAGCACGGTTTGGAATTCCTTTTGGCCTGCCAGAGTTGGATTCTACAAAAAGTTGACGGACATCCTTTATATACTGTAACAACGCAGGCAGAAGAGCTGGCAGTCTACCATCATCCAATGACCTTACCTGAGATAGCCTTGGTGGAGTAACTCCTCTTCAGTGGATGGCTTGGCTATAGCCTTCATACTCAATAGACCACTCATAAGACTGCCGCCTCCACCAAACATGTGTGGACACATTGGAGCGGATTCAGATCTGCAAATTCTGCCACGTGGCCCTTCCCTGGCGTACATGCTGAAATGCATCTTGGTACATCTTTAGGTGCATCATTGGTCTTTCATGCATAGACCTTGCAGGCAGAGGCCACCTAGAATAATACTACATTCTGAGTACATAGCAATCGCAGATGGACTTACAGAAGCTGTAAATGCAGGAGATAGTGGAATACTGCAGTCTGAATCAACAGCAACTGGCCACCCTAGGCTAATGCACTTGTAGCAATCCCCACCCCTTCCCCTTATCAATGTTTAATTCATGTCTGCCCTCCCACATGGAGGGGGCGTAGCTAAATAAGGAAATCCCTAGCGAACCACCCCCTACAGCAGAAAGATGCATCTCCTTTCTTGACTATGCCTCTCCTCTTCTTGAGTATGCCATCACTACGATTGGCTAGCGATGGTAATAACATTATTCTGTGGGATACCCTCAATGGTTTCACCCAATGGTGGTCATCCCTATTTTTTCACTGACCCAGCGGCAAATCACATGGGGGTGGGCATTCCTAGATGTCACAGATGCTGCTTTAGCCTTATATGCCCCCCCATTGCTTAAATGTGTTGCATGTCCCTTACCTACCCTGTCCCCCCAATGGTTGTTGTTGGCGATGGGTGTAGCAATGAGGGTGTAGCAATGAAGACATCATGTAACTACTGAGTACATTCAGTAGATGCCAGCTGGTGTTCGCCTTTTGGCTGGCACCCTAGGCTGTAGCCAGGTCAACCTAATCAGGCTCTGAATGCAGGAACGGGTGAAATTCTACAGTCTGCTTAATCAGAGTCATGGCCAGAGAGATGACCAGTGTTGCAAGTAAGGGGGTACGGCGTGGTACGGAGTACCTGTAAGAAATATGTTGCAGGTACGCAGTACCACTTACCCCTGATCTACTGTCATTTCTATTTTCATTTTAAGTCCAAATATAATGCATCCGCAGTCTGCCCACCCAGCGTTATGATTGGTGCTGTATGCAGCTACCGGCTACTGCTGATTTAGCCGGTCACACTGACAGGCATCAGCAGCGCCGACAGCATGAAGAGCAGGCTCCACTATTGTAAGCACAAGCTGCCTGGCTCTCCCCCAAGCAAGAGCCAACCCACACCCAGTCATTCCCTGTTTTTCATTCCCTGTCTCCTGTGTCCACGCCTCTATTGTCATTCAGTCACTCCGCTTTGTGTGACCACGCCCCCTGATGACACATGACCATGCCCAATTTTGGTGGAGGCTATCAGTACCACCAAGAAAAAAATTCTACTTGCACCACTGGAGATGACTGGTGGAATGCTACATCCCTGAATAAGCAGTAATTACTAGCAGGAACAATGAATGCAGGTATTGGAGGATACAACCTAACAGAGTAACATATTCACCAGAAGACATCAGTAGCAGTATTCAGAAGGAGAGATGAAGATCAGGCAATGCTACAGAGACCCAGAATAGCGTAAATAGGGCGCACAATCATAAGTGTAACCTGCTCAGTGAAGCTTATGTGATGGAGAATCCTTGATCCAGATTGACTGAGGGAAGATGGAGGGAGATCCAAGATGGCGGCATCCATGAGGCACTGCTGTTTCTTGGAACTCTGAGACTGCAGAGGAACCAGCAGCTGCATGACCTCTGCAGGACAGAATAGGAGAGCCAATCCAGGGTCAATCAGTGAGGACCACGTTGTGACAGTTTGTGACATGGGGGGAGATTTATCAAAGATTGGAGAGAGATAAAGTACCAACCAATCTGTCCCTAAATGTTATTTTACAGGTTTTGCTTGAAAAACACCACAAGCAAATTGGTTGCTACTTTATCTCTCTCCAAACTTTGATAAATCTCCTCCATAGTCCCTGTTTCTAAGCCCTGCGAGGGGCCCTTGTTGACGGAACACCAGAGAAATGGTCCATATTCCCCCTTGGTAGAGCCTACCTTCTCCTACGCGACCGAAGAACTCCTTGCCAACATCTCTAAGGGGGGTATTCAATGTCAGGGTCACGGCAGTCGAGCCTGCTCGACCGCCGTGACCCAGTCCCGTTCTCGGTCAGCTCGACTGAGAACATGCAGGCGGGATTCAATGTCCTGCCTGCCGGGGAGCGAAAAGGGGGCGTGGCCGCGAGTTGCGGCCGGGGAGAGGCGAGCTGCAGCCGGCAGCTCGTCACTTCCCGGCTGTTCTCGGCAGAACGAGCCCGACAGCTAGTGATGTCGGGCTCGTTCTGCCGAGATACCCTGCTCAATGCTGTCAGGGAAGACAGCGTTGAATAGGGCCCGGCGGGCATCTCCCCGATGGGAGGTGCTCGCCGGAGATTGAATATCCCCCTAATATCCTTAGATTTCACCGAAAATGGATCATTATCCCATATATAAAATGACAATGACCCAGTAGGCACATTCTGGTTTATGAATTTTGCTAAATCATTTGGCCCGTTGGAAACGTCACCTCCCTTCCTTCCATCTGTGCAATGTTTAAAGATGCTACAAATTGTTGATTTTGTCGTAGGCTTTAATATTGTTAGAAGATTATACCTGTAATATAACATCATCCACAAACCCCACATTACAGTTGCTCTAGTAATCCCTATTTTATGAAGAGCTTGTGTCTGCCTGTCTTCATCTCAGGTGATTCCAGGAGTAGTATATTTAAGCTTCATTGCTTGCTATATTTTTATTAGTTCCGAGAAGGATTCATTATCCCTCAGGCTGTTGCGAGAGGAAAAAAAAAAATTACCCGTTCACCTCAAGATTGTATGGCGGCTCCTACATCTCCGATTCCTGATTGATGCCGAAAATGAGAGCGCGTTGCTCAATTCTTAATGCAAGGCAGGCAGAATGAAGGACTGCATATGAATGAGCAGTATATAATACATACCAGCATATAATATAACAAGGTGATAAGAGCTCTAACGGGTAATGAACACATGAAATCTAGCCATGAATCACCGCCGAGCGAATGGAGTGGAACCCATTTTGATTAAGTCGGGAACGCTTAGAAAAATGTTAAATCAAAATAAGTTTAAAATGTATGAAATCTACAAATAGAAAAATATTTGCAGTATAAAAATTAAAAAAATAAAAGTCGCATTAAAATATACCTTTTGTTTTCGTGCAGCGAGGGGGAAGCCATTTTGTGACTGAACCATTGATGTATAGTTATGCTGTATCTCAGAGAACTGTTTGCATTGTTATTGCTAATTAAAGTGGAGGCTGGCATCTAGCATTGTACTGATTCCTTAATGACATTGTTGGACACACGTTATTAAAAGTTTCTTTACATGGTGCCACCGTGTTACACAGGAATCCACAGAGAATATTTCCTATATCCAAACCAGAAAGGGTATCGGTCACTAGATAGACAAGAGGACGGTCAACATGATGCATGAAGGTCGACATGTCTGAAGGTCGACCGATGTTTTGCGTCTGCGCATGTGCAGACGCATTTCTGTGCATCTGCGGATGCAGGGTGCGAGCGGGCACAGCGTGCGAAGGGGTGGGCGGCCATGCGGGCAGCATTTAGTCCACACCATAGGTGTGCGCACATTGAGTGTTAGGGGGGCACAGGCACCCCCTAATGCTGTGCCCACCCTTATGAACACCACCCTGCCGCTAGCAATACCTTTTACAAAATACTTTTGCTTTTTAGCACTGTATTCCAGATGCGCTTATAAATCAATCATGTGTGTTTTGCATTATTACTTGTACTAGACCATTGTCATATCACTACATACCTGTGCCATTCATATATGCTTTTGAGTCTTTTGCATGTACTGTTACACAGAATAATTAGAAGACTAAAACTGAAATAGGCAGTAGATTATGGTGCGGCTGGGAGACATTTTGGGGGAAATTTACTAAAGGAAATTTGTAAAAAAATAGGTGTATTTGTATCCAGAAATACACTTATTTTTGACATCTACTATCCCGAAAATACGGCAATTCGTATTCGTATTGATAGCACATCAATACGACTACGAATTGCCGTATTTTCGGGATAGTAAATGTCAAAAATAAGTGTATTTCTGGATACAAATACACCTATTTTTTTACAAATTTCCTTTAGTAAATTTCCCCCTTTATATTGTAGCGAGTGCCAATAGATGATGGTAAACATGCCTGATTGGCGGTGTTAGACACACCTTATGGGCGGTGTTAGACATGCCCAAATAGTTGTACTATACACACCCCTTTTATGGTGCACCCCCTAATAAAATGTGCTGCGCACGCCTATGGTCCACATGCAATGCTGCGAAATTCATAACGTTACATGTGGACCAAAATAAGCTGCAAGGTTTTTGTTTTTTTGGTACGCATATCTGTAACAATTAAAAAGATTAGATAATATTAATGTAATTATTATCCTTTATTTATATGGCGCCACAAGGGATCCACAGCGACAATTTCATACCTTTAGTACATAAACGAACAAGCAAAACAGTGAACAATACAGAAGACACTGGGATAAGTATCAGCGTGCCAGAAAACGACATGATTTGCGGTCCAATTCAGTCCTGTTCGCTAGGCTGCATAGGGTGTTCCCCTACTTTTGGGAGCTTTACACACTCCCTATAAAGCAGCTGTCGCTACAACCATGGTTCCCACTTTCTTTTGTGCCCCTGCTTCCACCCCCTTCCTGTCCCTCCTGGGGCGTACAGTCCGGCAAGTGTGAAATGGGTCTGAACCGGCCCCTTTGTGTTATCAAAGATGGTAAAAGAAGTAAAAGGGCATAAGTGAAGAGGGCCCTGCTCATGAGAGCTTACATTCTAAAGGGGAGGTGCAGACAGACAGGGTTGATGGAGATGAGGGAATATATGTGATGAAAAGGAGGATGGGAGTAGTGTTCATTCTAGCGCCCGCCATCTTTGAAAACCCATGCAGTTCCTGTTCCTGCCTGGGGTGTCGCTGTCTGCTGTGGTGTTTCTAGCACAGGTCTGGTTTGCATATCAGTGCTGATATACAGACCACCCTGTGCTAGAAGGACTACAGCAGACAGCGACACCCCAGGCAGGGAAGTGGAACTGCATGTGTTTTCAAAGATGGCGGGCGCTAGAATGAACACTATGGAAGTGGTAATAAAGAGGAATAGGAAAAACTATACATTATAGCAAAACTGAGAGGGGAGGTAGGTATATTTTGTGTGCATATTATATAAAATATATTCGGTACTTGTTTCCTAGCACGGCCACACCGATTAAGATCGGGGTGGTCGTGCTGAAAAAAATCGGGTCGATCGCATCGCATGAGATTTGGTCGCATGCGATGCGATCGACGCGACCGACCGATTTTTGACCCGATTTTTTCATTAAATCCAATGTAAATTGGGTCCCTGGGACCCAATTTTACATTGGATTGAATGAAAAAAATTCCAAACCCCCCCAAATTGAAGCGCGTACACAGCGCCCCACGATAGACGGCAACCCGAAGCGTGTCGAGCGCAGCGAGCCCGCGAGGGGCGGCGGTACGCGTCCTCCGACCTTTTCATGCCCTACTATCCACTAGGGCGTGGAGTGAGAATAGAATAGTGTGGCGAGCGCAGCGAGCCACCGAGCCCGAAGCGTGGCGAGCGCAGCGAGCCCCGCGAGGGGACGCGGATACCTTCACAGGTAATCGCGTCCCTTCGCGGGCTTCACAGGTGTCCGCGTCGCCACGGACACCTGTGAAGCCCGCGAAGGGACGCGTTTACCTGTGAAGGTATCCGCGTCCCCTCGCGGGGCTCGCTGCGCTCGCCACGCTTCGGGCTCGGTGGCTCGCTGCGCTCGCCACACTATTCTATTCTCACTCCACGCCCTAGTGGATAGTAGGGCATGAAAAGGTCGGAGGACGCGTACCGCCGCCCCTCGCGGGCTCGCTGCGCTCGCCACGCTTCGGGTTGGCGTCTATCGTGGGGCGACGACGGGGACATTTATAATGTCAAATGGGTCATATTGACCCATTTCACATTTTTTTACATTTTTACACCATTTCAATGTTAAAATTTTTTTTAACATTGAATCCTATGTAAAAATCGGGTGCATCGCGTCGCATCGCGTCGGGACCAATGTTAATGGTCCCGACCGACGCGATGCCCCCGATATTTTACCGTTCACGACAAGATTTCAATGTTAAAAAATTTTTTAACATTGAAGTCAATGCAAATATCGGGGGCATCGCGTCGGTCGCGTCGGGACCAATGTTAATGGTCCCGACCGACGCGATGCCCCCGATTTTTGTTTCCTAGCCGGCAAAATGGACCTGATTTCAAAAGAAATCGGGTCCATCGGGGTAATCGTGTCCCTTAATTAAGGGACACGATTACTTAAGATTGTGGCCGTGCTAGGAAACAAGTACCATATATTCAACTGGTGGCTACATTGTCCTTTACCTCTGGACCCCATAGCCATCACACCCTCTACAACAGTTATAGTTGGAACCAGTAAAGTGGGATGAAATGAATTTGCCACGGTTATATGACTGCTTAATAACTGTACGGAGCAACAAACATAAACATTGTAAGTTACAGGAATAAGGAAGTCCCTAATTGGGACACATTCAGGGACTTCCCCTTGTACTGTGCGCAAGACGTCTCCAGGACTTCCCTGATGCACAACAATTCACAAACAATGCAATTCTGTTTCCTGGCCACCAGGCAACCGTGCTCCTAATACACAGGGGACTCCAGACAAAGAGAACAGGACAGGCAGGGGAACCGCAGACAGAGATGACTGGGACATGCTAATACTGGACAAATAAGCTATTAAAGGGGAACGAAAGCAAAATATTGTGTTTTCCGTTATTGTTATATTTATTGCATCCTTCTTTTGACTGTTGGTGCCAGTTTAAAAATGCCTTCAATTGTCCTCATGACACCCTTACTATTTGTATATAGAGAGAGAACCTTAAGGAGGATTCACCATCCTCCCACTACCTGCACCCGGAACAGGGATAAGGAGGTACCACTGCCTGACAATGTTTTTTTTCCATGGTTGGACATTTTGTTTCAGAACATTTCCACAAACCAGGGAACAGTTTAACCAATGACTATACATCCATCAAATAATGCATTTATCACATTTGTATTTAATAAATAAGGGCTTTGGCTCTTATTCAGATCTGATCACAGTACGAATTTGTTCTCAAAATGGGTAAAACCATGTGCACTGCAGGTGGGGCAGATGTAACATTTGCAAAGAGAGTTAGATTTGGCTGGGGTGTGTTGAAACTGAAATCTAAATTGCATTGTAAAAATAATGCAGTCGGTATTTACCCTGCACAGAAACAAAATAACTCACACAAATCGAACTCTCTCCGTACATGTTACATGACCCACTATGACACTTCTTTGACAACCGGAACAGATTATCAAGTTGACCTTTATTTCCACTTTGGGGGCCATCCTGCAATGGAATACCCTCCTCATCCTCTTCTTTTGTGATTCTTCTTCACCCGGTCCCTTATGTGGAAGTATGACACCTCGGCAATCCAGGTAGTTTTGCTAGGAAAGCATCGGCTTCTCTTCTCAACCAATGTCTCCTCTGGTGTATAGAAGTGAGGCTAGTGGTGCTTCATGGAGCGTTGTTATCCTGTTTCATAGCCACTAAAAGCAAAACCAACCCAAAGAAGTTTTTTAAATACATAAATAGTAAACGTTTAATTAAGGAAAACATAGGCCCACTAACTGATACTAGTGGAAAAAGTGTTACTGAGGACAAGGGAGAAGCAAAACTGTTAAATGAGTTCTTCTCATCAGTATTTACTAAGGGAGAGCAGACTGAGGAACGAACATTTACCACAAACGGTACAAATAAGCCAGATCTCATTGTGGATTTCACGCCGAAGGAAATAATACTGAGGCTAAGCAAACTCAAAACAAATAAATCACCAGGGCCAGATGGGATTCATCCGAGGGTATTAATGGAATTAAGGGATGAACTAGCTACCCCCCTACATTATATCTTTAGCAAGTCACTATCGTCAGGTATAGTACCAAAGGTACTTATGAGTTATCTGGGCGCCCGATTTTTTGATTGTATGCCTTAAGTTAAGGCATACAATCAGATGCGATGCGATGCGATATCGCATCGCATCGCATCGCATGCGACCATCGGATGCGATGACCCGATTTTTCCATAGGAATCAATGTTAAAATGGACGGAGTCCATTTTAACATGGAATTCAATGGGAAAAAGGGGTCCTTTTCATACCCCTACTATCCAAGTGGGCATGGAGTTGGATATAAACCTGTGGCGAGCGTAGCGAGCCACCGAGCCCGAAGCGTGGCGAGCGAAGCGAGCCCCGCGAGGGGACGGTATTCTGTGTCCCCTCGCGGGGCTCGCTACGCTCGCCACGCTTCGGGCTCGGTGGCTCGCTACGCTCGCCACAGGTTTATATCCAACTCCATGCCCACTTGGATAGTAGGGGTATGAAAAGGACCCCTTTTTCCCATTGAATTCCATGTTTAAATGGACTCCGTCCATTTTAACATTGATTCCTATGGAAAAATCGGGTCATCGCATCGCATCGCATCCGATGGTCGCATGCGATGCGATGTGCCCGATCCGACCCGATTTAGAAATCGGGCGCCCAGATAACTCACAAGTACCGTACCAAAAGATTGGAGAATAGCAGAGGTAGTGCCAATATTCAAAAAAGGAAAAAAGGAAGATCCCGCTAATTACAGACCCGTTAGTTTAACATCAATTGTGGGTACACTATTTGAAGGATTTTTAAGGGATGGTATCCAGGAATATTTAGACCATCACCGTCTACTCAGTACTAACCAACAAAAATCGTTCATGCCAAACTAATCTACTAGGGTTCTACGAAGAGGTTAGCAAAAACCTCGATAATGGAAATGCTGTAGATGTGATTTTCCTAGATTTCGCTAAAGCATTTGATACTGTCCCACACAAGAGATTGATTAATAAAATGGAGAATCTAGGATTGGGTAAAAATATCTGCAGATGGGTAGGGAATTGGCTATGTAATAGAGAACAAAGAGTGGTTGTGAATGGTGCCGTGTCAGATATGATACCGGTACTAAGTGGAGTGCCCCAGGGTTCGGTTTTGGGGCACATTTTGTTTGACATTTTTATTAACGATATTGGGATAGGGTTACTCAGCAATGTATCCATCTTTGCGGACGATACAAAATTTAGCAAAGTCATCAAATCATCAGAAGATGTCACCATGCTTCAAAATGATCTTGCAATTCTAGATGAGTGGGCAAAAAAATGGAAGATGAGGTTCAATGTAGATAAATGTAAGGTTATGCACCTTGGGAGACACAACCAGTGTGCAAGTTACAACCTTAGCGGAGAGGAACTGGGTAATTCCATACTTGAAAAGGATCTAGGAGTCCAAATAGACCGCAAACTGTACATTGTAATGTAGCTACAAAAAAGGCCAACAAAATTCTCGCATGTATTAAGAGGGGAATGGAAACTAGGGACTCAAGGGTAATTATGCCACTGTATAGAGCATTGGTGAGACCTCACCTCGAGTACGGAGTGCAGTTCTGGGCCCCACACTATAAAAAGGACATCATAGAATTAGAAAAAGTCCAAAGGCGAGCAACAAAGCTTATTAGGGGAATGGAGAATTTAAGCTACAGGGAGAGATTAAGCAATTTGGGACTATTTACATTAGAAAAGAGACGTTTAAGGGGGGACATGCTCAACATGTACAAGTATATCAAGGGCCAATATAAGGAACTGTCACACACCCTATTTTCTACTAGAAAGGAATCTAGGACGCGAGGGCATGAGTATAGATTAGAAGAAAAAAAGATTTCATTCAGCTAATAGAAAGAATTTCTTTACGGTCAGAACAGTCAAACTCTGGAACTCTCTTCCCAGAGAGGTGGTAACGGCTGGCTCATTAAATGAGTTCAAGGCAAAGTTGGACAAACATTTACTGGAGAAAAACATCCATGGGTACAAATAAGAAATATAATTTGTCTGTAAAATATCAGAACCTACCAAATCAGCAATGGATATCTATACCAGGTTGAACTAGATAGACGCAAGTCTTTTTTCAGCCTTACCTACTATGTAACTATGTAACATCTGGATGAGGACTTGAAGGAAAGACATTTAAACATTTCTCCTCTGCTTTTTTGCCCTTTGGTCGGAATTTACTCTATATTGGGTACATTGCCTGCAATCTGTGATATGTTCTCATCCAAATATTGGTCAATGTTAAAGTGCTGTATATAGAACACTGTGCTTCTAGGACTCACTGTTCAGAACAATAGTTTCCCCCTAAGCTTTGTACATCATTTAGTTGAAGATCATTAGCCCCTCAAGTCTTCTAGGGGGATGTACATGATGTCACCAGGCTCCCCACGATAAAAGAGTTCCATAAGTCCACCACTGTGCCACATGTACCTTTATAGACAATTCTACTAACACCGAGCTAGGCTTGGCTCAAGAAAATGCCATCCTCATGGTTTCATGAAGATCTCAAGGCTAACAGTGTGTGATGACACCATGGTCTCTAGAAAATAATCCCCTTCTAACATGTTCAATAAGACTGGACAGAACTTCTGTGACCTCCTGTGGTTGGTACCAACAGAGAAACACTGATTTCAAATTCTAACCCAGGAGTGCAAAATTAAGCTTAGTGTCCAGTACAGTATACCTGCCAATTGTTAGGTCTATGAGAATACAGGTACCTCCTTGGCCGGGGAGGAGACTCTACAATGAGCCTATATGGGTGAAATACAGAGATGCAACCTTGGAACCTGCCTACTGGTTAGTGGCCACATGGTAACATACAGTACCCTCTTTTAAGTAACTCTGGCTACTGTAGCAAAATCTTGTTATCCAGCCATAGAAATTTATGGCAATGAAATCATTATCATATAAATCCTGGGGTCAGTCTTATTCATGTATGATGATCAATTTACAGACAACATTGTAGTTCTGAGGCATGGCCTAGTTGTATGTGCTCCTAGGTGGTCTGCTCATGGCCCACCATGGTGCACACCTATCTCCACATATGGGAGAAACCTCCTCAAACAAATGGGGGCAGTGGCTGCGAGTTTCTAGCACTCTGACCATTTCTCTGGTAACGTAGCCACCAGCGCCATATTGACCTTGTAAAGTGGAAGGCGATAAAGCACCAGCCAATCAACTCCCAACTGTCATTTTTAAACACAGTTCATTGGCTGGTGCTTTATCTCGTTTCACTTTGTCTACACTTTATCTCTTCTCCAGGCTTAATACATCTTCCCCAATGTGAGATGTTGGCCTAGTGTAATGCTTAGGGATGTGCACAGCTACTGTAACTGAATTCCCCCCTCTAAGGACAACTCGGTAAGCAGAGAGGTAATGACCAAGGGGCATTGCCAATTTTTTCTTAAAATATGATTTCAGGGAATGTGGAACTAGCATGCATATAAAACAAATAGACCATTGTCATGAGGAGAACGGCCAGAAGCAGCTATACAACAAAGGCAGATTGGAAGCACTGTGGACCAGATGCACCAAGCTTCAAAAGTGATAAAGTGTAGATATAAAACCAGCCAATCAGTTACTAACTGACACGTTACAGGCTGGGTTTAAAAAATGACAGTTAGGATGGAGCAGATTGGCCTGTTGTTTATCACTCTCCACTTTATCACTTTTTAAAGCTTAGTACATCTGGCCCTGTGACAGGCTGCAGGAACTATAAAAACAATCATTCTAAAATACTGTTTACTATAAAGTGCTCTAGTTGAATGCTCATATTAGCCTGCCATAGTAATTAGAGGCTCCCTCCTCAGTTAATGGATTGGGCAGAGGAATGGCTGGGATATGAAAAAAAGAATTGCTGGCAATTTATCATTTTTAACCCTGAACCACCTGATTTTTGCAGGACAGTCCTGATTTCCAATGGTCGACAGAATTGGGCCTACCAGAGAAGGTATACCTCCCATCTGTCCCGCCCGGGGCCAGCTGTGTCCTGCGGTGGGGGGGGGGGGGGGGGGGGTGGAGTTGCTGGTGAGTCCTTCATGCCCAGGGCTGGCCAAACCCATCTTTAAAATATACCAGGTTTCCAGACCACCGAGCTGGTGCACAGGTGCAGTCATTATTAACTGTCACATTGTAAAACATGTGCTGCATTCATTCCTAACCGATACATTCTACAGATTCACAGGTGGCCTGGGAAGCATAAACTGTTGGTAGATCTCGAGGACTGGATTGGCCACCCCTGCCCTAGAAGCTGATTCCGCTAGCTGCGTGGAATTTTAGAATAACAGACAGGTAAGAGGTTAATTCATCATTTATTCCAGATTCCTAGCCTTTCTGCAGGGATGGAGTTAATGTGCTGTTAGGGTATTATGATGTAAGTGTGCAGGATTAGGAGTAAACAAGCTAATTATTTTAATTTGTGGATATTGGATCTATTAGTCCTCCCAGTGCTTAACGCATGCACACATACTGAGAATACTGTAATACTCTTGGTGAAAGCAGTTTATGCCTTGACCCCATCTCCAGGTAAATGTACAAAGAGACTCACATCAATACGAAGCAGAGAGCATTATGCACTGACACCCCCTATATGCAGCTGCAGCGTCCCTAGACTTATACAGAAACCAGAATGTATGGAAGCATTCATGGTATTAATCACCGCAGTAACAATATATGAAATTAATATGTATAACATCCCTCAAATCCTATGTAATGAATGGCTAATGCTGCTCCTCACCTCTATGGGGGAATTCAAGTGTTTTGCCGCTCAACTGAGCAATTCAAGCATTGCTCCATTGCCGATGCTGATATTACTGGTAAACAGTAAGTTTCATTTAAAATTGTCCATTCCAGCTTTTAAGTTCTGGGAAGGTGCCCATACACCTGCGGGCACGATCTCTCGAGTCCCCGACCCGCCACTACTGCCGTTTTGCCGACCAAATGCGTCAGAGGCTAGCAATGATCGCTATCCGTCTGGGGGATCAGGGATATTAAGCATGTCAAAAAAAAATAATGATTCCTCAATCCCAGCCGTGATTGGAGGATCAGGATTTGTACACATGTTATATATCCCCGATCCACGACGCAACAGTAAGGGGATTGCCACAATACATTGTAAATGTATGGGCGCCATATGTTACAAACAGGGGAAGTAGATTTGTTGTCTAAACACCAATGTATTTTTAGCGGGTTATGATATATCGTTCACAGACATATTGAGCTGGCTCTGCTGCCGATGGCCGATGTTCCCGCAGCTGAGAGGCTACACTGCGTTTGCAAATTCTGAAAACCCCTAAAGTGTATGCATTACCCTGATGGACCACACAGAGGCGCTGTTATGATTGTCATGGACATTATCAGAAATGATGTACGTCCCTGGCCGGTAACTGGGAGGTGACTGCAGAGCCGGTCCTAGGCATAGGCAAACTAGGCAAATGCCTAGGGTGTTTGGAATGCATAGGGGCACCAACAGCTTCTAAATGATATGCAGCATGCCTATATTCTGTGTGTGAGTGAGGCTGTATCTGCATATGAAATAGTGTATTCATGGAAATCACTGTAACATAGCATTTAGGATGCAGGTACAGCAACAGTAGCATACAGAATATAGGCATGCCGCATATCATTTTAAGCATTGGAAGCTCATTGTGTGTGCTGGTCATAACAATGCAAATAATACGAATTTTCAGCAAAAAAGGCACCCAACGTTAGCAGAACTGGCCAGGAGCTGCATGGTCTATTGAGGCAAGATGTATGAGGAAACATCTGTATCCAAGCAGAGGCAGAGGTCACAGTGTTAGCGGCTGTGCGAGTGCTGTCTGCGGGTGGGTTGGTTGTGCAATAGTGTTCGGCATATGTGTACGGGGCATTATGTGTGTCATGTGTATAAATGTATTAATAATGTGCAACATATGTGTAAGGGGCATTATGTGTGTCATTATGTGTATGGAGGGCATTATAAAGGTTGGCATATGTGTAAGGGGCATTATGTTTATAAGGACATTAATAATGTGTGTCATGTGTAAGGGGCATTACTATGTGGTAATATCAGGGGTGCTGAGAGAGAGGTAGGGAGTACAAATTACCCAGGCCAAAGTTTGATGGAAGGGCCCAGTGGGGACACCCGGGCCCCCTCCCCTTAGGTGACAGCAGAAGCTGCAGCTCTTCTCCTCTGCCCAGCACACACTGCTTTGTGCTGGGTTGCAGTGTGGCCATGGAGGGGCTTAAAATACAATATTTTCTCAGGATTTTTTTCTAAGGGTATAATGTGAATAATGTGAGGAGTAATGTACATAAGGTAAAGTGGTACTACTGTGTGATGTAACGTGAATAAGGGACACCATCGCATGATATGATGTGAATAAAGTTGCACTACTGTGTGGCAGAATGTGAATTGGGGGTACTAGTGTGTGGCCATGCCCCTTCCCAGCAAGAACACACCCCTGTTTGGGCCGAGCACCGAATGTGTGCACTGTTTCTATTTAAAATATTGCGGGTAGGAGCACCAAAATGATGACTGCTATGATGAGGGTTGATGGTGCTGGGAAAGGGGAGCAGGGTCAGAGGCGGAACTAATGGCAGTGCTAGGGTGCACCAGTCAAAATCTTGCCTAGGGCGTCATTTAGGCTAGGGCCGGCTCTGGGTGACTGGGCCCACATGCTGAAGTGTACACAGAATAAGTTCATCTCATGTGCGTGTTATATGAGCGTTGCGGGTCTATCAGTGAAAGCGGCTACTTCAACTAAACCTTGGATAGTGGTAAAGTACCAGCTAATCATTATATCACTTTTCAAACACTGTATGTAACATGGCCGTTAAGAGCTGATTGGCTGGTACTTTATCTCTCCCGAAGGTTTGTCTTCATTATCCCAATTAGCTAACCATATCACCATTGCCTTAATTCTCACTATACAAAATAACCCCTTTTAGACAATGCAACATCACTAATACTTTAATTATATACTATACTTTTATTGCTGTCATTTTCAGTTCACTTAATGGATTTAGTTCGCACAATTCTGTTCATTATACCTACTAATAACAACCTTCCTTTGATCTAAAGCTGGCCATACATCTGCAGATTTATTGGCAGATCTGGCCGTTTGGAACAAATACCTGGTAATGGATGAGAGCAAATGACAGTTGACCATTTGTTTTGAAATGCTGGAAAACTGCCAACAACTGTCATTCAGATATTACCAGGTTTTTGTTCCAACTAGCCAGATCTGACAATCAGTAGATGTATGGCCAGCTTAACACTGCAAGTTCCGCTTACTAGAAGACGTGTTTGATCCGTCCTTGACCTTTCGCTGTCAGTTAGAATGATGATGTACATCGAGCCTGACCTCTGTCACTTACCCATTTGGGAGGCACACATGTGTGATTCAGTCCTTAATATAATTAGAGGAAGGCTGAATATTGCCCTCTCTTATATCTGTGTAATAAAAAGAGAGAGATGCATTTTTTTTATCACTTTCAATCAGTATTAAACTTTATTTAATTTATTCAAAACACATTAAATGCCTCACCCCATATTCTATTATACCATATAAGTTATTCCCATGTCCTCCGTAGTTATGTAATGCCATCTTAATATTCTTCTTTATATATTTTTTATATATATTTTTTACAACTCACTTACCTCACTTACTTGCTCTTATGACTGACCCAACGTTACCTAGAATGAATCTTCATTGGAAATCTTTTTATCCTGGGGTAACAGCCGACTTGGCAATTAGGGGATGATTGTGTTTGACACGCAGCACTGCAAAGTTCACAGCATTGTGTGCGAGCGCCCAGCGAGCACTCTGTTCGCAGTGACCCCCCACAGCGCATACACATGTGCAGAAATGCTCATGCACCATCATAAAACACTGCACACAGCGCATACACATGTGCAGAAATGCACATGCACCATCATAAAACACTGCACACAGCGCATACACATGTGCAGAAATGCGCAGTTGTAAAACATTTCTCACCCGTGCAAATTCACGCAAATAAGGTCAATGATGTGCAATTTTTTTACATGGAATAAACCGTATGCAATAAACCGCATGTAAAAAGACTCTCGGGAGCTGCCGGGAGAATCTAAGGGAAATCGGATGCGATACAACACGGGTGCAGAAAAGCTGACGGCTGCACATACCATTTATCTTATGTGCAGCATGTCCGACCTATTATTATTATTATTATTTTATTTATAAGGCGCCACAAGTGTTTCGCAGCGCCGTACAAAGGAACAATACAGGGAGACAAAGCTTGGCATAACATTGAATAAATAACAAAAATACAGTACAAATAAAGAGCGCCACAGATCAATACACATTACAGCTTGCACTGGGGTCGCATTGGGTCAGAGTCAATGTCAAACACATGGGGTGACATTCTATGGGATGAGATAAATGCGCGTTTTTTTTATCGCACCACTTCGCCCTTTTTTAAATCGCAAGATTGGGCCGTTTTTCGCATATTTAATGAGATGCGAAAAACGGGCCAAATAGTGCGAATAGGTGCGAGGTGGTGCGATGTCTTTAGTCCTGAAAATGTGCGATTTTCATGTCTGAAAATCGCACGTTTGCAGGAAAGCGCAAAAAAAAAAAAAAAAAAACGAGCGCGGGGTCCCCCGCCCGAGCATAACCAGCCCCGGGCTCATTGAGCCGGTGCTGGTGATATAAAATCAGGGTCCCCGACAAATAGGGGTCCCCTTGATTTAATGAAACCAGCACCAGGCTCAAGGTCCGGCGCTGGTTCCCAAAATACGGGGGACAAAATGACTAGGGGTCCCCCGTATTTTAAGAACCAGCACCGGACCCAACCAGCCAGCAGGGTAATGCCACAGCCGGGGGACACTTATTATATAAGGTCCCGCAGCCAAAGCATTATCCCCAGGGCTGGTCAGCATGGGCAGGGGTCCTGGGGAAGTGGGGACCCCCCCAATGAAGGGGTCCCCCCCCTCCAGGACTTACCAGCCCATGCTGAAAGTTCGGGGCTGTCCCCGATGCCCCTGGGCAGTGGGCATCGGGCTGATGGATTGTTTAAAAAAAAAGAAGATAAACTATTGTCTTCTACTGTACAACTATGAGTCCCAGCAAGCCTACCCCGCATGCTGGGACTTGGAGAACCACAAGTCCCAGCATGCGGGGCATTAAAGGGCCCGCTGGCACTTGCAGTTCTACAGTACAAAAAATAGTTAAATAAAACACACTGACACCCTGAAAAATAAAAGTTTAATACACACATAACACACACACACTGATACTTACCTACCTTGAGCCCGTAGGTCGGTCCCTGGATCCTGGGTCCGGGCTCCAGGGCTGAAGAGTCCGGTTCCGGGGCCTTGGTCCTGGTTCCGGGGCTGGTCCGGGGTCCAGGATCCGATGAAGTCCACAGGGGTACCTAAGGAAGGAAATCCTACTCACCTGGTCCCCGGCGACGACATCGGCATCCTCTCCGGCAGACGCGCTGCTCCCGGCTGCTGTGGTACCCGCTCTCGGACTGGAGAGGCGCAGAGATTTTCATCTTCCGCGCCTTTCCTCCGGATGATTCTATTGGCCGCCTAGCGGCCAATCAGGAGCCGACTTTCTCGGCTCCTGATTGGCCGCTAGGCGGCCAATGGAATCATTCTGAGAAGAGGCGCGGAAGATGAAACATCTCTGCGCCTCTTCAGTCCGAGAGCGGGTACCACAGCAGCCGGGTTAAGATCCAATATGTCAGACCGCACAGCATTGTTATTGACAGAAAGCCGGGTTATAATATCATTTTCTCTAGTCAAGGAAATGAATTGTCTCCACTGACACAGGGAATTACCATAATGAATCGGCTCGTCCGCAAATGATTTTAGACTAACGGAAGGTTTCCAGACACTCAACAGCCCGACTTATAGGAACAGAGAAATAGAGGCACAATGAGGAGGTGATGGAGGCTGAAGCAGAACTAACCAGCTACACAAGGATTCCAGTCCAGTAATAGCACTCACTGACCCCCTCTCTCTCACTCACTGACCCCCTCTCTCACAGCTCACTCACTGTCCTCCTCTCTCACAGCTCACTCACTGACCCCCTCTTACACAGCTCACTCACTGACCCCCTCTCTCACAACTTCCTCACTGGAGCAGATGTAACATGTGCAGAGAGAGTTATATTTGGGTGGGGAGTGTTCAAACTGAAATATAAATTGCAGTGTAACAATAAATCAGCCAGTATTTCAGGGTTGCCAACCCTCCCGGAATGGCCGGGAGGATCCCAAAAATCGGGTCTCCCTCCCGCCCCCGGAAAGGTGGGCAACCCTCCCAGATTCCGGCGGTCCCCATCCCCCCATCATGTACCTGAGTGCAGAAGAAGCTTGAATTGCCGCGATTTGCGGCTTTTCGGCAGAAGGGGGTGGGACGGGGATAAATATGCGAATCGGGCATATTTAGCTCCGCCCCTCATTGGAGACCCGCATTTTGCGTGATTTGCATCACTGGGGGCAAGGACTGATCAGGCCCCGCCCCCAGAAGTGATGCTGACAGTCTCCTCTCCGGGCTTCTTCCGGAGAGGAGAATGTAAAAGTCGGCAACCCTGCAGTATTTACCCTGCACAGAAACAGAACAACCCCCCTAAACTCTCTCTGCACATGTTACATCTGCCCCACCTGCGGTGCACATGGTTTTGACCATTAAAGAAGGAGTTTGCTTTTGCAAACCAACAAGAATCCCCCCATAGAGTACACTTCCCAGCCCGTGGACATGCATTAACCACTCCACCCCACGGAACAAATAATACCTGTCCCACTGCCCAAGGACATATATCACCTGCCTTGTCGCACCCAGTTCCTAAATGCAGCCCGCAAAAGTTGGGCCTTGCTGTTTCTTCCTGCAGCACCTGTGTTGGTATTGTTCCTGCAGCACCTGTGTTGGTATTGTTCCTGCAGCGCCTGTGTTGGTATTGTTCATGCAGCGCCTGTGTTGGTATTGTTCCTGCAGCGCCTGTGTTGATATTGTTCCTGCATTGCCTGTGTTGGTATTGTTCCTGCAGCGCCTGTGTTGATATTGTTCCTGCATCGCCTGTGTTGGTATTGTTCCTGCAGCGCCTGTGTTGGTATTGTTCCTGCAGCGCCTGGGTTGGTATTGTTCCTGCAGCGCCTGTGTTGGTATTGTTCCTGCAGCGCCTGTGTTGGTATGTTCCTGCATCGCCTGTGTTGGTATTGTTCCTGCATCACCTGTGTTGGTATTGTTCCTGCAGCGCCTGTGTTGGTATTGTTCCTGCAGCGCCTGTGTTGGTATTGTTCCTGCAGCGCCTGTGTTGGTATTGTTCCTGCAGCGCCTGTGTTGGTATTGTTCCTGCATCACCTGTGTTGGTATTGTTCCTGCAGCGCCTGTGTTGGTATTGTTCCTGCAGCGCCTGTGTTGGTATTGTTCCTGCAGCGCCTGTGTTGGTATTGTTCCTGCAGCGCCTGTGTTGGTATTGTTCCTGCAGCGCCTGTGTTGGTATTGTTCCTGCATCACCTGTGTTGGTATTGTTCCTGCATCACCTGTGTTGGTATTGTTCCTGCATCACCTGTGTTGGTATTGTTCCTGCATCACCTGTGTTGGTATTGTTCCTGCAGCGCCTGTGTTGGTATTGTTCCTGCAGCGCCTGTGTTGGTATTGTTCCTGCATCACCTGTGTTGGTATTGTTCCTGCATCACCTGTGTTGGTATTGTTCCTGCATCACCTGTGTTGGTATTGTTCCTGCAGCGCCTGTGTTGGTATTGTTCCTGCAGCGCCTGTGTTGGTATTGTTCCTGCAGCGCCTGTGTTGGTATTGTTCCTGCAGCGCCTGTGTTGATATTGTTCCTGCATTGCCTGTGTTGGTATTGTTCCTGCAGCGCCTGTGTTGATATTGTTCCTGCATCGCCTGTGTTGGTATTGTTCCTGCAGCGCCTGTGTTGGTATTGTTCCTGCAGCGCCTGGGTTGGTATTGTTCCTGCAGCGCCTGTGTTGGTATTGTTCCTGCAGCGCCTGTGTTGGTATGTTCCTGCATCGCCTGTGTTGGTATTGTTCCTGCATCACCTGTGTTGGTATTGTTCCTGCAGCGCCTGTGTTGGTATTGTTCCTGCAGCGCCTGTGTTGGTATTGTTCCTGCAGCGCCTGTGTTGGTATTGTTCCTGCAGCGCCTGTGTTGGTATTGTTCCTGCATCACCTGTGTTGGTATTGTTCCTGCAGCGCCTGTGTTGGTATTGTTCCTGCAGCGCCTGTGTTGGTATTGTTCCTGCATCACCTGTGTTGGTATTGTTCCTGCAGCGCCTGTGTTGGTATTGTTCCTGCAGCGCCTGTGTTGGTATTGTTCCTGCAGCGCCTGTGTTGGTATTGTTCCTGCAGCGCCTGTGTTGGTATTGTTCCTGCAGCGCCTGTGTTGGTATTGTTCCTGCAGCGCCTGTGTTGGTATTGTTCCTGCAGCGCCTGTGTTGGTATTGCTCCTGCAGCGCCTGTGTTGGTATTGTTCCTGCAGCGCCTGTGTTGGTATTGTTCCTGCAGCGCCTGTGTTGGTTTTGTTCCTGCAGCACCTGTGTTGGTATGTTCCTGCATCGCCTGTGTTGGTAGTGTTCCTGCATCACCTGTGTTGGTATTGTTCCTGCAGCGCCTGTGTTGGTATTGTTCCTGCAGCGCCTGTGTTGGTATTGTTCCTGCAGCGCCTGTGTTGGTATTGTTCCTGCATCACCTGTGTTGGTATTGTTCCTGCAGCGCCTGTGTTGGTATTGTTCCTGCAGCGCCTGTGTTGGTATTGTTCCTGCAGCGCCTGTGTTGGTATTGTTCCTGCAGCGCCTGTGTTGGTATTGTTCCTGCATCACCTGTGTTGGTATTGTTCCTGCAGCGCCTGTGTTGGTATTGTTCCTGCAGCGCCTGTGTTGGTATTGTTCCTGCAGCGCCTGTGTTGGTATTGTTCCTGCAGCGCCTGTGTTGGTATTGTTCCTGCATCACCTGTGTTGGTATTGTTCCTGCAGCGCCTGTGTTGGTATTGTTCCTGCATCACCTGTGTTGGTATTGTTCCTGCAGCGCCTGTGTTGGTATTGTTCCTGCAGCGCCTGTGTTGGTATTGTTCCTGCATCACCTGTGTTGGTATTGTTCCTGCAGCGCCTGTGTTGGTATTGTTCCTGCAGCGCCTGTGTTGGTATTGTTCCTGCAGCGCCTGTGTTGGTATTGTTCCTGCAGCGCCTGTGTTGGTATTGTTCCTGCATCACCTGTGTTGGTATTGTTCCTGCAGCGCCTGTGTTGGTATTGTTCCTGCAGCGCCTGTGTTGGTATTGTTCCTGCAGCGCCTGTGTTGGTATTGTTCCTGCAGCGCCTGTGTTGGTATTGTTCCTGCATCACCTGTGTTGGTATTGTTCCTGCAGCGCCTGTGTTGGTATTGTTCCTGCATCACCTGTGTTGGTATTGTTCCTGCAGCGCCTGTGTTGGTATTGTTCCTGCAGCGCCTGTGTTGGTATTGTTCCTGCAGCGCCTGTGTTGGTATTGTTCCTGCAGCGCCTGTGTTGGTATTGTTCCTGCATCACCTGTGTTGGTATTGTTCCTGCAGCGCCTGTGTTGGTATTGTTCCTGCAGCGCCTGTGTTGGTATTGTTCCTGCAGCGCCTGTGTTGGTATTGTTCCTGCATCACCTGTGTTGGTATTGTTCCTGCAGCGCCTGTGTTGGTATTGTTCCTGCAGCGCCTGTGTTGGTATTGTTCCTGCAGCGCCTGTGTTGGTATTGTTCCTGCAGCGCCTGTGTTGGTATTGTTCCTGCATCACCTGTGTTGGTATTGTTCCTGCAGCGCCTGTGTTGGTATTGTTCCTGCAGCGCCTGTGTTCGTATTGTTCCTGCAGCGCCTGTGTTCGTATTGTTCCTGCAGCGCCTGTGTTCATATTGTTCCTGCAGCGCCTGTGTTGGTTTTGTTCCAGCAGCGCCTGTGTTGGTATTGTTCCTGTAGCGCCTGTGTTGGTATTGTTCCTGCAGCGCCTGTGTTGGTATTGTTCCTGCAGCGTCTGTGTTGGTATTGTTCCTGCAGCGCCTGTGTTGGTATTGTTCCTGCAGCACCTGTGTTGGTATTGTTCCTGCAGCACCTGTGTTGGTATTGTTACCAGCTGAGGAAAACAGATGAGTACACTTGGGGCAGAGACAAGACAAGAATGCCAACCAGTACTGAAGAAAATCAAGCTTAAATTAGAAGATTCGGGTAGTTACAGTATGTGTATTTTTTCGGTGAAGCCCAATTTATATTTTTATGTTCCTATAGGGCCAATGTGTCTTATTTGTCTTCTGTTGGGGTCATTGTGTAATTGTTTTGTGAGTGTCAATGTTTGTGTGTGTGTGGGGGGGGTTTGTGGGGCCATTGTTTTATTTTTCATGATGGGTGCCATTGTGTTTTATACTGCTTTCACATTGCAGAAATGGGTAATGACACGGTATTCTTAAATGGGACTTTAAAACGGGTCTGAGCCTTGAGACCTTTCACATTGCAGGTGAAAACCGTTTTAAAAATCATTTAATACCATTCAAACATTCAACCCGTTTAACCCCCAAGGGACACGTTTCAAGCCATTGAAATAGAGCTGTTCAAACTGCCAAAAAAAACGGCTTTAAAACGTGTAGGACACTGCTTTTTAAAATTAACTTTAACCGGTAAATCAACTCTGGCACTTTCACATTGCAGCCTTAAACGTTTTAAAATGGAAAAAAAACGGCAATATACCGTTTTAAAAGTGCGATGTGAAAGGGGTATTATTCTCTTCCTTTTAAGGCCAGTGTGTTTTAATTTTTCCTGTGTGGGCCAATGTGTTGTTGTTTTTTTTTCCATGTGCTATGTTTTTCATCTGCGCTTGCATCTCAGTTGCACACCACCAGGTAAGGGAATTGTAGCAGCATTATCATAGGCTTTATGATGAGTCGATTCCACCCCCCCTTGAAGACCGCGCCCACCTCAACAGACCGCACCCCAATTAAGGGTTGCTTCCATGGGATACAGTCATTGGGTCGACACCATTAGGTGGACATGCACAAAGGTCAACATGAGTCTAAGTCGATATGGGTCTAGGTCGACACAAGCATTATGTCGACATGGGCAAGGTCAACAGTCAAAAGGTCGACATGGGGTTTTTCACTGTTTCTTGAGCCGACATGTGCCGACAGGCCGTATTTCATGCCCTACCAACCCCTAGGGCAGGCAGGTCCAAACTATGGCCCTCCAGCGGTTGTGAAACTAAAAGTCCCATCATGCCTTGCCACTGTTTTGCTATTAGGGAATGCTAACATTTTGGCAAGGCATGCTGGGATGTGTAGTTTCACAACAACCGGAGGGCCACAGTTTGGACATGCCTGCCCTAGGTAGTGGTGGCAGAATAAAATAGTGTGCCAAGCGTAGCAAGGCACCTTGCCCGAAGCATGGCAATCGCAGCGAGCCATGCGAGGGGACGCGGTGCTATGTTTCAGTGTCCATGACGACTGTGTCGAAATTTGGGTTAAAATAAACTGTGAAAAACCCCATGTCGACCTTTTGACTGTCAACCTTGCCCATGTCAACCTAATGCTTGTGTTGACCTAGACCCATGTCGACCTAATGGTGTCGACCCTTGCTGACCATTCACTTGTAGACAGAGTGTAGAGCATGTGCTGCCGGGCCATCCTGAAAACGAGGACCTGGTGGCTTATGGGAAATGTTCCACTGCATAACCCCCTCATAATAAAAGACAAACTGATCGCATTGTTTCTAGGTTATTCTCAGAAGCAGAACCCACCCGGTGGAAGAGAAGTGGCTGAGGGCCGCGTAGCATCCTAGCATTCAGCAGCTGAGTGATGAGGGTATTGATCGCAGCAATGCTTTGTCCGTCTGCCTTCCGACCTTTTGTTTCCCACTTTGGTTTTGGAGAAGCAGCATTAGAGGAATGAACGATGGGCGTTCCACAGAACATTGATTAATTCTTCACATTGAAAACTGTAATAAACTGGGAACAATCTCCTTAACCCCTTAAAGGCCTAGTCTGCATGCTGTGGTCCGAATTTGCACCAGCCGACGGTGAGGGGTCTGCGCATGCGTGATAAGCATCCCATCGTCTTACCTGTCACACCTCAGCATGTCAAACCTTAACACTTAACTTATTACTATATAAACCTGAAATAACGACTCAGAGACTTGGATTGGCAGAAAATTGTTAACTGATTTATTTATCGGAAATTTTATGCTAATTTGATTATTTAAATTAATTGATTAATTAATTAATGGTGGCCAAGAAAGAACGGCTATTAACTAGAACGCCACCCCAACTACCCACGTGACTTGCCTAACTCACAAAATAGCGGTATCCAACTCAACCTCACTGCATTGACTGCCCACCCAGCCGGGTGGGGTCACTGACCCCGACACGGGTGTTACAGCAACAGGCCTAAGCCAATGAGAGGTGAGAGCACCGAAACAAGCCAAATACTCAAGATCAATAACTAATGTAAACTTAATTTTACTAAAACCTGCCGTTCTTTCCCGCCTATCAGCTAACGCGATGAAACAACCACTCCACCCCCACCAAAACTCCCAAAATTGGGGAGGGCGGGAGGGAAATTCAGCAGGAAGAAGAGGAATCCTCCTCCCCTTCCTGCCCCTATACCTATCCCACAGTTAACCCATGTCCAACTAACCCAGGCTATTGGGTCCCCGAGTCACATGCTTATCAGTGTGACACAGACTGGGGACGCTTAACCCACTACATGCCTATTGCAGGCACTACGTTATTCTTTTGTGAATCCCCGGTCATGCGCATCTGCAAACACCCCCCCTCCTCCCCGCAGCGACCGCCTTCAGCACATTTTTCATTCGCAGGGGCGCTCATGGCCTGAGTGACAGGCAGGGGGCGTTCTGTCGGGCCCACTCAGTGTTTCACAAAAACAGTGGGTGTGGCACATAGAAATGTTGGGCGGGCACGTCAGAACACGTCAGTGCCCCTGACGTCGACATAGACACAAAAACATGGAAAACTCATGTCAAACTTTTTTCATGTTGACCTTCCCTATGTTGACATATTACTTGTGTTGAACTTCTGACCAAGTCCCCCATACACTACTGCGATTTGGGTCAATTTCACCCGTTTCGACGGATCGAGCCGAGAAATCAGCCCATAACGGATGTGTTTGTTGTCCCATCGGGTCCGATGTGCATCAGACCTGAGTCAGAGGTTGGATTCAGGTCGGGAATTTCGGGGGTGTGGCCGAATTAAAGGGGGCATGGCCTATACTTGCGCTTTCCCCATGTGGCCACGCCCCCAATTTGCCGCTGTGGGGGCATGACCCAGAGGCTCTGTGAGCCTCCAGCCATGCCCCTAGCCCCCTAGCCACGGGAATAGACGTGTGTGCGTGCACACAGCGTTTATTCCCCGCTGCTCAGCAGCCGACAGGGGGGACTCCCAACAGCCCCCCCTTCGCCGTGGGACACTAGAGGCTGCGGGAGGGACGCGGGAATGTCCCAGAAAACCAGGACATTCCCGCGATTATCGGGACTGTTGGGAGGTATGTTAAGGTATGACAACCTTTTTCATATGTTGACCTATGGCTTATCAGATTCAGACAATTCGTGGACAAAACCATGTGCACTGCAGGTGGGGTAGATGTAACTTGTGCAGAGAGAATTAGATTTGGGTGGGGTTTTACTTCAAAGTGAGTTCTATATCGCAGTGTAAAAATAAAGCAGTCACTATTTTCCCTGCACAGAAACAAAATAACTCACCCAAATGTAACTCTCTCTGCACATGTTACATCTGCCCCACCTGCAGTGCACATAGTTTTGTCCATTTGAGAAGGAATTTGCCTTTGCGAGTGAAACAGAATAAGGGCCTTTGTTCTTTGCCTGAGATCCGTGAGCAATTACAGACCCATTGATCAATCTGGCCCATTGATCAATCTGGGGGAATATTTGAATCTCATACTAATGGAATGTCATGCACACAACGTTTGGCGTAACATCTGCCATTCCACACATGTCAGTTCTCTCAGCAGCCATCCAAATCGCTACCCATTCAGTGATTGGATTTTTTGGCAGATCTAGTATGAGGGTGAGATTGGGAATATATATTTCGGTTTGTCTATTTTTCTTTAGTAAGTGGCATAATGGTGTATTGTTATCTTCTACAATGAGAAAAATGGCAGTAAGCACAAGGTAATGTAATAACACGATCTCAGCGTGAACAAACAATCCTTATGAGAGCGTATCACAGTAAATGACCGAATAAGCACAGAAATTGACAGGCATTATTCTGGGATTGTAGATTTGTTTGGAGATGACAGAAGCAAGGTTCCCACACATAGGGGCCTAATTCACTACTGAGCGCACAAGTGATCAGTAGCAAAGTGCCAACACCGTTCCTGGGGAGGGATGGGAGGGACCGGCGTTCGGGAAGTGGGGGGCATTTATCCCCTGTTTTACAGGCATCGCAAGTCCAAGGACTGAGTCAAGCAATCTCATTGGCCCCAAGGTCACACAAGCAAAAAAAAGAGGTAGGAACAGCGCTGTACTGAATATATATAAATTTAATAAAAAATTGCAATTTTACATATTATAACAATCAATAATAGACAAACAAGACTTACATACACAAAACACAGAACTCCCCCTTATATAACTGGTGCTGGTAAGGTTTTGATAGATGCAATTGCGGAAGCTTTTGCTCATATATAGAGCCAGTTAGTAGCTTTTACTCATATATAGAGCCAGTTAGTAGCTTTTACTCATATATAGAGCCAGTTAGTAGCTTTTACTCATATATAGAGCCAGTTAGTAGGTTAGTACTGAGTTCAGTCCCCACAGAAATGTGCACTATATACTTATTTTGTAATCCTGGGGTGAAGTATGGCTTGCAGATAATGGCGATTTTCTCCGACCTTCAGTGATAGGTCATATCCGAGATTGGTAATCAGCCCGATGTTATTGGCAGCCTCAGTGTCCCCTCTCAACGCGTTTCTCCGCCTCACAGACCTCTCAGCGGCTTCCTCAGGAGAAGTATATGGCTGGTAACACACTTCCGCCTTTTATGGCGGTGTTTCCCGCTCTGCGCATGCCCGCGCAGAGCGGGAAACACCGCCATAAAAGGCGGAAGTGTGTTACCAGCCATATACTTCTCCTGAGGAAGCCGCTGAGAGGTCTGTGAGGCGGAGAAACGCGTTGAGAGGGGACACTGAGGCTGCCAATAACATCGGGTGGTTAATTTGTGTGTACACAGATTGGGCGAGGGGTTTAATAGACATGAAATTACGCGATTTGTGTAATTTTAGCCCCACCCACTCCCCGCGGACCTGCGAAATTCAAGATTTTATACAGCGGGGAACGAGGCAGCAGCGTCTCTGGCGGTAATGCAGGAGACTTGCCCACCGATTTGCGGGACCCTCCCCGCCATTCCGGGAGGGTAGGCAATCATGATTAAAAGTACATATGTATAACAATAATGAACAAATATGGAGGAGAAAGGCCATTTTGTCTGCTGCCACTTAACATATTTCTGAATGCAAAAAGATAATTGTTTTCTTAAGGACTTTCATAATGAGTGATATTTATTACAGGCAATTGTTACATATAATACAGTAATAATACTTATACGCGTCTCTTCTACACGTTACCATCTGATTCTCAAGGACAATTTTCTAGCTTGAGAACAGTTTAGTGCTGAGACATTGGACAAGATGTGGTGTGTGAAGACGCCAGGCCTGGCATAAATCGGAAAGAATTCCTGCTCTCCGGCTCGTGATCGGCGTCACTATACTGCAGAAATGAACTGGTAATACAGGACCGAAGTGACTGAAGGAATTATCCTGCACTGCTCCGTGTTTCATTCCAGGTTTATAATGCATAGCAGAGACCTCTCAGCGCACCAGACTAGTCCTGTACATTACTTATCCTGTGAGCTCATCTTGGCAGACTCAGCACCAGCCGAACCAGAAAGGTCGCAGGGTTTCCGTAGTAACAGCAATCTGGTTCATATTTTACTGACATATGTCAAATGGTGAATTCAACTTTGGGGTTCATTTACTCAAGCCTCTGAAAATGAAAAGAGGTGGTTTCCCATAGCAACAAATCAGGGGCCTAATTCAAGTTTGATTGTAAGGGGCCAAATTCGGCCCTGTTCCCATGATGGTGGGAGGTCTGTGTATGTGCGTATTTGCGCATGTGCAGAACCCTGTGCCTTCGGCAATCGCACAGGTAGGGGAGGGAGGGGGCCAGGCAGGTCAGGTGATGGGGGGTCAAGGGGGACACCTATACTGGGCCCCAAGGTTCTGAGGGGTCATGGGCTGTAAGCATGCCTGCGGTAGTGCAGTGCCTAGCAATGGTTTATAAAGGCACGTGCCTGGATTCCTGTAGGGTACTTGCCTGGAACCCCCTCCGGTATTAGTGAATATTAATTATGTTTCTTTTGTAACAATAAAAAAAACACGTTCAATATGCAGTGTACTAAAAATGTTCTGCTCAAGGGGGTGGGGTAGTGGGCCCCCAAGACATATCAGTGTACCGGGCCCCGAGATTTCTGTTGCTGGCCCTGGGGCCAGGCAGGGGGCGGTATCATGGGACCAGCCAGCGTTTACATGGGATGGAACAAGAGAAGACCTTGACCAATTTTGCAAAGATTTACATAAAAACAACTGCAACATATCACTGAGCTACAATATAAGTAATCAAGAAATCTATTTCCTCAACCTGACCTTATATATAGAAAACAATAAATTGGAGACAAAGACATACAACAAACCTACAGATGCGAATAATTACATTTCTACCAAAAGTGAACATCACAGGAACTGGTTAAAAGGGGTTCCTAAGAGCCAATTCATGAGAGTTAGGCGCAATTGTAGTAAAAAAGAGGTATGCCTTCAGCAAATAAATGAGATGGGTACCCAGGGCCGGTGTAAGGCTTCTCAGCACCCTAGGCAAAAATTCAACCTACTGCCCTACCCCCCCCCCCCCATACTGCCACCAATAACCATTTTCCAACCCCTTAATGCATACTTGCCTAACATTCTGGAATGGCAGTAAGCCTCCCAAAATTCAGTGGTCCTCCCAGCCCCCCCAGGTAGGTGGGCAAGACCCCTGCTTTCTCTGGAGGCCCCCAGCACCCTCCTTCTTTGCCACCCGCAACAGAGTACAGGAAGAGAGGGCAGCAAAATAGGGAAGCATGCCTCAAGGGAAGTATGAAGGTGAGGTCGTAGAGGTTCCACAGCAACCACCTGCATTAAGTACAACAAGGATCCTCACAGACATCCTTGATTTTTTGATAGGCAGACTTGGTGGCGCCCCCCTAGATCCTGGCGCCCTAGGCAGCTGCCTAAAGCTGCCTAGTGGTAGAGCCGGCCCTGTGGGTACCAGGTTCGAACAAAAAGGATATAGTAAAATGGACATTGAAAATCAGAAAGATATGACTTTAAGAATGGAAAGGAATGACCTGGTAGAGGGAAATAAACAACCAAGGACAAAAGAGAAGCCAGATTTTGCTTTTATTACAGAATATACGGGCCAATATAAGCTATTAGAATCCAGTATAAAAAAGCACTGGCATCTCCTCCTTAAGGATCTGATTTTAAGAACTTCCCTTCGCCCGATCCCCAAATTCATAAATAGAAAAGCACCTTCTTAGCTAACCAAAAGTGCATTAAATACAGAGCCAAGGAATCCAATTAGAAGTAAAGGTTTCTACAGATGTGGGAACTGTCAAGGATGTCGAGAACTAAAAAACAAAAATACTAAATATGAAGGTTTCGAAAGAAATGGGCATCAATACAAAATTGATCAGTTCATGAAATGCCACACAACCAATGTTACCTATCTCATTGAATGTAGTTGCAACTTAATATACATTGGAAGAACTAGTAAAGCTTTGAAAACAAGGTTAGGCGAACATCTGAGAAATATCAAAAAAGGACTAACAACTCATTCTCTTTCTAACCATTTTAAAGAAAAACATAACTGTTCTACTAAAGAAGTTGTCAATTGTATGGCCATAGAAATGGTAAAAAAAACACGTGGCGAAATAGAAATGAGGAAGCCATGCTTGCCCGGGCAGAAATGAAATGGATCTTCAAATTAAAAAAATTGATGCCTAAAGGTCTTAATACAGATTTCGAGATTAAATGGTTTTTGTAATTTTTTGTAATCTTTATCTCCTTTATCATATATATATATATATATATATATATATATATATATATATATATATATATAAAAATACAGTCACGATTATGCACTTAAATTTTGGTTTTAATTTTAAATAAATGTCATAAAGTTTGAGGGCATTAAACATATGATATGAATATATGTGCAGATAAATAAGCTATTAATTCAAAACGTCTCTTTTAGGATTTTCATTATAAAGCACATCAAGTCCGGACATTAAGTTTATAAAAACAATGGCGGTGCGTTCCACCTGTTATACGCACAAGGTACAGAACAAATATGGCGGTGCGTTCCACCGCAAACAGTGATTATAGAAGTCCAAAGTAATATGATATACGGCGGAGGAAGTAAGAGAGTGTTCCGGCTTCTGGTAAAATGGAGATGCGTTCCACGTATGGTGGTTTGCGTTCCAAAGACCGCGATCTCCGTGTTCAGCATTAAAGACAATTGCAAACCTGTTTTTTATGATGCGGACATAAGCGCTTATAGCGTTTAACATATGAGGGGATCTCATTTGTATACCTTAAAGATGTCTCAAAAGAACCACTCACAACCACATGGCTGGGAACCAAACAAAATGGTTTCTTCAAATGTGGGGCCAGTAGATGCATCACATGCAGCCATATCACCAAAAAATCTAATTTTGAAATTAAAAACAGAGAGGGAAAAGTGTATACAATAGACACATTCATAAATTGTAATACAAAATACATAATATACTTTTTACAATGCCCTTGTGGCTTAGGCTATGTAGGCCGTACCACCCGTGCTTTGAAGGTGCGCTTTCTGGAACACCGGAGAAATATCAAGAAGCAGTCACCTCTGCACAGTGTATCTAGACACTTCTCCGAAGTCCATGCAGGAGATCCCAAGGGCCTGAGTATAATGGGCCTTGAATCGATATCTAAGACCCATCGAGGTGGTGATCGATTCAAGCTCTTGAGCAAGCAAGAAGTGTTTTGGATGTTTCAGCTCCATACCATCCACCCTGAAGGCCTCAACGAGGCAGTAGAGCTAAACTCTGTACTATGAATCACCGTAAACACTTAGGTCCATTATGTACAAATGAATATTCTATTCCCCTTCTGCCTTGAATATCATCCTTAGATATCCACCTTACTGTATCGTCTTAGTGTCTGTATCCCTATGGTCCTACATCTGAACCCCTCTCTATTATTGTTACACCATTTTACATATTACAACCATTATATATATATATATATATATATAAGAAATAATATTTAACTACTTATACTAATGCAAATTCATTATTATTATTAATATTTATTATTAATTTTTGTCTGTTTACATTATTAATTCATTTATCTACAACGCTGGATATGCCTACCTAATAAACCCTCACTGTATTTATTGTTTATAATTATTGCCTGCTTTATTAGAATTGTTTTATATTTGTATAAACTAATACATATTCCCTTATTGTCCCATGTCTAATTAATGCTATATGCATATAATATTGGTTTTTTGAATGGCTCGCATGTGTATACTAGCTATTCATAGCCCTCAAACACCAAAGAGGCCCTTTTTATAAACCTCCCCTGTTTCCTCTATAAGAGGGAGACCTCTGTGGGTTGCACTATATACATCCTGTGTGTATATATGCAATAATAAGTACAGCCTTCTTTATAGTTATGCCCTTTAATATCAGGGATTAATACCATATGTACTGGTGCCTTTCTCTTCTTTAATTGTTCAAACATCACTCATTGTAATCATATGCCAAATGACTCTCACATAGCGCTGTACTGACAGCGCTATGCGTTCCACATGCGTTCCATTCGAAAATCCGGAAGTCTATACCCGGAAGTAACATGGTGTAGCGTGGAAACATATTGTTATATGCCTCCATTGTCAGCGCAACTTTGCTTTATATATGCCTATATGTATCAGGCTCTATATCACCAGCCCCACCTATAATCATCTGCCAACTCATATTTACATAGCGCTGCACTAACAGCGCTATGCGCTTCACATGCGTTTCATTCACTAAACCGGAAGTACATACCCGGAAGTGACATAGCGCTGTGCTCTGACCTTGTGTTCTCCTGAATGTTTTTTAATGTTTTCTGTTTGAGATAACGCTCATTTTTTACTTTATATATAAATAGCTTATCAAGTATTGTCTCCTGCTCATTATGAGGTGTTATTTTACATGTTTTTATGCCATGCAGAATTAATTACCTGCGCACAGGTGCACACAATTCACCTGAGCAATACTGGTATATATACCCCTTCCCTTGCCTGTCTCAAACCACCTTGAAAAAGCTGCTGTTTGCAGCGAAACGCGTTGGCCCAGGCTGCAATTTGGCCCCCTTGAATACGCTGCTCCTCACCACCAATATCCACCACCCATCATCACTGGAGATCCTTAAGCTGCGAAACATCATCAGCAAATTTGACCTGGAGTGAGGCACTCTCCTTCTGAAGGCAAGCCGCCTATCTAACACCCACCCAGTGTCACCCAGCGGACGTCTCGACCTAACTTTCCAATTGGGAGGCTCGCTACCCCCACACAACATCTGGATAAAGTTTTACAGAGCACCGCTGTGTCTAAGCACAAAGGATCTTACCAGCATTTGGGTTCTCATTGAACTGTGGACATACTAAAAGGTGATATTTATCTACAGTGGATGCAGCTTATTCTTTTATTCCTCTCCCCTACCCCCCCCCCCTTATTTTATTGTGTATTTACTTTGTATTTTACTTATGTTATTATAGCATTAAAATCTATTATGCTTTAAATATCCTCACTCTGTCATCAATAAGCGCAGTCTATCCATCCTTTTTTCTCATTTGTATATGTACAGCTTAAAATAATGGATTTTAGTATAAAGGAAAATGTGACCCTCTGACCGGAACTAAAACAGGGGAGGGGTATATATAGAAGGATAGGACCTACTTCCAGTATACTGCCTGAAGAAGGGACAAGCAGTTCCCGATACGCGTTGCAGGAGGCTGGAGTGTGTCTTTGTGGAGCAGGAGAAATCCAGAGCTGGATATTTTGGAGCACCTGAGGTCCAGGTTTATCCGGAGAACCAGGGGTACCTTGAGGAAAACAAGAACTTTTCTACAGGCATTCTAATCACCAACAGCTAGTAAACCTCCATTCCCAATAGTTTGAAGACACTTCATAGTGGTCTTTTTTTTTTTTTAAAGATTGAATTTTTATTAGATTTTCAACAGCATGTCAAATAGACAGCTACGGGGGAGGGGGGATACAGAATGAAGAGACGGGGAGGGAAGGGAGGGGGAAGGGAGGGAGCAACACTTTACAACTTGCAGTAATAAGCAATATACATACATGGTACAGACATGTGGTCATAATGATATAGAGGTCATCGGTAACATCCCACTTTCAGCAATAATTAACTCTTGAAGGGGTGTGTAGATGGAATATGTGCTGATAGTTCTTTTTGGGGTGGATGTTTAGGCCTTTGCTATTGTGTAAGCGAGCCAGGCTGACCATTTAGTTGTAGAGGGCGTGGAGGGCTTAACATAGGTGGAGCCCTCTGTCTCGAATCGGAAGTGGTTATGGACCGCTTCTTCGATAGTTAGGGTCGTTGGAACTAGGGGGGTTCGCCAATGACTGGCCAGAAACAGCTTGGTCGCTATCAGAATATGGCCGAGTACATATTGAGTATCCTTAGGGACAAAGTCTGGGAATAGATGGAATATAGCTATTTTCGGATGTTGGGATATGAGGACACCCGAAATGTCTGAGAGTAAAGTAAATATCCTAGTCCACATTCCCTTCAGCTTAGGACACGACCAAAATATATGGAATAGTGTTCCCACTCCTCCACATTGTCTCCAGCATGTGTTGGGGGTAGATGGCCAGATTGAGTGGAGGAGGGCTGGGGTCAGGTATTGCCTGTGAACCAGTTTAAAGAATTGCTCTATATGAGATTGGCATTTGGAGATGTGGAAGCAGTTGTGGAAGATGGTTTTCCATTCGTCATCCGACAGAGGGCTCATAAGGTCGTGTTCCCATTTACATTGGGAGCGTGTTTTAACCGGGTGCTGCGGGTCCGTTAATACATTGTACCACCATGATATGGAGCCCTTGGTGTTTGTTCTTGTAAGTCTATGGTGTATGTAATTGGGAATTGGCACTATTTTGTGGGGGGGGAGGCTTGTGCTCTGTACCCAATGTCGCAATTGTAGAAACTTATAAAACTGCTTAGCTGAGATTGAGAAGGAGGTTTGGATATCGCCAAATGGGATCATGGAACCTTCTCTGAGGATAGTTCCTAATGTTGGGATGCCCTGGGCAACCCAGTTGTCCAGTGATAAGTTTGGAATCATGTGGGCTATTCCCTTTAAGGACAAATCGGGGGAAGGGAGGGATATCTCCGGTATTGTCGATACCAGTGTTAGCCATGCGCGTCTGGTGGATAATAGAATAGAAGAGCGTTCAATAGAGTTTGGAGATTCCGATGGGGGGAGCCACAAGATGTCAGTGAGGTCCATCGGGGAAGAAATTCCTCTCTCCAGGAGGACCCATGGTTTAGTATCATCGTTTACAAACCAAGCATGGAGCGGGGCTAGAATACATGCTATTTGGTATGAAAGGAGATCTGGAAATGCCAATCCTCCCTTTGACTTAGGGAGGCACATTTTGCTTCTGGCTAGTCTAGGTTTCTTGCCTCTCCAAACATACTTTGAGAATGCTGTATTAAATTTAGTTAGCAAATGTTTTGGGAGGAGGATAGGGATAGTTCTAAAAAGATAGAGTAGCTTAGGTAGTAGGATCATTTTTAGGGCTGAGATTCGGCCAAGCCACGAGGTCTCAAGAAGCATCCATTCGCTGGTCATCTGGGAGAATTTCTGTAGTAGTGGGAGGTAGTTAGCGGTGATTATATCCGATACTTTAGGGGTTATGTGGATACCTAGGTATTTTAGGCTGCCACGAGTAGTCATAACTTAGCTTTAATTCTGCTAGGGTGTTTGCCGGCATATTTATGGGTAAAGCCTCCGTTTTGGAGCTATTTAATTTATAGTAAGAGACGGAAGAATACGCATGGAGAGTCTTATGTAGAGCGGTCAGGGAGGTGGGAGGGTTGGCAATGGTGAGGAGAACATCATCTGCGAATAGGCAGATCTTATATGAGCGACTACACAGGTAGGGGCCCTTGATCTCAGGGTTTGACCTGATCGCTTCTGCTAGGGGCTCAATCGCGAGAACAAACATTAGTGGGGATAGTGGGCACCCTTGACGGGTGCCATTAGATATTACAAAAGAGGATGAAAGCATGCCGTCCACAAAAACTTTGGCCGATGGGTTGGAGTAGAGGGCCATAATAGAGGATAGCGCCCTATCTTTAATTCCAAATTTCTGCAGGACTGCCTGTAAATATCCCCAATGGAGTCTATCGAACGCCTTCTCCGCGTCTAGTGATAGGAATAGTAGCGGCTCCGTTGACACGGAGAAGGCGTCCAAAAGATGCATAGTGGTCTTTTTTATTCTTTAGATATTTTTTTTGCAAGATCCTTAGTTTCAATTTTATATTGATATTTTATTCTTCATAAATGTTTAAATTAATTTGTTATCCCTACAGTATTATACTATTTGGTTTTTATCTTCTTACATGTCTCCATCATTTATACCAATGGAGAGCCTCTGTTGAGGCGAAGATACGTAAGATAAGGGAAGTAACATTTTATGTTTGTATCCACTCATTTTCACCTTGTATGAAGCGGTCACTTATTCAGACGTGGCGTTGCCTGCTTCGGATGGGCGGCTTATGTCACATAATGTTAGTGCCCGCCCCCCTTTTTAAGGATAGCGACTGTAAGAAGAATCAGTGAACACATCCCCTCGCATGCTACTGAGGGGATCTGGGTGGCAGGGGGCGGCCAGGCATTCGTGTTTATGCTGCCCAGTGAGCGGGTCTGAATTAGGCCCCAGATTCTGTCTATGATTTCTCTACTGCATCCTGGAAAATGAAAGACAGTATCTGATTGGTTGCTATGGACAACATAACTAAACAAATTTTTTTTTTAGAAGCTTTAGCAAATGTACCCATTGATGGCTAATTACATCGCCCCCTGGCTTAATTTCTGTGTCACTGCACCGCTGACATCGAAACCGAGGGTGGCTGTTTGTCTGGCGGTACCTGCACTGACTGGTGTACCGATTGTATAAACGCTACAAAGGACCTGCATATGATTGACTATAAATCTAAAACTCTTCACACTAGAAGGATAATCAGCCGCCAATATTAGAGCAGCCAGTGGGGCCTGTCAGGGCTGTGCAGCTGCGGCAATGTGCTACGCTTGGAATGAGGAGATGCATCGGAATGTGGAGACATGGAGATGAATTAGTCATTATAGAAATCACAAGAAAATCAGCCGCCTTCATCTTCCAGTGGGTCATAGGGGAGGCTTTGGCTCCTTTTTTTTATGTGAGGTATGGAAGCCCGTGGGATACATTTTTGAAAAAAGATTATTTCGACATAAGCCCTTGATCTCCATCAGTTCCAAACCAAGATTTTTAAAAACATTTTATGAATAACAATTCCTGTCATTACTTGCAGGTGTGTGATCAATGCATTTGAACAAGATTTTGAATGTGATTGGTTCGCGCTGTACGCAGCTCAGGGCCGGTGCTAGGGTGTCCGGCGCCCTCCTGCAAACCATACATTTTGCGCCCTTTCACATTGCCATTGCAACAAGCTGCAGCCCGATTGTGGGAGTGTATGCAACATGCGATCCTATGGAGCAGGGTTGGCCAACCGGTCAGAGCTAAAGAGCCGAAAAATATCGGCAGTCAAGCCAAAGAGCCGACATAATGCACAGTCGTGGTCAGGGGCGTGGTCATATGACACAATGGGGAGTTACTACATGACAAAACTTTATGCCCCCCGTGCCAGATATGCCCCCCACAGTGCTAGGTATGCCCCCAGTGCCACACATATATGCCCCACAGTGCAACACATATGCTGGAAGGCCTAGCTTCCTAGCAAAAGGGCCCACCTACTCTCTGAGGGGCCAGGAGGGCCCAACAAACAAATGAGCCACGGGCCAAGAGAGCCCGACTAATGCGCCCACAGGCCGGAAGGGCCTGAATGTGCCCACAGGCCTAGTGCCCGACAACCCGGTGGTCCAGGGTGGATGGGGGGTAGGTGGCCAAAGGCTTCTACCTGGTGTTGGGAGAGGCCATGGGGGGGAGCTTCTTCAGCTCTATTGCATCCCACCCCCGCTGGCCTCTCCGGCCGTCATCTTCTTTCTTTTGCCGCTGGCCAGCGGCGACGCCGGATGTTTTCTTCTTGCAGAAGGCGCCGGAGATCTTGTCTTGATCCCGGCGTCTTCTGGCCTCTTCAGCGGCCGCCGGACCTCTTCTCCCCGCCGTGGTCTTCTGCGCCGTCCTCCGGCGGCTTCTCGCATCTTCAGGAGTGCTCCTGCGCTCCGCCGGCGTGGAGCCATCTTCTCTTTCGTCTGACGTTAGACGCCGGGGGCGGGGCGGAGTACGGCGCTGATTGGCTCGCCGCAGCCATTTCCTATTGGCCGCCGATTCGGGAGCCCTGATTGGCTCCCGGACGGCGGAGGTTCAAACCGCCGCGAGAGGCGTTTTGAATTGGCAGCCGAATTGGCGCCAAATTCAAAACCCCGCTCCGTCCACCGCCGCTTCACCGCTCCCCGCTTCATTAGCGGCGCAGGGATCAGACAGCTGATCTCTGCGCCAGGGGAAGCTGTGTCCCATGGGGGACACAGCTCTGTCTCAGTGCTGGGAGCAGGGGAGCTGCCTACAAGGGAACAGGACACAGGAGCCGCACACTGCAAGGGGGCGAGCCGCATGCGGCTCGCGAGCCGCGGGTTGGCCACCGCTGCTATGGAGGATCTCGGGTGCATGTACATGTATGCATACTCCATCTCAGTGCTGTGTCCGGAAAATATTGCAGGGGATGCGTATGCTTACAGACCGCATGTGGCCGCACGGAGAAAAAATTATTTGATGGTCGCCAAAACATCTAATCATTTCCCCCCCCCATTCGCATATAAAAGTCAGTCTGAACTGACTTATTTCAGACGGAGAAATGTCCTGAGCAGGCATTGACCCGCGTGTGTTCTCAGGGAAATTTATGGAGATGCCCATGGAACGCTGGGCATTCCGCTGCCCACCCATTCCCGTGCAAACACCTCTGGGGTATTAGCCCATGCGCAGACCGGCACAATCAGAAATGGGGACATATCTGGCCCCGTCCGATTGAACCTGAATCAGGCCCTTTGTTGGTTGCAAGGCCGCAATCAAGACGGAAAAGGGACCGACATAAATTATCCTGATTTCAGCCAACGCCAGCAATTGCAATCAGGGTGTGGAGACTTTTTATATCCCCTGTATATTTTCGCCTTTGCTAACAATATGTTCTCTTTTTTAACAGTCTGGATTGGAGGCTGACTAAGCCTTGGCTGGCTATAGAAATCTGGCTTTAGAAATTTTGTCAGAATTCAAAGTAGGAAGATTCTAAGTAGGAATATACAACCGCACACTGTCGCCTAGACTTAGCCTGGACTTGCTGTGACATAACTCCCGTCTTATTCTCTTCTCATTGCAGGTAAAATTCCATTCATGCAACAGTCATATTTGAACTAGCATCACTGTGATTAGTATACTGCTTTGTCCTAGGTAAATGTACAAATTTATTTTTAAAATTAGATAGTGACTTAAAATTGACTAGTGACTTGGACATGGTCTGTAACATCTCACCATTTGCTTATCTCAGTTTTATTGCTCACTTTCTCTAGTGGGAGAGGGGCATTGGGTGCGGTCTTAATTACTGAAGTTAGAAACAGCTTTTACAGATCTACTTATTAGAGTATTGGAGGCTGACTAAGCCTTGGCTGGCTATAGAAATCTGGCTTTAGAACTTTTGTCAGAATTCAAAGTAGGAAGATTCTAAGTAGGAATATACAACCGCACACTGTCGCCTAGACTTAGCCTGGACTTGCTGTGACATAACTCCCGTCTTATTCTCTTCTCATTGCAGGTAAAATTCCATTCATGCAACAGTCATATTTGAACTAGCATCACTGTGATTAGTATACTGCTTTGTCCTAGGTAAATGTACAAATTTATTTTTAAAATTAGATAGTGACTTAAAATTGACTAGTGACTTGGACATGGTCTGTAACATCTCACCATTTGCTTATCTCAGTTTTATTGCTCACTTTCTCTAGTGGGAGAGGGGCATTGGGTGCGGTCTTAATTACTGAAGTTAGAAACAGCTTTTACAGATCTACTTATTAGAGTATTGGAGGCTGACTAAGCCTTGGCTGGCTATAGAAATCTGGCTTTAGAACTTTTGTCAGAATTCAAAGTAGGAAGATTCTAAGTAGGAATATACAACCGCACACTGTCGCCTAGACTTAGCCTGGACTTAAACTGGACAGAAACTGAAGGAAACTACAATCAACACAAGTGCTACTCTTAACTGCTAAAACTTTGAATATTACTCTTTCTGCTTGCATATGCACTGTCTGTTTTAAAAATGCACAGCTGTACCTCTAATGACTTTAGCTCTCCTGCTCTTCCATTGATAATAGGTGTCCCCCAACATTTTATTCTTGGCCCTCTTTTTCTCTATCTCTACATGTCCTCCCTGGGTGAGCATTTTTGCTCACTTAACTTCCACTACCACCTCTATGCTGATAATACTAAAATTTACCGATCCTTTCCTGATCTCTCTCCCTCTATCCTCACTCATATCTCCAACTGTGTCTCTGCTGTCTACTCTTGGATGACCCAGCACTTTTTTAGACTTAAAATATTAAAGACTAAGCTGACCTCTTCCCACCCTCCTGCATAAAACCTGACAATCTCTCAACCTAACCTGTCTAAGCTCACTTCTTCACCTCCTGTGTCACCCCAATCTGTCTAACCCTCCCCTTTAGAATGTAAGCTCTCACGAGCAGGGCCCTCTCTCCTTATGTGCCTTTCTTAGAATATATAAACCTTTGCCACCCTGATAATTGCTTCAGTGTCCTGTCCCCTGGTGCACCTATCCATATTAACCATGTACTTGTCCGAAACTGTCTTGTACTGTAATTTGTTATGTGTTTTTGATTATAACTATGCTCTGTAAAGCGCTGCGGAATCTGTGTGCGCTATATAAGAAACTGTTAATAAAATAAATAATAAACAGTCAATAAAACAGGCCTATCATTGCTTTCAATTCTAGACTCACCAGGCTCACAGGACATGCCTGCCTCGAGGTACGGCCCTAGTGGGGCTGTTTATTAATCCAGTGGCGGCTGTAATGATGCTTGCATACAATGCTGTGAAAGTCTTTAGTTATATTTAACCAAGTTGGTGCCAAGGACAAGTGAGACTCATCCCGCATGTACACTTCTCTCAGTCGTCCTTGGTTCGAATGAGTATAACCATCCTCTACCATTATTTCCTGCCTCGGGTTCTAGGCGAAGAGGCAGTGCGTAATGACATCATCAGGTCAAGGTGTGATGATGTCACAGAGAGCATCAGTGCTCAGCCACAATATGTAGAAATATTTGCAGAGCCAAGGGATGGGTCTTCAATGTGCCTCCATTTTTTTTTCCCATCGCCAAGTAAGTCCAGTGCTACGTGGTGCCTGCGATGACTTTTGTCCAGTCAGTGGTGAGCCTGTTACAATGGGTTCTGGACACATTCGCACGTCTGTGAGCGGATGTGCAGCCGTACACATTCATTTGCACAGCGAGCACATTAATTCGCAAGGTGGGATTAGATCTGAGCTAGGGCAAGCACATACTTGCCTACTCTCCCCAATCGGCCAAGAGCCTTCTGAAAACTAGGTGACTCTCCCAGCCTCCTGGAACGGTAGGGAAAATTTTCCATCCTCTCTGCACAGCCAGAACTAAGGTTGACCATCATCCTAGCCACACACACTGCCTTATAATGCCGATAATCTTGACATTTTATAGAGGGGTGTGGCCATGATGACGCATGGCCCAATCAGCATCATGTCAGCTCTTCATTTATATGACAAGTTGTATAAGCTTAGATAAACTTGCCTGCTCTCCCAGAACATCCAGGATATTGATAGGGTGGGATTGTTTCAGAATTCAGATCACATCATTTTAGCTTCACCCTCTTTGCAATATGCCCAGTATGTAGCATTGCACGGCAGTGGATGGGGCAAGAGATTTGGCTGTCCCCTATGACTGGAAACTTATATCACCTCTCTGGGAACCACTGGAGGAAAGATTAATAAAATCATAAACAATATTTTCTAGCCTTAGTTGGCAAGGAGGACATATTGGGCATGATTCAAAGGTGGATGCAGGGCAGAATTGTACACAGTGAAGCAATTACTGGTTGAGTATCCCTTATCCGAAATGCTCGGGACCACTAGCATTCCGGATAAGGGAAAATTCCGGTTTTTGGAATATTTTTTTTTTTGCCATACTTACCTGCCCCTGGTGGGTCACCGATGGTCCCTCGGTGTCCATGGAGTCCTCCGGCGTCCACGGCAGGCCACCAGCACCGTCTCCGGCGTCTCCAGCGGTCCTAGGAGTGCTTTGCGCAAGTTCCCAGGCGTGCCAGTGACGTCACAGGCGCACGCGCGCACTCGTGTAAAGCACTCTTGGGACCGCTGGAGACGCCGGAGAGGATGCTGAAGGCCTGCCGTGGACGCCGGAGGAGTTGGTAAGTATTAAAAGAGGGTTGGGGGGGACACAAAAAAAAACACGGTTTTTGGAATAATTCGGATACGGGATGCCCGGATACGGGATACCCGACCTAAACTTGCTACTAGTTATGCACCAAAAATTTTGGTACTTGTTTCCAAGAACGGCGCTCAGATTTCCTACGTACGCTAACGTAGGGAAATCGCATCACATCGCATGGGCCATTATAGTGCCGTGCGATGCGATGTGGTTTTTTTAATGTAATTTTATCACTGCTCTGTGTGCCCCACTGTATCGCATTTCATTGCACCTCCCGCAAAATTGCATGCGATTGCATGCGATTTTATAGGGTGTGCGATGCCATTACAATACACGGTGGCGAGCACCGGCGGAACACGTCCTCCGACCTTTTCATACCCCCACTATCCACATCAGTGCGGAGTTGATTGTATATAGTGTGGTGAGCGCAGCGAGCCACCGAGCCCGAAGTGTGGCGAGCGCAGCGAACCCCGCGAGGGGACACGGATTACTTTACATGTATTCCGCGTCCGCTCGTCACGCTTCGGGCTCGGTAGCTCGCTGCGCTCGCCACACTATATAAAATCAACTCCACGCTGACGTGGATAGTGGGGGTATGAAAAAGTTGGAGGACACGTACCGCCGCCCCTCGCGGGGCTCGCTGCGATCCCCATGCTTCGGGGTGGTGTGGATAGTGGGGGGGTGCGTAAAACCTATTTTTAGGACATACTGTACAATCATATTATTGTATACGTAATGTAATGGCATCGCAAACCCTATAAAATCGCATGCGATCGCAGGTGCGATACGATGCGATACCCTGGGGCACACAGAGCAGTGAATAAATTACATGAAAAAATCACATCGCATCACATCGCATGTCACTAAAATGGCCCATGCGATGCGATGTGATTTCCCTACGCAGAATAGCCCACTAAGCAAATAGCTTAGTGGGTGCCGTTCTAGGAAACAAGTACCAAAATTATTACAGCCCCTGAAATGCATGCCTTCCACTGAGCGAATCACTGGCATTAGGAACGACCAGGGAAAATCATGGGCATTCCTGGTAGGTGGCCTAAAGGGAATGCAAAAAAAGGGCATCTCGTTGGCTTATTATTGGGGGGGAGATGGGCATGGCAGTAAAAGCAGCTGATTTCTCAGCTCAGACTCTCAATCACAGAGGCCACATTTACCTGGAGATCAACAGGAGACACTGCACTTGCCATAGACATTGGTGAGTACCAATGGTCGACTCTTCAGAACCAGCAGCGAAATTACACCATTCACTAAAAGTTGGCGTCCCAGTGTTTGCAGATTCCAATGCATCCTAACACGCAAGGGGAACGCTAAGGCCAGCTATTGCATATTGTCACATCTATGACCCCAGAAAAAATTGTGACTGCCGCTGCATCCACCTTTGACTCAGACCCTTTAAGTGGAGAATACGGAGGGACGGTAATGTGAAAATATCTGCAGTCAAAGGACACTTTGCTTAGATAGTTAACCACTGATGGATGATGGTTTTGCCATTGAACAACTGAGGAAGCCGCTGACTTTCATTTAGGCGGAGAAACGCGTTTTGTTGCTGTACCACACCATCATTTACCCAGTGACCGCTGCAAGGACTGCCGCAAAAAAACTACAAAAGAAGCGGCTATTTTGTATTGCTGAGGAACTGTCTCTCTCTCCACCAACATCAGGGGAGCACCTCCATTGAATTAGAGAATTAGAGGTTGAACTGTCCATCACCAGAGTCAGGAGATTCCAAACAGCAGTTCCTTTAATTATTGCGGGACTGGTAAATATATACTGCATTTGCCTGTTTTAAAAACCCATTTCAAGTGATGCCTAAATTTGTTTAAGCCTCATACCAGATACTTTTATTCAATTGATACAGCATTTTGTTGTTTGTTGCAGTTTGTTATATGTTGTCTGTCCTGTAATTCATGTCCAATACCTTGTATCTGAAGTGCACTTCTTATTGATATTGTTACCCCTTTTTTAAATTAAAAACAATTTTTTATTGGAATGAATTGTCTATTATTGTGCTAAACACAATTGTGCCCCTTGGAAGCCCATGTGAGTGCAAACCACATGAGCTTTACCTTCTTTTTGCCATTGAAGGTGGAGAGCCCCATGATGGGTTTTTTCTTATCTCCTGGTGCCAGGACACATAGCTTAGCTCCACCTTCCCATGATGCCCCACACCCACCTATGATTGACGCGCTGCCTGATGAGTAACAGAGCCAGGATGTCCATTGGTTGGCAAAACCATGAATGGTTCCTAATGAATGGTTTGATTCTATTGAGACCACCATGACAGTTAACCAATCTATGGCAACCCCAACTGTGGCAAAACAAGTAAGAGGAGGCACCAATATTGTCAGAACTGGAGTACTCCTTTAAGAAACGAATCAATGATGTGCGAGTACAAATGTTTTGCTCGGGATATCGTCCAATAATATTCACAAGGAAAACAGGGATCCTGCCCTTTTAAAAACTAATTAATTCAGAAGGTAGATCTAAAGAAACACAGCTCTTTGTGAGGCGCCTGGTAATTAGTCAGAACATGATACAATGCATTCTAAATCACAATGTCTTTATGTGTAATGGCTGCTGCTGGCCTTTATGTCATAATGATTTAGAATCTTTAAATTATATCTTGTATTATGATGTATTTCCACCAAATTAAGATTCTCTTGCCGGAGCCTGGCCCTCTGCCAGACAAGATCTATGCCCAGGTCGTCACTCTTGTCTGCGGAGAGAGCTGTATCACAGAGATTCAATGACCCCCTATAGTCATTTGTACAAGTTCATATTCTTCCAACACTATATAAAATGTATCGTCTTCATTTAAATAAATGACTTCCTCTGAGCGTGAAAATCTGTGCTCTCTACTTGATGACCCCACACTGTGGACAAGGCTTAGCCACGGCTTTAGTTTGGAATGGGCTGTTGACCAAGAACTGCAGTAGAGCATGCTGGAGATTTTATATCAAAAACATCGCGGGTTGCCTTCTTCTGACGTAAACAATTGAAAATAACTTCCTCCGAATGTGATGATCTGTGTTCTCTACTTGATGAGCCCACTGTGGACGAGGCTTTAGGTTGGAATGGGCTGTTGACCAAGTACTGTGGTGGCTAGAAGAGAATTCTGCGGTTTATAGTTCAACGTCGAGAGTTGACTACCACTACTACAAACAGTTGAACATGACTTCCTCTGAATGCGATAATTTGAGTTCTCTTCTTGATGACCCCACACTGGACATGGCTTTAGGTTGGAATGGGCTGTTGACCAAGAACAGCTGTGGCTAACAGAGCATGCTCAGGTTTATATTTCAACAACATCGTGGGTTGTTTACCTTTTGAATTGGAAGTGCATTACCTTTGCTAAATACCTTCAGGGCTCGGGTAACTGGTGACCCCGACTGTGAAGCAGTTAGCCAGTGGAGGGTGCTTGGTACTTGAATACATTTTGCATGGAAAAAAGGGCATTTAACTAGATTTTTGCCCAATGGTCATTATCAGGCTGTCAAAGGATATCTGTGCAAAAAAGCCGCGGACCTATGTGTTTTATAGCCAGCTATCGCATAAATACTTATTACTTATCAGTGATTGGTTGTGGCTGCCTGAGACAGGTGAAGCACCAACTTGGGGGCCAATAGGATAGCCCGGGGTGAGTCAATTACCAGCTGTACATGTCCGTGGCTGTTTCAATATCGTGGACATGCCAAAAATACGAAATGGTACTTCATTGTAGCGTGGTCGCAGTAATGGGTATTGTAGTGTGATCGCCAGAAGCTGACACTGCATTGTAGTGTGATCGCCAGAAGCTGACACTGCATTGTAGTGTGATCGCCAGAAGCTGGCACTGCATTGTAGTGTGATCGCCAGAAGCTGACACTGCATTGTAGTGTGATCGACAGAAGCTGGCACTGCATTGTAGTGTGATCGCCAGAAGCTGGCACTGCATTGTAGTGTGATCGCCAGAAGCTGGCACTGCATTGTAGTGTGATCGCCAGAAGCTGGCACTGCATTGTAGTGTGATCACCAGAAGCTGGCACTGCATTGTAGTGTGATCGCCAGAAGCTGGCACTGCATTGCAGTGTGATCACCAGAAGCTGGCACTGCGTTGTAGTGTAATCACCAATAGCTGGCAATGCATTGTAGTGTGATCACCAGAAGCTGGCACTGCATTGTGTGATCGCCAGAAGCTGGCACTGCATTGTAGTGTGATCGCCAGAAGCTGGCACTGCATTGTAGTGTGATCACCAGAAGCTGGCACTGCATTGTAGTGTGATCATCAGAAGCTAGCGCTGCATTGTAGTGTGATCACCAGAAGCTTGGAACTGCATTGTAGTGTGATCACCAGAAGCTGGCACTGCATTGTAGTGTGATCATCAGAAGCTAGCACTGCATTGTAGTGTGATCACCAGAAGCTTGGAACTGCATTGTAGTGTGATCACCAGAGGCTGGCACTGCATTGTAGTATGATCACTACAGCATGTGCTGTGCTGACAGCAGGCTCAGTATGAGTATCTCACTGACAGCGTGAGTAATCATGCTGAGCCTGCTCCTGTCAGCACAGCACATGCTGTAGGTGTGTGCTGCTACTGCTGAGGCGGTGGGGGACAATAACACCCCCCTCGACTTTAGAGTGTTTTGAGTGTTTTTTCACCCCCCCTCTAAACATTTTGGGGTTGTGACCTAATCGCGGGAGATGACCACGCCTCCCGTGATTAGGCCACGCCCCCAAAATGTTACCGGGGCCCGGCATACCTCACCTCCCAACTTGTAGGTCTCGGCAAAGCAGCGGCATGCAGGGGGGGACTCCCAATTGTCCCCCTCCAAGTGGGACACTGCCAGTCCCCACAAAAAAACACGGTACTGTCCCATGGAAATCTGGACAGTTGGGAGATATGTTGTACTGTGCACACCAGAAACTGTCTCTGCATTGTACTGTATTCACCTGAAACACTGCGACACATGGGTAGGACAGAATGATTGGCCATGAATTGTGGGACTTTCCTGCTAAAATCGGGACTAAGGGAAATCTGATGGACAGAGAGACATGTGAGCTTCAAATCCTGCATGTGCTGTTTGGCAGCAGTGCAGCCTGGGTAGCATTCACCATCAGACATCCTTGCATTTGGACATCTGTGAATTACTGCAGGAAGAGGGTTACAGTTATTATTTTATTTAAAAAAAGTCAGGTATAGAAGTGCTGGGAAATATATCTATGGGCAGACTGAAACTTTATCTGGTGTGTCAAAAAAACCTTGCCCCTATCCCCTGCATCTTAAAATACAGACTTTAACAACTCCCTGGAAAATGGGGTAATTTGTACAAAATCGGTGTGAATCGTTTTAACGACCACAGTAAGGTCGACAGTCATTAGGTCGACACCGTTGAGTCCACGGGGGGAAGGTTGACCGGTGTCTAGGTCGACGTAGGTGAAGGTCGACAGGTGTCTAGGTCGACATAGGACAAGGTCGACATAGCGTTAGGTCGACAGGTCGGAAGTTCAACCTGTTTTTTTTTTTTTACTGTTTTTTTTTCTTCCGAATGTCGACACAGTTGACATGGACACAGTTGGAAGGCAACCGCAGCCCCTCGCTTCGCTCGCGATGCTTCGGGCACGGTGCCTCGCTGCACTCGGCACACTATTTTATTCTCCAACCACACCCTAGTGGATGGTAGGGCATGAAATACCGCCTGTCGGCACATGTCGGCTCAAAAACAGTAAAAAAAACCATGTCGACCTTCTGACCTGTCGACACAAACCCTATCGACCTAACGCTATGTCGACCTAAACCCATGTCGACATTGTCCTATGTCGACCTAGACACCTGTCGACCTTCACCTATGTCGACCTAGACACCTGTTGAGCTTCCCCCCCTGTCGACCCAACGGTGTCGACATAATGACTGTCGACCTATGTGTGGTCGATAATTCGACCGTATCCCGAACAAAATGATGTGGTAGATGTCAGCCTTGGAGAGTGGTAAGTGAAGAGAGATAAATGGGGGTATTAATTACAGCTTGGACAGAGATAAAATGATTAGAGATGAAGTCCCAGCCAATCAGCTTCTGTCTTACATTTTACAGGTGTAAAAATGACAGTTGGGGGCTGCACCGTTGGTTCTCTATCGCTCACAATTTTATCTCTCACAAAGGCTTCGGACATCTGCCCCCTATGTCACACAACTCCATAGCCTATGTGTGTCAGGCACATTTTGGGACATTAGTAAGGTTAATGATGTCTTTGATCACAAGCCTCAGATAAGTTAGAGGGAATTAGTGAAATAATTACCTTTTCTTACGACCTCTCCCCCAGCTGCGCATCCGGCACACGGGTGAAACATAATCCACCGTCTCCATGTGCCATTCCACCCACGTACACTCTCCTGTTGCTATGTGAGACTAACTTAGAGGAAGAATTAAATAGCCCCTTTGACACACTGCAACAGAAACCATCACATTCATTCTCATATATCATCTCATATCGGTATTTTAATAGTATTACAAGTGTTCCCAAGTCTAGTCCTCACACACCCATAATAGCAGCCTATACCCACGCTGTTGATTGAGCCGGCAGACATGGACTGCATACATAATGGCCCCGTCTGCGTTCATCTCCTACTCAGCTTGCTTTCTCCAGACACATTTAGCTTGAGGATCAGAGACTCTTAAGGAGGTTCTCACAGCACAGAAAGCTTTTTATTTAGTTTTACATTGCATATGTTCTAGGAGCAGACCGGCTTGAATTTGTGGGGATGATGCACAGAATTGGGCCTGGGGCGGCAGCTGGTCCTTAATTTGCCACCGGCAGCTTATTCGCCATTCGTTTTTCCATATTGTATACACAATGCCTATTGTTATGGGTTGCGTTACAAGTAGAGATGGGCAGTTCGGTTCTTTTTTAAATCGGAACCATACAGCTCGACAGGCAGAGTGTGTGTGTGGGGAGCCCCCTCTCCTACCACCCCCCCTACAGGGGGCAGAGGTGAAGGTGAGGGGGCAGTGCGAGAGCATGGTGGCTGAGACACGTCACCGTAGCCACTTTCAGCATCATTGGATGCCCGGACCACCCGCTTTTGTTGCAAGGTGGGTGGTAGACTTGCATACCCTTCTGGGAGCCCTATTTTCAGAAGTCTCCCGGTCAAACCGGTAGAGAAGAAGAGTATCCAAACCCACCCCAGTTTTGTGGATCCAATTCAGTCCTGGTTCTGAGAAGATCCAATCCGTACCGAGTGCCAGTTCAGATCCTCAGGGTGGTTCGCAATTCAGAATTCAATTGTTTTTAGCCATTTTTTTAGGGATCCAAATCCCTATGACTGGAAACTTGTATCACCTCTCTGGGAACCACTGGAGGAAAGATTAATAAAATCATTAAGAATATTTTCTAGCCTTAGTTGGCAAGGAGGACATATTGGGCATGATTCATATCTGGATGCAGGGCAGAATTGTACACAGTGGAGCAATTATTTGCTACTGGGAATTCACCAAAAATGCTTACAGCCCCTGACATGCATGCCTTCCACTGAGCGGATCACTGGCATTAGGAACAGCAAGGGAAAATCCTGGGCATTCCTGGGTGGTGACTGGTAGGTGGCCTAAAGGGAATGCAAAAAAAAAGGCATCTAGTTGGCTTATTATGGGGGGGGGGGGGGGGGGGGTAATGGGCATGTCAGTACAAGCAGCTGATTTCTCAGCTCAGACTCTCAGTGCACTGCACCAGGGCCCCTGAGGACTAAGGGGCCCATTGCTGTCTAGACCAGCAGCTTGTACCCCTGTCACCCAGGTGTTGGGCCTAAATTATTATTTTGCACCTGGGCCCACCACTCACAAGTTCCGCCAATGTTGGTGAGTACCAATGGTCGACTCTTCAGAACCAGCAGCGAAATTACACCATTCACTAAAAGTGGGCGTCTCAGGGTTTGCAGATTCCAATGCATGCTAACACGCAAGGGGAACGCTAAGACCAGCTATTGCATATTGTCACATCTATGACCCCAGAAAAAATTGCAATTGCGACTGCCGCTGCATCCACCTTTGACTCAGACCCTTTTAGTGGAGAATATGGAGGGACGGTAATGTGAAAGATTTCAAGCCTGTGGATATGAAAAGGATCAATTAGATACGACCAGACAAACAATAAAAGAAATGGATCGTAAGACCCTTTTTCAACCTAGCGTTAAAACTAAAAATAAGGATGGGAAGAGTTTTGGATTCACCTTTGTTACAGGGTACAATTATAAATATAGAGAAATAGAAAAATCTATTAACAAACATTGGTCAATTAAAAAAAAAGGACCCGGTACTTAAGAATATAATTCCGAACAAACCAGTGTGTATCTATAAAAAGGCACCGAACCCAAAGTCCAAGCTCACTGCCAGTAGACTGAAACCAGAAGGACGTCCTGGCAGCATTAGATCGATTGGCTTTCATAGATGCTAAGACTATGCCTTCCCTGTAGACAGATTCAGAGTGACAGATGCAAAATCACTGATATTAACATTAATGGTAAAATGGCTAAAATTAATAATTTTATTACATGCAATAGTCAAAACGTGATTTATGCCATCAAATGCTCTTGTGAAAAGTTTTATATAGGGCGAACCTCACGGCCACTGAAAACTCGCATAGCAGAGCACATTCGAAATATTAAGAAAGGGGTAGAGACCCATGCCCTGTCAGCCCATTTTAGGGAAAAACATAATTGTTCACCTTCACATTTTCTTTGGGCTCAAATCGGTGTCTGCGGATCTTAGAGATAAGGATATTGCGAGCAATTTGGTCAAATGGGAAATGCAATATGCAATATATCTTTGATTTCAAAACACTGTCACCAAGTGGACAGAACAGTGATTTCGAATTCAAATGGTTCTTGTAATATTGATAATGCTTTTGCTGTACAGCCAAATTTTCTTCTCTTCTTTTTCAGTACCCCGGACATATAAATGATTAGACCTTCCACGCATCTTGTATTTTTGTATCTTTTGTATTTTTGTACTTTTCGTATTTTTTCATGCATTCTGCATTTTTATATTGATGTAATTTTATTGAATATTTTTTATCAATGAATTGGTTTTTATCAATGAATTGGTTTTTATCAATGAATTGGTTTTTATCAATGAATTGTTTTATTTATTGTACATATATGATACCACAATTAGGAGCGGTAATTTTTTTGCACTTTTTTACACTTTACCATATGAATGTCAAATATATGATATTCGCACTTTTTGCACTTTGCCAATTATATGCACAGTCAAATTCAATGCAGACTGGATGGCTATATTTATTCCTAGCGAGTGGAACGCAAATATACGCTCCACATCAAGCGCAATACTATTTCGAATGTGTGGAACGCAGGAACTTCCTGGTTTGCGTTCCACACCTCGCTTCCACCGGAAGCTCAGTCTCAGCGCAAGCGGAATAGCAGTGGAACGCGGAAGCGTTCAAAGTGGAACGCATGCCGGGACCTGGCGTGCGTGCTCCACTTAAACAGAGAGCAATCACTTCAGCTTATGAGACAAGTGCAATACTGTATACTGATCCATAATATGGTATTATGTATATTATGTATAATATGAACTGCGTAATATATAAAATGCATTAGGTGCCAATTGAATAAAAAAACAGGAAGGAAAGTAATTTTTTGTCCATCTGGTATATAAACCCATACCCCACAGCACTCTGCACACCTTGACAAAGACCCAGGAGGGTCAAAATGCGTAGGGGAAGCAGAGGAGGAGGAGGACAACCTTGGTTCCAGATTGACAGACTGTGACTCAGAGTCAGATACACCTGGGATGCGAGTCTAGACACCACCCCAGGTTGTAGACTTTTGCTGTTAAACATCTGCCCATCTTAAAGTCTGGAATCCACTGTACAGTATTTGTCCTCACTACATTTTATTGTTTTATGTTGTATCCTGTTTGGAGGAAGTTGTATTAAAAAGATCCTTGTGTGAAAAATACCTTCCATCTGGCCTCCAAAAGATACCTTGATGGGATCGTGCATTCTCATTTACGAGTGAGTTGGGGTACGCACCTCATTTCCTGTCGGTATCTACAGCACAGACGTTATATAGGGAAAGCCATGTATTGGCCTTTGAAAGATACCTTGATAGGCTTTCCTATACCCACGATTTATGTGAGTCGGGTACGCAATCCTTTCAATCTGGTAAAGGGTTGACCAGCACAAGTTTCTTAGACCCAGGCACACGGGTAAAGATTTTGGGTTAAAGAGAGAAAAATAAGGAACTGTTTGGACATACTTCACTATTGTTGTTCATGACTTTCTTTTTCATGCACAAATTCCTGTGAAAAACTCATCTGTAAGGATTCATTCAATCCATTTGAGGACAAGGGTTGAAAGTCATACATTTGAAGGGAAGCAATGTTTGCATTTTTTTTGAGCGCCAGTATGGTCTCTGTCTGAACTTTGTATCTTGGGTAATGTGAAAATGTCTGCAGTCAAAGGACACTGTGCTTAGATAGTTAACCACTGATGGAGGATGGTTTTGCCATTTAGGCTGGTTCGCAATTCAGATTTTAAATCCAATTGTTTTTAGCCATTTTTTTTAGGGATCCAAATCCCAAGATTCAGATTATAAAAACTTTTTGCAAAACCAAAACACAAGCCTTAAATGAGAACCACATCCAAAACATGGTTTTGAGTCTCCAAGCACATCTCTGGTTGCTAGTAGTAACCGCACATTTTTGTGGCATTATATTAGGTGTTAGTGTGTGTGTGGGCAATCAGCGATCCAAGATATGTGATGATTTCTCCTGCCTTCGCAAACAAAAGTCAGACTCAACTGACTTTTATTTAAGAGCGCTAGGAATCCTCGGATGAAGACGAGGGGAAGGCTGATGTCATGTGACGTCAACCACCTGACACCGGCATGCTGCTGCCCTCCTGCATTCCCATGAGAACGCCCAGCACACTCATGGGGAAGCCCATAAAACGCTAGGCATTCACATGAACGGGCCCCGTTCCTGCCGCCGTCCTCCGAGTCCCTCCTTCCCCGCAAGAACGGCCCGACGAGTGAGTAACTTTCTGAAGCCGTTCGTTGCCGGGGTCTGAACATGCACAAATACACCAATGCGCCTGCCGAATTCTCCCCACTCCGAATGATGTTCAATCACCCCCATAATGTATAGGTACAATAACAATGAGGTCTGGTATTATTACTTGCAGACTTTTTGGAGATCCCTGTGGGGGTGCAAGGTCACCATGGCTTATCACCCCCACCCCACTGCCCATGTCACGTGTCGTGATCATGACACAATGGGGTAGTCATGTCCTATGTCTGAAAGATGCAAAATGATCCCTCAGGGCATGGATTGGGCCACTCCTTTGGTCTTGCAGAAGTCCACATGTGGCTGCACCTAGCAAGGTCTAGAAAACTGGGTCACTTGGATTTCGCCATTTTCAACCCTGTGAAATCGGCACTTCTGAGTGTCAACTTATTGGCCACTGGCTGTACCCATAGAGGAGGGCGATTCTATGGGAGTGTTCTGGATAATAAGTCCAAATTACACCATAGGGCCAAATGTAATAGGGTGTGAGAATCAGAAAGTGAGAGATTTTGGGAAAGTGATCCCATTTTTTTAAAACGCCAATCATTTACATGGCAAAATCAACGTGTTTTTTTTAGTGTAAATGATTGCCGCTTTAAAAAAAAAAAGGAAAAACCTCTCCCAAAATCTCTCACGTTCTGATTATCACACCCTATTACATTTGGCGCCATAGTCAGTGTTTTTTGTATAGCGATGGAATGCCTATCTCAGTTGTTTATTTTTTAACTAGCTAACGGTAGGTGTAAGTACAAAGGTGTCATCGTTAGCGGAACTGAGGTCACGAGTTCGGTTCCCACCACTGTGCTAACTATGCGAAATTGATTAACATAATTGTTTATGTCTTGGGGGAGATTTGGGCTACAAGCAATCTTTCTTTTTCTCTTTTCCTAATTTTCTTTAATTCCCTTTTCTCCCTTTCCTCTTTTCTTTCTTTTACTTACTGCAAATTTCACATATAGTATGTATTATGTGAGCTGTACTACTCTTTGTTTTCACTTTATTTTATATCTGCAACACTGTTATTTCTTTTCTTTGTAATTACTCACTATAATAGTTTTTACCTATTTTTGTAACCGATAAGTTGAAAATCTTTAATTAAAAACAAATTGGAAAGAAAAATAGGATAACTAAACGGTACTTGTTTCCTAGCACGGCCACACCGATTTACATCGGGGTGGTCGTGTCGGAAAAATCGGGTCGATCGCATCGCATGCGATTTGGTCGCATGCGATGCATTCGTCGCGACCGACCGATTTTGGACCCGATTTTTTTTTTTAATGAAATGTAAATCGGGTCCCTGGGACCCGATTTTACATTGTATTCAATGTAAAAATATTCCCAACCCCCCCAAATTTAACGGCGTACACCGCACCCCACGATAGACGCCAACCCGAAGCGTGGCGAGCGCAGCGAGCCCGCGAGGGGCGGCGGTGCGCGTCCTCCGACCTTTTCATTCCCCTACTATCCACGTCGGCGTGGAGTTGAGAATAGAATAGTGTGGCGAGCGCAGCGAGCCACCGAGCCCGAAGCGTGGCGAGCGCAGCGAGCCCCGCGAGGGGACGCGGATACCTTCACAGGTAAACGCGTCCCTTCGCGGACTTCACAGGTGTCCGCCTCGCCACGGACACCTGTGAAGCCCGCGAGGGGATGCGTATAACTGTGAAGGTATCCGCGTCCCCTCGCCACACTATTCTATTCTCAACTCCACGCCGACGTGGATAGTAGGGGAATGAAAAGGTCGGAGGACGCGCACCGCCGCCCCTCGCGGGCTCGCTGCGTTTGCCACGCTTCGGGTTGGCGTCTATCGTGGGGTGACGACGGGGACATCTATAATGTGAAATGGGTCATATTGGCCCATTTCACATTTTTCACATTTTTTCACTATTTCAATGTCAAAAAATATTTTAACATTGAACCCGATGGAAAAATCGGGGGCATCGCGTCGTGACCATTGTTAATGGTCCCGACCGACGCGATGCCCCCGATATTTTACCTTTCCCGACACGATTTCAATGTTAAAATATTTTTTAACATTGAAGCCTATGGGGAAATCGCGGGCATCGCGTCGGTCGCGTCGGGACCATTGTTAACGGTCCCGACCGACGCGATGCCCCCGATATTTTATCCTAGCCGGCCAAATGGACCTGATTTCAAAGGAAATCGGGTCCATCTTATGGATCGTGTACCTTAACTAAAGGTACACGATCCATAAGATTTGTGGCCGTGCTAGGAAACAAGTACCAACTAAACATTCCACTAGGATCCTCTTTGTAATTTCCAGGCAAACTTTCAGTAACGCACATATTTTTATCGCTTTCCAACCAGAAATACAGATATTTCAATATAAACGAGTAACACATGCAATACAGATAATTCCAATGCATGATTCATTTGCTACAAAAAATGACTCAACCAATTAGAATTTTGAGAGAGAAAAAAAATGGAAAAGTTGAAATGAATAAAAGTTTTTCACCTTCAGATTACATAAATACGTCGGCTGGTAATTATACTCCTGGAGGTTTTAGTAAATACATTACGTTATCTCTTTGGCTTCATTATACGCCGCTAGGCCATGTGTTTGTGTTATCAGACAGAGCTATTTGTTCTCGCTGCCCAGAAATATGACAACTCTGCCTGGCTGGACCCATTCAAGCGATTGCACCCAGAGAGCAGCTTGTGTTATATTGCAAGGCGAAGGAAATAGACAATCCTGCCCTAGTGATATAAAGACTTTGCTGATAAGGACAGGAGGGACCCAGAGAGATTAGAAAAATATAAAAAAAAATCTTGTAGAAGGGAATCTAATCAATTAATCAATGTCGCCTGGAGTTGAAAAATCCCTTTAATCCCATTTTAATTTAGAGTCGCAAGAAAAAATATGAAACATGAATGTAAGGCTCTTGTATCACATATTGAAGTTAAGGTTCCCGCACAGTTGTACTTTTACTGCTTCTCAATATATACAACATTTTGGGGGATGCATGGAGCGATTCTTCTGCGCATTCAGTTATGGCGGACCTGCGTTCAACCCTTCATTGAAATGTTTATCGGTATTTCTACAATGAAAGAACCATGCACTAATTTCCACTGTAGGACGAGGACCTGTCTGAGACCCCTGTGACCTCTTGGCACCTTAAAGGACAAGTACCACGCTAGAATGTAACCCTGGGGTAGTTTAAGGGCCATGTAGAATTGTCGGTATGCAGTCATTACATCTTCAGTGTCTAGGTTGACAACTATTGGTCGACATGGTCAAAAAGTCGAAAGTCAAAAGATCGACATGGTCAAGAGGTCGACATGGTCATTAGTCAATAGTAAGAATGTCAACATGGTCAAACTGTCGACATGGAAAAGGTCTACATGAAAAAGGTCAACAAAACAAGTTTTACGTTTTATTTCTTCTCTGAGCCGACATGTGTAGACACACGGTATATCATACCCTACCGTCCACTATGGCGTGGTGGGAGAATATACTAGTGTGCCGAGCGCATCAAGGCACCATGACCGAAGCCTGGTGAGAGCAGCAAGCCATGGGAGGGGAGGCGGTACACTTAGACGGTGTCCATACCGACCTATGTTGACATAACCACCCAAAACACATGAAAAACTCATGTCGACCTTTTAACCATGTCGATATGACGACTGTCCAACTTTTGAACATGTTGACCTTTTGACTGTTGACCTTTTGACCCTGTCGACCAATAGTGGTCGACCTTTTGACTGTAGACATTGTAGATCTAATATACCATGAATTGCTGTTGTGGCAGCTGGGGGATGTGTGCAATGCAGGGATGTTTTCAGAGGAAGGAAGAGGGACACGCGACCCACAAGCAAGGAAGGAAACAGCCCCGTGCCTCCTCCTGACCCCCCCCCCCTCCATTGCAATACAATGGCGCCCCCTGTGGCGTGTGCAGGGCTGTAATTGTCAACTTCTTTGACATTCTATCATTTTTAGAGGGCATAGACATGTCCCCTTTTTAGGACACACCCATCCAATCATTAGCAGGGTTCGGCATGGCCCTCTACGCCCCTGGGAGGAGCACAGAAAAGCTCAATCCCAAGAGTTATATCACTTTGTACCTTCTTCCTGGGTATTATTTGTGATTTGTAGTAGGGATGAATATGCATAATTTTTGTTGCCCCCTCAGGCATTGGAATGGTTAAGCACACCCCTGGTTAGGTGCATCCATGGTTAGGTACACTCCTGGTTAGGGACACACGTTGTTAGGTACACTCATGGTTAGGAAAACCCCTGGTTAGGTACACTCCTGGTTAGGGACACCCATGTTTAGGTACTCCCATTGTTAGGTACACTCCTGGTTGGGTACACTCATGGTTAGGTACACCCCTGGTTAGGTACACCCCTGGTTAGGTACACTCATGGTTAGGTAAACCCATGGTTAGGTACACCCATGGTTAGGTACACCCTTGGTTGGGTACACCCTTAGTTAGGTACACCCTTAGTTAGGTACACCCTTGGTTAGGTACACCCTTGGTTAGGTAAACCCCCAGTTAGGTACATCTGTACTGTACATAACTGTGGTCTTTAATTTCAGTTCTATATATCCCCGATCACTGCTGAAACTTTAAAAAGGAACCCAAGACAGACAGGAGGATTCTGTCCCAAACAGGTTGCTATAAAGCAGTTACGAACTAAGATTACTATTAAGTATGACCTGAGGTATGTGCTCAAAGAGAAGATTTATCAAATCTTCGAGAGAGATAAAGTGGAGAAGTTTCCAATAGCAACCTGTCTAGCACAGTCCCTGAAATGATGGTGACTGGTAGCTTTGAGGCATCTGTGAGGGGTGGTGGACGGTCCACTTTCTTTCCAAAAATTGATACATCTCCTACAAAACGTTTCATTTTGAATGCCCCCTTGGGGCCTTGACATCTGCTGTCACGGCTGGTAACACTCATAGGAGCCTGCAGATGTAGCTGAATCACTTACCTGGCGCTGCATCCTCTCACCTTCAAGCTGTAACGAACCATGGTCCTGATAACTATCCTGCACCGGGAGATGAGGAACTAGAAGGAGATGAGATAAATCTGTCCTTCCTAGATGCCGACCAGTGTGCCCTCCGTCCCGTGAGCTTTGGGCTTACGTGGTGGTCATCCTCTGCACTATTGGCCTCAGAGCCCGAAATAACACCTATTGGCAATTAGGTGACAACTCAACCTTTCAACCTTGCACCAGGGGAAGAGGGTGGGGGGTAGGTCAGGGAGCTTGTTCAGCAGATGCGCTTCTTCTTGGCTTCTACTAGTTGGCACCGGGCATCTTCTTTGCTTCCACTGTGTCTTCTGTCCTCTTCCGCGGCTGCTGTCTTCGGGAGACACTTCTGGATCCGCCAGCATCCTCTTCCTTCTTCAGGAGCTCTTCGACACTCCCTCTCCACCACAGCACTTTCTTCACTGCCTCCCCGGTTGTGTCTGAAATTGGACTTGGGAGCATGGTCGGGTATGGTGCGGTGATCGCTGATTGGCCACCAATTCAGAAGCCGTGATTGGCTTCCAAATAGCTCCAGCTCCAAAACGCTGCTTATTGGTGGCCAGAATGGGGGGCAATACCAAAACACCACCCTGTCCATGTCATTCCTGTTGCCGCTTCCAGCCAATTGATAGTCCGGACCCCGGACAGGCTGGTCAGCGTGGGGATCAGACAGCTGATTCCTGTGCTGGTTGGAGGTGTGTCCTGCTAGGACACATTTCCCCCTGTCGCTGCTGCTGCACCGGTGCCGGGAGCAGAGAAGCTATCCCAGCACCGGGGCACACTCCTACACATCTACTCCACTTTCTTTCCAAAAATTGATACATCTCCTACAAAACGTTTCATTTTGAATGCCCCCTTGGGGCCTTGACATCTGCTGTCACGGCTGGTAACACTCATAGGTTCTAAATAAGGACTGTCCCTCCCACAAAGGGCAAATCGGCAGTGACAAGAAACATAGAGGTCTATTTATTAGGGTGTGGATCAGTTGGTCACCAGCAAGTTCTTAGACAGACATTAGATCGACATGCATTTAGGTCGACATGCATTTAGGTCGACATGAGTCTAGGTTGACTTGGGTTAGGTCGACATGGTCATTAAGTTGAAATGGGTAAGGTTGACAGGGTCATTAGGTTGACATGGGTAAAAAAATGAAAAAGTCGACATTTGTTTTTTTACCCTTATGTTGACACAGTCAACATAAACACTAAAACGTACCACCGCGTCCCCTCGCATGGCTAGCTGCGCTCTCCATGCTTTGGGCACGGTGCCTTGCTATGCTCGGCACACTATTCTATTCTCCCACCACGCCCTAGTGGATGGTAGGGCAGGAAATACCGCCTGTCGGCACGTGTCGTGTCCACAAGCGTTAGGAGCTGACTGATTGGTATGTTATCTCCGTCCACTCTATCTCCATCAGAGGCTTTTATTATGTAGACAACTTTAGTGCTGTTTGTTTATCACTTTGTCAAAGGAAGCCATGAAGGTCTGTGGTTGGTGTCTGTACAGTGTGGCTGACAAGACCCAAAGATCTGATAAGAGGCCTGTTTCTACACATAACCCTGAACACGTCCGCTCTGCTTCTAACTGGCCGCTAGCTTGGCGTGTGCCATGATGCAGGCATGTGGTTTGTGAATGACTTCTGTACGACTGTATGTAAAGCACTGCCATTATTCACCTCCTGGTGTATTCTCCCTGTGCAGGATATATGGCACTTTAAACAGCTCATCAACTGCAAGATAAACTCCCTGTCTACCAGGCCTGGATCTCATCTCAGATTAATCCAGATTCATTACACGCCTAATCTGCGCAGGTGATCAGTCGTAACGAGGGACTCTCTAATGTCACGGGCCCTGTACGCTTCCTAACGCTGGAGACAAGTCAGCATTTTGTTTCAGTATTCCTCTATGGATGCGGCTCAGTGACAGCCCAAAGCCAGGGGACATAGACTTCCCTTAACCTTGTCAGCGCCGGGAGAAGACAATGTATGTCAGATACTAGATGCACAGAGTAAAACAGGCAATGGATCATATGAAACTCACACAAAATTACGGGAACATCTGCAAGTAAAAAAAATTTTTTAATCAAACATATTTAACTCACCGAAGCTGTTCACTCCTGGGGTTTGTACATGTGGATATTCGCACATGGGCAAACCCCAAACATCGGGGGGGTGCCAGACAGGGTCCCAACAGGCATTTACCCGACGTCGGGATCCCGATTGTCAAAACACCAACAGCCGCTATTTTCCCTCGTAGGGGTCCACGACCCCCATAGAGGGAGAATAGAATAGGTAGCCCCTGTACCACACCCACATCGGGGACGGGGACAAATTTGGCCCTTTATGAACAGGTCTGAATCGGCCACAGTGTTTTGGTTATATGAGTCATTGGGCGAGATTTAATGGAGTGTGCGATTTTTAGACTTTTACCATTTTTGTCGCAAAAAAAGTCTGAATTCGCAAATTTTCCAAAAATCGCACAATTATTAGAATGCGAATTAAGCTAAAAATCGCGAAAATTGAGAATTTTGACCTTCATTGGGGGGGGGGGGGGGGGGTCTCATACTTCCCCTAGATCCCTGCCCAGGCTGACCGGTCAGGGGGGAGATGTTTTGGCCAGGGGGGCCTGTATAAAATGCCCCCCCCCCACCGGCTGTGGCATTACCCTGCTGGCTAGTTGGGCCCGGTGCTGGCTCTTGAAGTACGGGGGACCCCGACTCGTTTTGTTCCCCGTATTTTGGGAACTAGGACCGGCCCTTGAGTATGGTGCTGGTTTTAAAAATACTTTAGATAAAATGCACATTACCATGTCCTCAAATTCGCTCATTATCGTATTTTTTGCAGGAAATTCGCATCTCATTAAATGGTAGTTTTTTTGGGTTTTTTAAATCCTGATTTTGGAAAATGCGATAAGGTGCGATTTTAGAACCGGATGTCAGCTGCCCGCCCATTTCCTTCCCAGCCTGCACATATGTAAGTCACTTGAAATTCACTTTTATATGCGTGCATCTTCCACATCTTTCGATGGCGGGCGACCTTCAAAAGATGTGGGAGGTTCCCCCTGCCCTGCAAATGGATGTTACTGTGTAACATCCATTCACAAACCCCTGTGAGCAGGTCGCCAGAGAACAATTCGCAGAATAAGCAGAATAACCCCCCTGTATCGGTGCAGAGTTTGTATCTTCTCATGTATTTTTGGGGTTCCTCTGGGTGCGCTGATTTTCTCCCAAAAACATACTGGTGGGTTAATTGGAAGCAGACAAAAATGGAGCCTATTGCATGGGTGCAGAACAGAAATTAGACTGTAAGCTCCACTGGGGCAGGGGCCGGTGTAAGCAGGGCTGCATAATAATGTAGTATTACATCCATAACTAGCAGCGACTGTCCCATGGGGTAGGGGTGCAGCTGATAGGCCGGCCATCTGCGTGCTTCCACAGTGGTATTTTGATTGTTTATTGTGTGCTTGTTAATTATTTATTTGATGCTTATTAAAAGAGTCAATCATGTATTTATCATGCAGTTATTTTATACAGATGGGACACAGATGACAAGGGAGCCACAGGCAGCCATAGGAGCGGCAGGAGCTTTGCAAGGAACATTCAATTTTTGACAGTTGGTCTGAAATATTGATTTGAATTACCGGAAGCCTTATGGAAAGAATATAACAATGTGACAGAGGTGAGTGATTCGATACTGATCGGTCCCCGGTGTATTCGCGCTAGGGACCAATGGTGCGGCTCAGTGTATGTGCATATTAGCTTAGCGAGCCTGGGTGAATCAGGCCCAGAGAGAGAGAGAGAGAGAGAACGCCTATGTGAAGGTGCATCTCCAGATTCCTGACCTGGCTGACCATTCTCTTGGTTTGACATCTTTTAGTTACTGTCAGTCTTGTTATGTCCATAAGTCAGAATCCCCACAAAATGAATGTTAATTACTGCCCTGGAATTGTTCTCTCTCTCCCCAGTTTTCTTTCCTCTGCTCCACCCATCTCCCCAGTGATCTTTCCTCTATTCCACCCATCTCTCTAAGGGTGTGGTATAGGGTACCGACAGTCGGGATCCTGACAGTCATTAGACCGACGTCGGATTCCGACTGCCCGGACTCAGACAGCATGGTGAGCGCAACAAAGCCCCTTGTGGGTTCGCTGCGCTTGCATTGCTGCGGGCACGGTGGCTCGCTATGCTCGCCACCTATTCTATTCTCCCTCTTGGGGGTCGTGGACCCCCAAGAGGGAGAATAGCCGGTGGCCATCAGGCACCCGTCTGTCAGAGTTTTGACAGTCGGGTTCCCGACGTCGGGTAAATGACTGTCGGGATCCCGAATGTCCGGCACCCCTCTCCAGTGTCATTTCCCCTGTTCCACCCATTTTCCCAGTGTTCTTCCCACTGTTCCACCAATTTCCACATTGTACCTTCCCATTGTTCCACCCAACTCCCCAGTGTTGTTTCCTCTGCTCCCCAGTGTTCTTTCCTCTGCTCCATCCATCTCCCCAGTGTCCTTTACTCTGTTCCACCCATCTCCCCAGTGTCCTTTCCTCTGTTCCACCCATCTCCCCAGTGTCCTTTCCTCTGTTCCACCCATCTCCCCAGTGTTCTTTCCTCTGCTCGACCCATCTCCCCAGTGTTCTTTCCTCTGCTCCACCCATATACCCAGTGTCCTTTCCCTTGTTTCAACCATCTCTCCAGTGTTGTTTCCCCTGTTCCACCCATCTCCCTAGTGTTGTTTCCCCTGTTCCACCCATCTCCCCAGTGTCCTTTCCCTTGTTTCAACCATCTCTCCAGTGTTGTTTCCCCTGTTCCTCCCATCTCCCCAGTGTTGTTTCCTCTGTTCCACCCATCTCCCCAGTGTTGTTTCCCGTTCCACCCATCTCCCCAGTGTCCTTTCCCTTGTTTCAACCATCTCTCCAGTGTTGTTTCTCTGTGTTTTTTCCTCTTTTCTATCCATCTCCCCGTGTTCTTTCCTCTGTTCCACCCATCTCCCCAGGGTTCTTTCCTCTTTTCCATTCACTTCCCCAGTGCCGTTTCCTCTGTTACACCCATCTCTCCAGTGTTGTTTCCCTGTTACACCCATCTCTCCAGTGTTGTTTCCCTGTTACACCCATCTCTCCAGTGTTGTTTCCCTGTTCCGCCCATCTCCCCAGTGTTCTTTCCTCTTTTCTACCCATCTCCCCAGTGTTCTTTCCTCTCCTCCACCCATATCCCCAGTGTTATTCACCATTCTACCCATCTCTCCAGTGTTCTTTCCCTGGTTCCTCACACATTCCCATGCACTTCCCCTGTTCATTCTGTCTCCTACTTTTTCCTTTCTCTGTTCCTCCCATCTAACCATGTACTTTCCCCTGCTCCTCCAGTCTCCCCTTGTTCTTCACCTTTTCTTCCCATCTTTCCCCCATGTTCTTCATCCAGTTCCTTCCATCTCCATTGTGTTCTTTCCCAGGCTGTTCCTCTTGTTCATCATCCTTTCCTACCATCACCCCCATGTTCTTCCCCATGTTCCTTCTGCTTCCCACTTTCCTGCCATTTTCATACTATTCTAACCCCTGTTCCTGCCATCTCCCCATGTTCTTCTCCCCTTCCTCACATCTCCCCCATGTTCCTCCTGCTTCCCACTTTCCTGCCATGTTCATACTATTCCCCCCTATTCTTTCACCTTTCCTCATGTTGTTGTTGTTTCCTCTCCCCGATAACGGTGTTTTTACCGCATTTCTGCTTTAGAGAATCTCCCCCTATGAGAGAGGCCGGCGGCGGGTAGGAGATTTTTAAACTCCTATCCTGAGTCTCTCAGCCAATCAGCGGGCTCCCATTAATTTGAATAGGAGTTTTGAAATCTCCTGCCTGCCGCCGGCTTCTCACTGTCTGCCCGCACTGAGAGTGTGGCAGTGGTGTGGCGGTGGGGGCCATATGTAGACATAATTAATGATGTGGCCATGGCAGCAGCAGCGGTATCTCCTGCTTCTCCCCCCCTGTCTGGCACACCTCTGCCGCACCCCCAGGTGGGCGGCCGCTGATTGGTTGGGAGTCTCTATTCTGACATTTTTCTAGCTAAAATGACAGCTGGCTGATTGGTACTTTGGGCCTGATTCAGACCAGAACGAATCCCTGCACTAGCTTGCGAGGGAATGTGTACGCTTACACATCCGCTTGCATGCGGCCGCACAGAGGAAAACCATCCGATGGTCGCTCACCATCGAATTATTTTTTCCCCTCCCTTTGCGGATAAAAGTATGTCTATAATTACTTTTATCCTGGATGGAGATGGCTGAAAAAGGGGGCGGGCGCTGGCGTCATATGACATCAGCCGCCCGCCCCAAGCAGTCTTGCCCCCTTTATCTCTCTCCAATTTATCTTTCTCCAAGGCTGGATACATTTTACCTCTAGTCTGATATACTCGAGATCTTCACGTATGACTTAATTAATGAAGTCATTATGACAGGTCACTTACAGGCAAACGTGGTAGCTGTCACTATTATAATTCTTTCTACAGCAAATCTAGATCTGATGTGACATGTTTAACTTGGAACAAAGCGTTAATCTCCGCCGTATATGAGATACACACGTCGGCCGCACTTTGTTGTTAATAAGAATCCATTCAAGTGTGCCCCCTGGTGGTTTAATCCTGGTATTTATGCAGCTGCAGTCTTATGTTGATCATTTACCTTGCCGTTTCCCATGGGTACAAGTGCAAATGGAATCCTTATATTAAGTCTTGTATTCTGTCTCCATAGTACCGGATATACTAATTTCTCCTAAACCGCTATTACAATAACCTTTTCCAGATGACCTTTACCTAACATTTAGCAGACCAGGGGGGAGGTTTAACAGCGTCTTCCAGAAGTAGAGGTAAATTGGGGTAGAGATCAGTATTGCATTGACTCAAACATCTAGAAACTGCTCAGCCATAGCACAGTGACAAGAGCGATATTATAAAGTGAGACCTTGCTGCCTGCTTAGAATGCATAATATATATGTGGGGGGAGGGGGGGGAACTGATCTAGGTGTCCAATATATACTATATATCTCTTACATACCTACTTCCATTCATCTTTTCATGCATGCTTGCAAGCGGTATTTGCAATTACTATAAAAAATGTTCAACAGTGTATAGACAGTGAAAGCACCAGTGAAATACCTTGAATCGAAAAATAAATTGGCTTCCATGTGACCCTGGGGCCAGCACGCCGAGCACACGGGAGTATATACCTGCCATTTTGAGGAACGATATTGGTTGCCCCCCCCCCAAACAGGGCATGTGAGCAGGGCCGGATTATAATGGAGGCAAAAGGGGTCAGTACCCCTGGGCCCCCCTCTAGCTAAGGGCCCCCTGTGGTTGGCATGTATTTAAAAAAATAATAATAATAATTTAGCTAAAGGTTTTGTGCATGGGAGTGGGGTAGTGCTACAGCTTCACCTATCTGCCAATGTGACAATGATTAATGGTGCTGAGCATCTGGAGCCAAGTGTGCAGTGCATTACTGGGAGTTGACTAAGTCCCATGACACTTTGCATCAGAGGGCAGAGGCTGAGATGTTTGTGCTGAGCTCTGATTGGTGGAGCTCATTACTTGCTTCTCAGGCCCATGGAGAACAGCAGCAGCATCCTAGTCATGGGAGGGTTTTTAATCAGAGGAAACCCTGGGACTGTGAGGTCTTTTACAGTCCTACAGAGTAAGGTGCAGAGGGACAAACACAGGCTTTTCATATCTATATCTTTATATCCCCTGCAGTTACCCATTGACCAAGTTTATACTGCCTTTACTCTGTGTTTTGACAGTGTAATATTCTCCCATGCAGTTTGCGGCCAGTAATGACAAGTGCAAGGGGGCCCCCCTGTCTAAAGTGCCCCGGGCCCCCCGAAGGCTTAATCTGGCACTGCATGTGAGTGATATCAGTTCCGAATGAGGCCTTGTAAGAGCAAGTGCATACTCAACCACTTTTTCCAAGCACCACCTGGGAGTTTCGGGGGAGGTTCAGGTGGAAAAGGATTTGTAGTGGCGCTACAATTCACCCCATGGCCTCTACCCTACTACTCGCATTAGCTGTTTCTGCAAGCCATACAGAGGCTTCCAAAAATCATGTAGTGCAAACTGCGCCCTGAGAAAGTAGGATCCCACACCCAGGGTTGCCAACAGAAATTGTGGGGCCCAGGACTGTCAAAAGAGGCAGAGACCCCCTCTCATTTAAGGAACATGGCCTTACAGCAAAGGGGCATGGCCAAAAAAGTACCAATTCAATTTATGCCACAGTAGTGCTCTTTAATTATACACATTGCACCACAGAGTACAGCCGTTTATTCATATTATCCCACACATTAGTACCCCTTATTCATATTAAGCAACACATTAGTACCCCTTATTCATATTAAGCAACACATTAGTACCCCTTATTCATATTAAGCAACACATTAGTACCCCTAATTCATATTATACCATCCAGTAGTACCCCATATTCACAATTTTGCCACAGTAGTACCGCTCATTCACATTTTTGCCACAGTAGTACCCCTTATTCATATTATACCATCCAGTAGTACCCCTCATTCACATTTTTGCCACAGTAGTACCCCATATTCATTTTGCTACACAGTAGTACCCCTTATTCACATATTGCCACACAGTAGTACACCTTATACACTTGTGCAGAAGAGAAGCCCCTCTAATCTATATGTTACTAAAGAGTATACGCAGCCTACCCTAACCCTTTCCGCTAGTGTCAAATCCTAACTCCCGTACCCTGATACCTAAACCTAACCCCCCACCCCACAGTCTAACCCCAACCCTTCCCTTCTAAGTGCCTAAGCCACCCTCCCTGCAGCCTAACCTTAAACTTCCATCCCGCAGCCTAAACCTGTGGAATAGTGCCTCAACCTAACCCTACCACCCCTCCTGTCTAACTCTAACGCTGCCAATAAGCATAACCCAGCCCAGGAGCACTGGGGCCATGCTACAGGCTGTTATACAAGATCATGTCTGCCCATTTCTTACCCAGAGAAGCTCCAGCACAGACTGTTCTGCAGCGCTGCACAGTGATCCTGTGGTAATTCAGAACAAGAAAGTCTCTTGCACCTATTACACAGGCCGCTCTGATACATAATCTGCAGTCCCGGGAATCACTGAAGTGGAGCTGGGAAAGGAAATGGAGGATGACCTGGACCACAAGGGGGTGAGCAAGGGGAAGGTATACATATATATGAGACAACATTGGACACACAAAAAAAAAAAAAAGAGACAGGCGTAAAGGTGGCAGGAAGCCAGGTGGCATGAGGGTGCATGAGAGGCACTCGGGAAAACCAGAGGTACTGTAGGGGAAGATGTATTAAAGCGGGTTGGGATCATTTGGTCTATTGCATTATGGTAGAAAGTCATTAGGTCGAATCCATTAGGTCGACATGCTGAAAGGTCGACATGATTTTAGGTCGACATGGGAAAAGGTCGACATGATTCTAGGTCGAAAGGTCATTAGTTCGACAGGTCATTAGTTCGACAAGGTCATTAGTTCGACATTGTCTATGTCGACATTCACAAGGTCGACATGGGGTTTTTCACTGTTTTTTTACCTGAATGTCAACACAGTCGACATGGACACAGTTTAAAGTGCACTGCATCCCCTCGCATCGCTCGCTGCGCTCGCTATGCGTCGGGCACGGTGCCTCGCTGCGCTCGGCACACTATTTTATTCTCCCACCACGCCCTAGTGGATGGTAGGGCATGAAATACCGCCTGTCAGCACATGTCGGCTCAAAAAACAGTGAAAAACTCCATGTCGACCTTGTGAATGTCGACATAGACGATGTCGAACTAATGACCTTGTCGAACTAATGACCTGTCGAACTAATGACCTTTCGAACTAGAATCATGTCGACCTTTTCCCATGTCGACCTAGAGTCATGTCGACCTTTTAGCATGTCGACCTAATGGATTCGACCTAATGACTTTCTACCATAATGCAGTAGACCAAATGACCGCATCCCCTTAAAGCTTGCAGAGATAGAAAGTACTAGCCAATCAGTTCCTGCATGTCGTTTTCCAGACACATACCTCACAACTGTCCTAATTGTCCTATTTTTTGGGGGGGGGGGGGTTGTCCCACATCCCACCCAAGGGCAACAGTGTCCCGCAGTGGGGGAGCAATTGATAGACCACCCTGTCACTAGCAGAGCAGCATTGAACAGATGAGCTGAACATCTATTCATGGAGACAGAGGGACCGGGGGCTTGGCTCACTGCTCTCAGAACACACCCCCAATAGTGATGTCAAATGGCATTCCAGCGAACCCACACCCTTTTCTCATAGGCCAGTCCCCTTATCGAGAGCACGCAGAGGTGCCAGGCGCGGGAGCCCAGATTCATTTAATTGAAAAGTTCTGAGGTATGAATCTTTGTGACATGGCAGTCAGGAGCTGATTGGTCGGTACTAGGGAAGCCAACCCCGGGGCATTTTTTTCAATCCCGGGAAAAAAAAAAGATCAATCCCGGATTGTCCTCCCTAATAAAAAAAAACATTCCCACAACATTTACTCACATTGGCGGGTGCGGGTGAGCGCCCCCTGCATGCGCAGTCTAATCCTGAAATCCCATCAATTTTAGGGCCAAATCCCAGGATCCCGTTGATCCCGAACCTGGAAATGGCCACCCTAGTGGGTACTTTATCTCTCTCCACATCACATCTCTCCAAATATTAGTGCAGGGGTGGCCATACCGCGGCTCGTGACCCGGCGCATGCATTACATTGCTAGGAGGACGCCGGTAGCAGTGTCTCCAGCACCCTTTAATTCGTGTTAGGTGGCTCCTCCTCCATCTCCCGCTCCTGCTCTGCCTACCAATCTCAGCCCTTCATGATGCTCCCCAGACCCTTGGTAAGCAGGGCTGTTTTAAGGCATTTTTTTTTAAATGGTGCTTTATATATTTATCCTGATGACTGACAGCTGCCTGATATAAAAGGGTGCCTGTTGCATTTTTATTTTTTACTTGAGGTATGAAGGCCAGACTCCAATTAATTAGCAAAGACAGAAGGTCATGCTCCTACAAGGTGTGAACACAAAATGAGACATGGCCTTGTGCCAGCTAGGCCACAACCCATTTAAAAATGGGGCGCAGCTTTTTGGTAGCTAGGCCATGCCCCCATTTTGCATGGTATCGGCTCTTTGTCTTACCGGAACATATTTTATGGCTCATTGTCTCTGATTGGTTGGCCACCCCCTGTCTTACTGCATCTCCTCCACAGCCTGTAAATGAGATTTAGTAGCTAGTAGGCAACCTTATCTCTCTCCAAGCTTCGATACCCACCACCTCCTTTATCTCACAGACATGGGGACTGGAAACATTTTTAGAAAGGGAGACTCTATGTGTGTTGCCAGCAATTGCCTTGCATTGTTATTATTGAGCTGTCATAGGCCGTTTGTGTACCAGGGCCGAGAGAGAAAACATCATGAACGATACAAAAGAATGAAATGAATGGGTGGAACATTCTCAGCCGAGGCAGCGAGAATTGATATAAATGGAATATACATGTTTTCAGGGTTTGTTGAAGATGTAAGCGACAGGCCTTGAAAATTTGGTAATGGGGCTGCTGATTTTACTTAATGACCTGAAGGTAGCACAAAGACCAAAGTCTACGTCTCCACAGACAGCTGTGTAAATTATGTACGGCCGGCAGGATATCATTTCGCTCCAGACCTACTTGAATAAACTGCAGGCTTGAGCAGGTAAATGGCAGATGAGATTTAATTCAGATAAATGCAAGGTTATACATTTGTTAAGCAAGAGTGAGCAGACTACACACAAAGTAAATTGGGCAAAATGAGGTCACGGCTTAATAGAAAAGGATTTAGCGACGCTTGCGGACAGAAAGCGCTGACGTAACGCTCAATGTCAAGAAGTTACTGTAAAGACTAATAAGGAGCAGGCTTACAGTATAAAGGAATGCCTATGGGTTATTGGTCCAATTTAGGTCGACATGCGTTGGGTCAAAAATTTAAGGTCGACAGGCCTTACGTTGACATGAGTTTTTCATGTCGACATAGTCGACATGGACATCGTCTAAGTGTTCCACGTTGCTGGGTTCGGCACACTATTGTATTCTCCCTCCATGCCCTTGTGGATGATAGGGCATGAAATACCGCCTGTCGGCACCATAGGCGAATCTAGAATTATGGTAATGGGTGGTCCGAGAACTAGACATAACAGCAAAAAATGGCAAAAAGGGGACGTGGCCTCATTGGAAGGAGGCGTGGCATCACAAAAAGGGGTGTGTAATTACACTTTAGACCATACACAGTAATGCCCATTACACATTTTAGCAAACTCCGTAATACCCATTACACATAAAGCCACATGCCGTAATGCCAATTACACATAAGGCCACACACCATAATGCCCATTACACATTGTGCCACACATCATGATGCCCATTACATACTATATAACAAACCGTAATTCCCATTACATATTTGCCACATAAGTGCTGCTTACCCACGTGCTAATTTCTAGGTGGTTCTTGCTTGATGGCACCATAGTACCCATTACACATGATGCCGCACACCATAGTACCCATTACACATGATGCCGCACACCATAGTATCCATTACACATGATGCCGCACACCATAGTACCCATTGCACATGATGCCGCACACCATAGTACCCATTACACATGATGCCGCACACCATAGTAACCATTACACATGATGCCGCACACCATAGTACCCAGTACACATGATGCCGCACACCATAGTACCCATTACACATGATGCCGTGCACCATAGTACCCATTACACATGATGCTGCACACATAATGTCCCTTACACATGATGCTGCACACATAATGCCCCTTACACATGATGCTGCACACCGTAATGCTCCTTACACATTAAGCCACACATTTTGCGTAATGCCCCCACATACCACCACTTGTAGCGGTTAAGCAATGCCCCAAAAAGTGCCACTTACTGTAAATTTTTATATGAGCCTTCGCTGCTGCTGCAGGGAGAGATGGAGAGCCTTGTAGCTGCTTCTATGGAGAGAGGAGCAGAGCGCACTATTGTTGTGCGTGACGTCGGGGGAGCACGCCGGGCGCCGGCACCACATGATTAAAGGGGGGGCGGGCTGAGGTGAAAGTGGGGAGAAGAATTGGAGCGGAAGCTGCAGGGGTGACAGTCATTGACAGCTAGGCAGAGAGCAGGGGGCGGCCCGGCTGTATTCAGAGCACTGCAGGTCACGGCTGTTTGAAATAATACCCCTTTAACAACAGAAAATGCAGGGATTTACCCGGGAATATGGTCCCAGGCTTCAAATGATTTTTGTCCCGTGAAACTGAGCTGTTTGGTTCCAGAGAAATCTGTCCTTAAAGAACATAAACTGTCATGAAATTACATTTAAGAAATTAAAAAAAAAACGGTTTAACCTCAATATCCCTGTAAACAATTAACCCATATGGATCCAGCCTAGTATCAGATTGAAGGCCCAGCGATTTGGGTTTGACTGAGATCAACCTCGAGCTTCAGTGATGCCGAAGGGGGAACTGGCAGCCGTTGAACTGGGTGGGGGTCGGAATTAGCGGGTCCCATGTTATCCTATAGGGAAAACGTTCCAGCTTTGCCTGGCCGTATCTCCGGTTCCCAGGGGGCTAAAGACACGGGTCTGAACTCGTTGGAAAGCCCCATCCCTCCGCTACAAAATGGGCTAATGTGTGGTCCTGTGCACCCCCGGACCACCCCCTAGATTCGCCTATGGTCGGCACGTGTCAGCTCAATGAAAAGTGAAAAACACATGTCAATCTTTTGACTTGCCATTATCAACCTATTGCTTGTGTCGACCTTCCAACCACTTTCAAATGGTGGGCGTCCCATCCAGAATATACGTCTATTTTGGCCATATATGCGTGGAACCAAAGTAGGATTTCCTCTCTTATCTCAGGCATTTCTGAAGTCATTGGCTACCTATACATGTGATACTAGAAGCACGGAGCAAATTAGGAACAAGATTGAAGGACATGGTCTAGGGATCTGTAAGGGAATGAAATAACCAGTAACAACTACTGTAAACACAGTACATTGTAATAAGTTCATTATAATATATAATGAATCACCGCCAATTAATTATGCTACATAGTGATCCTTAACACGGAATGTTATGTCTATGAACGCCTAATAAATTTAAATTCATAACACCCACCTCATAAAACATCCCTGCAATTAACAGCCACAGTTGGGGAATATGTTTTGGCACCATATCCAGGTTGGCTTGTGGATACAATGAATCAATTAATTTATAATGCAGTTATTAATTATATTCAAACTAGTTCCGAGACCGTCAAAATGACGGAATAACATAATAGTGAAGTCTGCGCTGATCAACACTTGAATTGCATATAGTGGCCACCGGCACGTAAAAAACACTTGAATCCCCCCTGTAGAGGTGTGTATGTGTGTGTTTCTGGGCAGAGATATGAAACCGTGAGCCCCATTAGTGCAAGAATGGATGCAAAAAACTGCTTAGGAATATGGTGGCGCTGTATATACAGTACAAAAGGTAACAATGGTGTAGGTAGAGCGGCTTCGACTGCATTTAGAACTATACAGAAAGACATTTTTTCAATACCCATTCTTTAGTAATAGGGAGATCCAGTCACCTCACTAAATAACACTTAACTTTATCTCTAGAGATTGGAAATTGTATGTTACAAGTGCAAAGCTTTGATAGCTTCAGAACATAGCGGCGTAGAAAATGCCTGTAATACGGTACAACTAGTGTCAGTGTGGTTGGTTAATAAAACATAAGCCTCTTACTGCCGGAGGGGTCAGTGTATCCTTTATGGCTCTCGCTGCGTCTCCGTTCTGTTAACGAGAGGCATGTATGGAGGCAGCGGGGGGAATCTGAGCCTCACCGCATTATTGATAAAATTCTTTTTTTTTTTTTTACCACAAAAACTAGAAATCCTTTAGGAGAAACGGTTCCTAGCTCAAGAAACCATTTAATATAGCGAGAGAATGTTACTGCGGTGGACATTTATCTTTTTATTAAAGGTTTTGTTTTTAATCCATTTTTACCTCAGAGGCTCAGGCAGACATTGCGGCGGCCATCTTGAGTACAATGTGTGGGATGAATGACATGGAAAGAAAACCTCTCTCGCCTCAAAATAAAAAAGGGGGTCAAAATGGAGAAAGAAACTGTTAGTGTTTTTAAAGGAGCCCCGTCACCATTTTTCGGGCCAAATTAATGTTCGTGAGAATGCATCCTGTCGTTTTAGATGGCTCCAGTGACATTGGCCAGTTCCATCTCCATGAATTTCCTATTTATGTTAATCAGAGAGAGGCAAGCAGTAGATGGCCCAAGGAGAGCACCACTGGGGTTGTCATGAGAAATATCAGACCCTGTTTTAAAATGGGGAGAGGTCAAACCATAGTGTGAATTTTAGGTGCTATTGGTAGATGTTGCACTGTATTCATGGATGAGTGATCATCAGTCAGCAGATCAGATGCTTCAAACCATGGGCCAGATGCACTAAACTTCAAAAATGATAAAATGGAGAGTGATAAACAGCCAGCCAATCAGCTCCCACCTGCCATGTCACAGACTGTGTTTGAAAAATGTCAGGCAGGAGATGATTGGCTGGTGTTAGGAACCATGATTAATGGTTGGGTTTTGTTCTGTATTCTGTTCAGTTTGTGTTTGGCATTTGACTCTCTGTTGGCCTCCGGTGGACAGTCTGTGCCATTACAGCTCAAATCTTCTGGCTGATAGATAATGAGCTTGTTATTCCTGCTGGCAGGTTGGCTGGATATGTCACAGGTGTGCTAATCACCTGAACCCTTCTTAAGGCATTCTCCCCAGCAATGCAGGGCCGGTGATAGCTTCTAGTTTCCTGTTTGCAATTTCCTGTTCCTGAGAGCTGCAGTCTTTGGGCTTCCTGTTGGTCACCTGTCGGGTCATTGCTCCCTGTAGCTTGTCCTGGCTGCACTCCTGTCCTGGTCCTGTCAAGTGTCTTGTCCTGCTGCAGTCTGGGTTCAGTCACAGTCCAGCCTTGGTCCAGTCTCTATTCTGTCCTGGTCCCGTCCTGATCCAGTCCTGTCTTGGTCCCATCCTGATCCGGTCCTGGTCATGTCTCGGTCCAGCCGTCATCTGGCTGCTGTCTGTATCCAGTCCTGTCTTGGTCTGGTCTTGGTGCAGTCACTATCCACTCCTGGTCCTGTCTGGTTCCGGTTCCGTCTTGGTCAGCGAATTTCCATCCAGTCCTGCCAAGCCACCCATGGCGTGCACGTTATCATCCTGTGCTGCCGGAGGGTTCGGTCCGGTCATGTAAGTGCTCCTGTGGAGCCTGGTTCCTTATCTTTCTTTCCTGCAGGCAAGCTGCCCTTTATCCTAAGTTATTATTATTTTTGTCCTGGTCCAGCTCTCTGTGATTCGGCTGTGGGTTCATGCCTGTTTTGGGGTACCGTCGCTTTAAGTGTACTGATTTTGTGGGCGTGTATTTTGTTTGGTGGCACCCTGTCATTAGTTGGCCTGGTGCCTGTGACTTGGTCACACTTCGCCCGTCCTTGGCCTGGTGCCATTAGCCAGGGTGTCCTGTCCAGTTAGCGCTTGTAGTTAGATCTCCTCTTGGTCCTGTCTCCGGCGGTCGCCATAGACTTATCTTACCTTAAAACCTGGTTGGAGCGGGCTTAACTCGCTCCTTCGAACGCGGCGACTACAGGAGAAGCCTAATTATCCGCAGTCTACGGTCACCTGTCCGAAAAGGCCAATAGAGTCAGTGTAGGGTGCGCCGTGGCCGTCCTAAACAGCAGTCACGGCTGAGGGCACAGCCCACCACCATCGTCCACACATGCTTGTCATTGTACTCCAACGGTGGGTTCACACCCAGATCCATAACAGCTGGTTGTTTATCACTCTCTATTTATTACTTTTGAAGCTTAGTGCATCTGGCCCCATGCCTTGTAAATGACTGTCCCTTTAAAGAAAATGTCCGCCTTTGGTCAGCATTCCGCATGGCTGTCAAACTCACAACGCATTACAACCCACCCTTGGTTTCTGAAGAATGGTAGCTCCAACAAATGGCTGTCATATTGAGGTTTGGTGGATGGTTGTCTATGTACTAAGGCTTAGAGAGCGATAATGTGGACTGAGATAAAGTACCAAGCAATCAGCTCCTGATATTTTTCAAACACAACCTGTAAAATGGCAGTTGGGAGCTGATTGGCTGGTACTATGGGCCAGATTCTCTAAGCTTCAAAAGTTATAAAATGAAGAGTGATAAACAGCCAGCCAATCAGCTCCTACCTGCCTTGTCACAGACTGTGTTTGAAAAATGTCAGGCAGGAGCTGATTGGCTGGCTGTTTATCACTCTCCATTTTATCACTTTTGAAGCTTAGAGAATCTGGCTCATATCTCTCTCCAAAGCATAGTATATAGACCTCACTGTTTACATAGACAGATAGATAGTTCAAAGTAGCTGATTGTAGAAAGATGGATGACGTAATGTTAGCAACAACAGAGAACCTTGGAGTTACAGCTTCAGATGATATATACTGTATATTGGCAGTGGAGACAATTGGTCTGCAATGCCAGCAGAATACAGATGGGTTTATAGGTAGAGGTTTTATTAGCAGCAAGAGAGAGATTTTAGTGGCCATTATTGTCATCCTTAATGTCATTTAGGATGCTCCTTCTGGGAGGTGTGAGGCAGTGATGGGCATCATGAACAGTGTAATGGTTAGCATTACTGCCTCACAGCACTGAGGTCATGGGTTCCATTCCCACCATGACCCTAACTGTGCGGAGTTTGTATATTCTCCAAGTGCTTGCGTGGGTTTCCTCCGGGTACTCCAGTTTCCTCCCACAATCCAAAAATATACTGGTAGGCTAATTGGCTCACAACAAAAAATAACCCTATAATGTCTGTGTGTGCGTGTACATATGGTAGGGAATATAGATTGTAAGCTCCACTGGGGCGGGGACTGATGTGAATGTTCAACTATTCTCTGTACAGCGCTGCGGAATATGTATGCGCTATATAAGAAACTGTTAATAAAAAATCATTGGTGCCCCAGCCTCCATTATACAAAGCTGCCACCTGAAGAATTGCAAAGTGGGAGGAGCGACTTGATTCAGCACAAATGACATCATCAAACCCCAGGGTGACCTAAGAAACCTTGGCACACGGGAGACCGGCCTACTCTCTCGGGAGCCAGGGAGAGAGCCACCCCACCAAACATTGGTGGCTCACGGACTCTGTCAGAGGGTAGTTATGTCTATAGGTCACTGATACTAACACAGCTTGGATTCCAACTGTCTCCAGAAGGAAATGGATACATTGGAATAAAACGAGAAGTCTCCTAAAATGCTGTATGAGCCTCAAAACATATGAAAACACTTTAAGAGGGCAACATGTGCGTTTTATACCTCAGAGGCAGAGGTGACTGTACAGAAACATCCAGCGCAGAATCAAAAATATAAAAATAGGATTCCTAGAACAAGGGGTCAGACCTTAAAGTTGGAGAGAAGACATTTTCTTGCAGAGAAGGTGATATATAAAGGAACAGCCTGTCAGTCGTGGCGGCGTGGACTCCAGCAATAAAACATTACATAGCTATTACCAGAAATATAGAGGCAAAAATAAAACTATGGGGCATACGTTCTGAGGTAGGTGTGGGATACCATAAGTTGAACTCAGATTTTTTTTTAAAGCAGCAATCGCTTACACGCCTGGTTTTGCAAACTTGACAGACTGTTAGAGACTTTTCTTCAGTCAGATATAATATTTAATATTTTTGTTAGTAGAAAAAATAATTGTATTTACTTTGGCAGGTTTTTGTGCGTATTTTATAAAGATTTTCTAAAATCACCGAAAGAATCACGTGTCAAGTTACAGCAAAACGATAAGAGGACACAGGGTAATTCAGACGTGATCGCACGAATGCAAATTTGTACGGCGGAGGAATATCGCGTTATGCCTACAGCCTGTAGTATGCATGCGCGAGGCGTCCTACAATGAAATACTCCTACTTTTTCCATTTGCAAGCCGTTCACAGGGTGATTGACAGGAAATAGGCGTCTCTGGGTGGAAACCGGCCCTTTATATAAATTGAAGCGATGTGTTTATTGATGGAGTTTTCATTCGTACGATATATTAAAATATAACTTCTCACTCACACTTATGGCCCCCATACAATAGCAAGATTTGGGCCGATTTCACCAGATCCCGACGGATCGGGCTGAGAAGCCGGCCCAGACTGGATGTGTGTGACATCCCATCCGGCCCGATATGCGATCGGGTCAGAACCTGCACATAAAATGTATCAGATCGGACCCATAGTGCCTTGCTTTCTAGCACCCACGATGTATTGGGTCCGATCCGTAGGTGTGAGCCCGCTACAGTATGTGCAGGGGTGGGAAGCTGCAGCAGAATTGTAGAAAACATTTTTAAAAAAACTGTCTTAATTCTCTCAGCCAATCAGCAGCTGGTTAGTCTTTCGAAAATTCTACTGCCGCCCATCACCTGCCGCTGCCCGCCTCGCAAATCACCAGTGTGGATGCCTGGCTCTCCTGCTCCCCGCCGCTGCTACAGCTCCCGGGTGAGCTCAGATGGAATTTGGCCCAACTTGTCCTTAGGACAAGTCGCTCTAGTGCATAGGGGCCTTTAGGAGGAGATCTAACAAACCTTTTAGGGGCTCATTTATCATTGATCGCATTGGGGCGGAATATTACCGCCAGGATATCACCTAAATGTATCACCTGCCAGGCTCAGGGCCCCGAAAAGATCCCATTCCTGCGATGTCCTGAACCGGGTGGTGGGGGGTCTGCGCATGCACAGTTAGCGTTGACCCCCCGCCGACCGCACTGCCCTGGTACCAGTGCAATCCCATAGCCCATAGGCTACAATGGGCTATCGTCAACTCAGAATGGCGATAGCCTAGGGATTCGAAGCCGGGCTGCCCGATGTTGATACATCGTGCAGCTTTGCAACCCCCATAGAAACCTATGGGGGAAGCGGCTGGCAGCAATGCAGGGGGGATCGCAGCAGAGATCGGAGATTTCTGCTACGGTCTCCCTTTGGTACATTGGGTTGATACTTAATATTTGCGGCTAGCCCCTGAAAACTTTTTTTGTTTTTGTTTTCGGAGATTTAGCAGCAAATATTGCTTGATAAATGTGTCCCTTAGAGAGGACAAGTGGAGAAGTTGCCTGTTAAAACTCAGAATACATCTATCATTTTCTAGAATGTGATAAACAAATGGTAGCTGGAATCTCATTGGTTAAATAGGGCAATGCCTCCACTTGCCCAGAATTCAATATCATGTTGGCCCTCACTGTCTGTTCAAGGGGTAGAAGTATGGGAAGATAGGTATTTTGGATACAGCTTCACATAGGGGGTTATTCTAGTTCATTCGCAAAGGCACAATCAATCTCTTATGGACAAAACCATGTGCACTGCAGGTGGGGCAGATGTAACATGTGCAGAGAGAGTTAGATTTGGGTGGGGTGTGTACTTCAAACTGATATCTATATTGCAATGTAAAAATAAAGCAGTCAGTATTTACCCTGCACAGAAACCACAAAACACCCAAATCTAACTCACTCTGCACATGTTACATCAGCCCCACCTGCAGTGCAGCATGGTTTTGTCCGATTAGAGAGTGATTGTGCTTTTGCCAGTGAACTAGAATAACCCCCATAGTACATAACTGCTTATGTTTAGATTTACGGAGGGACTAAAATTCGAACGTCCTCTTTAAGCCCAAAAAGACTCTGTACTATTTTTTTTTTTTTAGTTGGATGGAAATTAGAGCAAAATGAAAGTGTTTCTGCTTTATGTAAATGGAACCTGATTTATTAAATAATGGCGTACATATTTGGGACACATTTGTCACATTGCAAGACAAGAGATCTATAGATGTTCATTAATATCTGGCTGCATTTTAATACACCGCCCGTCCTCAGACAGACTGTTTGGATGACAAAATAAATAGCCGGGGTCTCCTATGGCTATTTTGCGGAAAATTGTTTTTAATTAACTATTTACTCTCATTTATATTAATTTCATCCTCAGCGCCACAAGCTACCAATTAATTATGAAGAAAGGTAGAGGAGAAAACTTTTCCTGTAGTTGGAAAGGCTGAGTTATTATCATTGCACAGCGGCACAATACGGTCTGCAGGAAATCAGGCGCAGGATTGATACGCTTTGTTATTCATGACTTTGTATTATAAGTGCAGCCAAGGTGCCAGCTTTCCATTTTCCATATAAAATATGTCATCTCCATGGCTCGTACTACTTCTCGCGCTGGCCCAGCATCAGAACGATTGCCATATGCTGGAAGTATAGGAGCACCTACTTTTTTTTGGAAGTCTACCGGACATTCCGGGAGTCAGTAAGTGTGGCATAGCTATAGCATACGTTCCATATGTGCCAGGTTCTAATATGGCAATAACGTACATCCCAACGCAGAGCTTCTGTGACACGGGTGCCTGAAAAGGGGGCGTGGCTGCAGCAAAAGGAGGCAGAGACACGCCTACTGTTTTGGTCACTGTGTGGGCATCATCAGCGTTAAGTGAGCGGCTGGCCATGTCCTCGTTCCCTTTTAAGTAGACGCTGTGCTCATAGCATCTATTAAATGCTGTTCTGCTAAGCAGAGCATCAATTGATAGGGGGACTACCAACTGCCCCCCCACCGTGGGACACCACGGCAGAGGCTAAATGGGCGGAAGGTGCCAACTCCTCCCACACTTAGGCCACGCCACCAAAATTTTACCAGGGCCCGGCATTCCTCTCGGCTGCCCTGTGTGAAGGTTACATCTTATAGCATGATATGGGAATGTCTCGTCCTATGCTTTTTTTTGCAATGCGTTTCGACCCTTTTAGTTACACTTTTGCAGAGAAGAAAATGTATTACGTTAAACAGACGGGTAATTTACGTTTTATTTCCTGAAAGGGATTGCCCTGAAGTGATGTATGTTGGGCTCTATGCAGATCTACACCCATCCTTAGATCTAGTGCCATCCGTTCTCCCTTAAATAATTATCTATCAACTACACATTGACAGGATGACCATTTAGTGAGTTCAATGATCAGCCTATCCACTCTGCGGCCATCCTGTGGTGCCTGTGATGTCACCAGTTCCCAGAGCACTGATAGGCTGCCTTTTCATCAATATGTATTGATCCGTCAAAATGGCTTCCTCCACTTTGGACAGGTGACAGAGGCATTTGAGCATACATGAAAGTGCAACTCTCAGCGATGATCGGTGCGATTGTCCTGACACTTGATGGCATCATTACTCGTGTTGCTTCTCAGTTAAGGAACATCCCATGAGTGCGCGGTTACTCTGGGCTTAGATACCGGCATTTGATTAATGTAATATAAACATAAAGTAATGGAAAGGCCATTACATCAGACTGAGCTTCACACAACAGCCCCCCACCACACATATATTTAAGTCAGTCATGCTTTTCTTACATGAATGGTATTTTCAACAAATTATCTAGATGTCTAATGAGGCAATAAATTCTCATTATAATATAATTTAACGTAACGCATGAGTGGTAAACAGGATATTAATAGGCACTTTCTCATTAGCCATGATTGGGATTAGCAGTGGTGATAGTAATGTTTGGAGATTTGTCTATTCCTGCACTGGGAAGTGGAAGACATGACAAATGCTGAACTGTATACTGGGCTCCCTTCAGTGCATTTTATATTCTCTTAATTAGCGGCCTGCCATACTGTAATGTAAACTCTTCATTGTACGGATCGCCCTGGAGTTGAACCTGTGACATCTGTGATTCGGTGCGGGGCTGTCACTTAACCTCTAACACTGTATGAATAAAGTTATGCTTGTGTCTATAAAGAAGTTTGGTGGAGTGGTCAAATAAATCCTAGGCTGCCCTACGTCACATGCGCTATGCACACATGGGGCACTCAGGACAGACAGTATCAGAAGGGTGGCGGGAAGGTGGTGGGCGTGGCTAGTAGTGTGTGCAAAAATGGTCCGTTTGTGGGAGTGTTATAGGAGTGTTGTGGGGGTGTTTGTGCAATTGGTCGCAGGCATAGGAGGTCATGGTCAGATGGGGAAACTACAATGGCCATCAGGCTGGTGCAGGTTTCCATAGTGGGACCAATGGTGGCGTAAAAGGACAATCCAGTCGATATTACAGCATGCATGGTTGCACAGTGGGGGCCTCTCCCAACTTGCACAGTCTGCCTGGTCCCTTATATTGTGTGCTGCAGTACCACTGATTTCCGGTCCTGGTCATGTCACCCTTGCTGGCTATCGTTAAAATTCAAGAGAGTTTAAGGGTTGAAGAGCAAATCTGTGCCTCACCAGCTATTGTAATGCCACAAATAGCAGTACACTCTGTAGCTCTTCAGCTGTTGTGAAGCCACTAGTCTCACTGCTGTGCCATACCGGAACCTCCACAGCAACTCAACAGACACAGGATGCATAATGTACAATGTGTAGAGGATGAAGCAGAGAATCTGTACACACCTGCAGAGGCCTTACAACTATGAACAGTCTAGTTCAGGCATGTCCAACCTGCGGCCCTCCAGATGTGCTAAAACTACACATCCCAGCATGCCTTGCCACAATTTGGCTATTAGGGAATGCTAAAATGATGGCAATGCATGCTGGGATGTGTAGTTTTAGCACATCTGGAGGGCCGCAGGTTGGACATGCCTGGTCTAGTTAGTAGACCAGTGGAGTTAAGCAGGTACACCCCTACTCACTGTTACACACACTGGTTGATAGAGCGGAGCTTAAGCAGAGCAGGGTGTCATACAGGACACCACCTGGTAAGTTTTTGTAGGTACTGGGTTACAATGCAGGATGCTGTAACAGTGTCTATGTCGCAGGTAAATGTAGGTTTTACTATGGCTAAGTGGAAGACTACTGTCCCCCCAACATGGCGCTCTAACTCAGTCACTAAATAGCTCTGCACATGGTTAGAGGTAGCCTTGGCGGCCATGTTGGTACAGGGAATGAAACTTCCCTGAAACTGTATGTGCAATAGCCCAATCCACTTTTAACAAAAACATTCCCAATAAGTGTTACTAAATATCTGACCAACTTACTAAAGTAGGGATCTCAAGAACCTTGACTCTTATACAAAAGCACAAACCTCCCATGGATGGGTTCCAAATGACGATGTTTAGGTCTTACATTCAAACTGTATTTTGTAGTCTATGAGGGCAGTGTAGGATAAGGATAACCAATAACATTACTACATAGAAACACCAACACTTATAGCAATAGGCAGAACTAGAAATATGTATTGATGACAAAACCTTTGGTACTTGTTTCCTAGCACGGCCACACCGATTTGTATCGGGGTGATCGGGTCAGAAAAATCGCGTCGCTCGCATCGCGTGCGATGCGACCGACGCGATCGACCCGATTTTTACATTGAATCAAATGTGAATAGGGCCCCTGGGACCCTATTTTACATTGGATTCAATGTAAAGTAGTCCCCAGACCCCAAATTTTACCCCCTCAACGGCACCCCATGATTGACGCCAACCCGAAGCGTGGCGAGCGTAGCGAGCCCGCGAGGGGCGGCGGTACGCGTCCGCCGACCTTTTCATACCCCTACTATCCACGTCGGCGTGGAGTTGAGAATATAAAGTGTGTCGAGCGCAGCGAGCCCCGCGAGGGGACGCGTATAACTTCACAGGTATACGCGTCCCCTCGCGGGGCTCGCTGCGCTCACCACACTTTATATTCTCAACTCCATGCCGACGTGGATAGTAGGGGTATGAAAAGGTCGGAGGACGCGCACCGGCTCCCCTCGCGGCGAGCGCTCGGGTTGGCGTCAATCGTGGGGTGACGCTCACAATGGGGTTGTTTAACTTTTTAACGATGACGGGGCCATATACAATGTGAAATGGGTCATATTGGCCCATTTCACATTGTTTGCTATGTAAAATGGACTTAATCAAGTCCATCTCATCTTGTGCCATTATAATGCTCCCGATTTGCCATTATAATGCTCCCGATTTCAATGTTAAAAATATTTTAACATCAGTCGCGTCGCGGGCCATGTTAATGCACGCGACCGACGCGATGGTCCCGATTTTGCCTTTGCCGGCAAAATGGACCTGATTTCAAAGGAAATCTGGTCCATCGCGTACCTTAACTTTAAGGTACACGATGGACAAGATTGTGGCCGTGCTAGGAAACAAGTACCAAACCTTTACACCAGGCAAAAGCAATGGCTCCTAAGAGGAGATGCAGCTATTTCTGCCTAGGCGGCATCTCTATGATGTTTCCTATTCTATGGGCATACCCATCCTGTACTCTATTTGCACATACTTACCCCAGATTAGATTGCAAGTACCAGGTTCTACAAACTGCACATAGGCTTCCAGGGGCGCAGAGCACATTGTATATGTCTCAGGGACTTACGACTGATATCTAACGCTAATGTAAGAATCTATAGAGCTAATGTGGTGGTTTGTGCGTCTTCCTAATGGAGACCCACGCCACCCATTCATTTTAAGTCAAGTGGCGTAACTATCATCCTTAGTGATTATTAGATTACACAGGTCAACCAATGAATTTCTGTGTTGGCAAAGGATGATCTCCACTAAGGGGTTTATTTACGATGGGAGTTCTATTGAAGATGGAAGGTTATCCATAGCAACTAGGGTGGCCAATCCTGGGATCGGTATATGCGGGATCCCGGGATTTGGCCCCAAAACGTCCGGGATTTCAATCCCGGGATTGGAGTGTCCAATCCCGGGATTTTGGGATTAGACGGCATATGCGCAGTCTAATGCCGGGCAGCGTCTGATCACAGATCAGACGCTGCCCGGTTGTTCCTGACCCGGCGTGCGGCCTGCGCAGCGTGACCTAAGACCAAATAGCTAGGTGAAATGTTAGATGTCACAACCACCATGGCTGTCACCCAAGTCCCCTGTGCTGTGCCCAGCCCTAGGTCCTCTATCAGCATGTCTCACACTCTGGCGCTCACTTCTGCTCTTGTTCCTTGTCTTGGTGGGGTACATGTTCCCGCACTGTCACCGCGTGGTGACAGTGGTACTGTGTGCTCCGATGCCATGCAGATCATGAGTGGCGTGAGACATGAACCACCATGTGTGTTTGTGCCTGGTTAGGCCTCTGACTGAACGCCGGCAACTGTGCAGCTGCGCACATTCATTGCCGCCTGGATTCTGTCGCCTCTGTTGGCGGCCGCCATCTTTCTGGATTCCTCAGCGTGTACTGTGCGGTTCCGCCTCTCCTGTCAAACAGCTATCCAATAGCCGCGCAGCTCACTCCTTAAGTACTGACTGGCCGGGCAAGACCGGCAGTTAGTACAATGATGTCTATGCCTAAGCATCATTGATCTCTCCTGGCTCTGTACTACTCACTACAATCCTGTGCCTCCGGTGAAGGGTTCTACTCCTGCTGATCGTCTCACTGCTCTCCCTGTGCACCACGGAACCTGCTGCCGCCAATATGGACTGGATAAGGTTAGCCTCCCAAAGGGGTATTATCTTTATCCTCATTCCCGACGGTTATTATCCTACGATCCAATCCAGCAAGGACAACAGACTTCTTCATTTATTCTTTATTCAATCCTCATCCAATCATCTCATTATTCTTCAATCATCCAATCCTTCAACCAATCTTCCAATCCTTCAACCAATCTTCCAATCCTTCAACCAATCATCCAATCCTTCAACCAATCTTCCAATCCTTTAACCAATCATCCAATCTTCCAACCAATCATCCAATCTTCCAACCAAACACCCAATCCTTCAGCCAATTCTTCAATTATTCAACCAATCCTCCAATATTCTTCCCAACTACCAAGCACCTTCATATTCTACAATAAAGTATTGTATTATTGACTTTTATTATCGCATAACTTACAGTATACTATTTGTGCCATTATGTACTACTTGTACCGCAGTATCTTTATTAAACCAGATTAATTTTATCTCATTGTTTCACTCCCTTCTGTCGTTGATGCAACAACCTTATATTAAAGCACCCAGCCTCCGTTACACTCCAGCTGGTGCTTCACGAAACGTGACATTAGGTCACCGGGTAAGAAATGAACATATTACTGCATATTATAAAATAGTAATTTACTACTTTACTCTGATTTTCAGACTTGTTCGTAGAGCAACGAATTCGGCCCCTCGATATTGGGGGTTTGTGCATGGGTGGTAATGCGCATCCTCAGACCCCCGCGGCAAGCGCATTCGGCAAGATCTTCAATTTCCGAATCTCTGTGCGGGCGCTTGCGATGGAACGTATAAGTGTACACATCTGCCCGCGGTGCAGCGAGGGGACTCGGGCGGCAGGGGGGCATGCATGTGTTGGGGTGGAGTTAACCTGCTCACTAGGCTCCACATAAACGCAGTCTAGCGAGCAGATCGGCTATGTCATTCTGAATGAAGAGCGTATCCATGATATTGCAATCTCCACTTTTTTTATCAACACAGGGAACATAATTTAATTAAGTCACATTCCATGCTAGAGAGGATACGGCACGCAGGACTGGCCCGTACATCAGATAAATGTCATTGTGCTGAGGTCTAGCTGTTATATCTCAGAAACAGGAACAAATGTTAGAATATTTAGGAACAACTAGATATGGATGGAAATGTACCTAGCACCCCTTACTGAGGGTGAGGTGTACTTTTGGGGCCTACACACTGGGCGATTTCAGGGCATTTTCTAAGCAATCTAACTAGATCTAAATGCCCTCAGAAAATGCCCCTATATCGCTCTGTGTGCAGGAGCCATAGCGATAACGTGTGTCCCTATCGGTCAGGGCCAGTGTTCTCAACGGAGAACACTAACCCTGACAGATGGCTCAGCTCACAGCGCTGACACCTCGCTGTGCAGAACTGTGTGCTGAGTGATCTTGCTGAGCATTTTGAGTGCCCTGCCCGGGGTGCACTTGCTGAAAGGACTTGAAGGCGGAGCATTTAACTCCCCCATGGCAACGAGCATGTGATCCCCCATGGCAATGAGCATTTAACTCTCCCTGGCATCAAGCATGTAATCCCGTGGCAATGAGCATTTAACTCCAGCTGGCAGCATGCATGTAATCCCCAGTGGAAACAAGCATTTAATACTCCTTGGCAAAGAGCATTTAACTCCACCTGGCAACGAGCATGTAATCCCCTGTTGCAACAAACATGAAACCCCTGGCAAGGAGCATGTAATCTGGCAAAAGCATGTAACCCATGTGCCCAAAGCATGGCGGGCACAGTGAGGGGACACAGTGCACGATACAGTGTCCATTAAAACTATGTCATCATTCGAACCAAAAAAACATGACCTTTGTACTGTCGACCTTTTGACCCTGCTGACCTTAGGCATGTTGACCTTCTGTCTGTGTCAACCTAAGGCCTGTCGACCTTCAGTGGTTGACCCAATGTATGTCAACCTTAAGTTGGTTGACCCAATAATCAATACCCCCATAATTATGTAAGGAGCATTACAGTGTGTGGTATAATGTGTAATGGGCATTACGGTGTGTGGTATAATGTGTAATGGGCATTATGGCATGTGGTATAATATGTAATGGGCATTATGGTGTGTGGCATAATGTGTAATGGGCATTATGGTTGACATTTTTGAAAGCTGAAAGCATGGGCTGTTGCGCCTCTCAGACATTTTCTCTGTGCTGGACTACTGGCTACACACTGTGCAACCGCTGCTGAAGCCTGCAGTCTGACTCCGCATGCGCAAGTCCTTTTGTATTGGTGGTGGGTCCTGCTCAGCTCTTCCTGTGTTGGGACCAGGTTTACAAGGCCATACCCCTTCCAGCTAGGCCCCACACATTCTTTATTCCCATGGATGAGGGTGGGGTCTCATTTTTTCCTGTTCGCACTGGGAGCCAAATAGGTTAGAAACGGCCCTGCATGTGGTGGCCATTCTGTGGTAACTTGCCGAGGTCCTATAATCAGATATATTATCCAAAGGGGTCGCAGAGCAAAATAGTTTGATAGAACCTGCAGCAGACAATATGGAAGAGGAATTATTGTGTTTGCAGTGTGACATATGTGCATGTGTCGGAGTTATGTCTTGGATGTCACATGCATCGGAGATACTGTGTATTGGATGTGAGGAACAAAGGACAGTTTTGAGTCAAGAATGACAGCGAGAATGAAGAGTAGGCTTATTATCATGTTATCAAGTTATATCAACATATATATATATATATATAGAGCTGTCAGGCAGTGAGGCAGCGTATACTGACGGGCTTGCAAATTAGTAGTTGATGTGGTGACAGACTGAGTATGAGGTGGCAGAAGGACATCCATGTTGAAATGGATGATAGGTCAAAGCAACAAAATAGTTAATGTTAGCTAATTCCAAAAAGGTTTGGTAAAAGGTGCACCTACAAGATCATAAAGTAGGGATGCCCATTGGTGGGTTATCCATCGATAGTCACCATCGATGATACCATTGATGGATAACTTTGATGGTGTGAAACCATCTGCAAGGTAACCGCATGGTTTCACCCACTGATGGTCACCCCTGCTTGAGTGTCAAACAGACCCTGGAGGCAGGGCTTTGGATCTGTCAGGGGAGGAGCTGGGCTCTGCATCCCGACACTTTGGATCAAGGGAAAAAAATCGGTAGCTCTGTATCATCGATGTTGCGATACCATCTGGTTATCCACTATCAATGGTAAAAGTAGTTACCATTGCTAATTAACCATCAATAACTTCAAACCATCAATAGTTGATGGCCATCCCTATCATAAAGTCAAGATTCTGGGCCAGGTGTATTAAGCTTGAAAAGTGATAAAATGGAGAGTGATTAACCACCAGCCAATCAGCTCCCAACCATGCTACAGACTGGGTTTGACAAATGACAGTTAGGTGCTGATTGGGTGGTTTATCACTTTTCGAGGCTAAGTACATCGCGCCCTCGGTGAGTATGATGAGGCTTGGTTCAGTTCTAGAGGATAAATTGGTTGAGGAGAGATTGTAGGTACGGCGTAAGACGGGAAAACCACGTTAGTAAAATGGCCATCATGATGAGTGGAAGAGTCCGACCAAAGGGAGGAGGCGAGAGAATAGTGGGGGCCAGCTGGTAGGCTAAAACCATCCATAATGACATTGGGGATATCAGTGGATAAGGCTTGAGGTGGCCCAGCTGAAAAACATTCAAGTAGTGTGTAGGGGGGGGGGGGGGGGGGGGGGGGATCTGGGCCACCATACCCGGCTGCCCTGTTATTAATCCTGTACTGAGTGCGTATATAGCATAATCCTGACTATGGTCCCCCTGGAGATCAGAGGAACCAGTGGCATCCATTTTATATGACTGCTTGGAACCAGGAACATCACTGAGAGACTACTTGACTATTATTCCCGGGGGCTAACTTAAAATCTGTAGGAACATCTAGGTGCTATATATCGGTCTGGGTTTTCTGTGGCCATTGCTGACTTTTGGGTATTTCATTATGTTTATCTAGTTAAAACAAGGATTTACATACAGCATGTAATACTTCAAGAGGTGTATAACGTATTATAGTATAGATCTTTCTCTACGGACAGAATGCAGACAGTGGCATCCCGACAGTCAGAATCCCGACGGTAAGTACCGGAGTTAGGGTTTAGTTTAGGGTTAGGCACTAGGGGAGGCTCCGAGTTAGGGTGCGTGTGTGTCGGGGCAGTTAGGGTTAGGCTGCAGGTAGGTGGGCAGTTGGGGTTAGGCTGTGGGAGGAGTGGGTTACACTGTAGGAGGGGTGGGGGAGGGATAAAATTAAGGAGGCCAATTTTTCAATCCAGGGTTTGGCCTCCTGATATGCCCACTGCTGCATCTGTTACCTGTCTGGCTACAGGAGAGGTGGGAGAGCAGGAGCAGGTAAACAGCGGGCAGCTGGGCAAGGTGACTCCAGGCACACTCGGAGGGTGGGAGATGAGGCGAGGTGACTGTGGGCAGACTCGGGGGGCCGGGGAGGAGGCGTGTTAGTCCAGGCAGACGCGGTGGTGTGGGAACCCCGGTGTGTGGCTAAACAGCATGACCTCTACAGCCATACAACCTTGTTGCCAGGCAGCACCTGAGCTGTTTGTGCTCAGCACTGCACGGTAGAAGGTGATCAAATGTGCATGGGCATTTTGGTCCCGTAATCTTGAGGATTTGAGCCTCCAATCCTGGGATTCAAATCCCGGCCAAAAATGCCCTAAATACCGGGATCCTGCAGATCTTGACCCCGGGATTGGCATCCCCAGATAAAATACTCACCAGGACCCATCATTATTTGGAACGTTGGGAAGACCACACAGGGAGTGGACATTAATGCATACCTCCCAACATTTATATTTGATAAATCGGGATTCTCACACGGCCTATTTCTTAGGGGCATGGCCTTGCGGGGAAGCCCAGCGCTGTGTAAGCTGCTGCCCATGCCCACAGCCCCTCTTCTGCACAGCGTCTATTCCCCGCTCTGCAGGAAGGACTCCCAAATGCCCCCTCACCTCGGGACACGTGGGACTGTCCCAAAAAAACAGGACAGTAGTGCGAAAAGCAGTACAGTTGGGAGGTATATTATGGTGTGTACACAGGCTTCAATTTTGACATTTTTTGTAATAATGGTTTGAGTCTAGACTCTGTGGCGCTGAACTTAGTATCTGCAGCACTAGTCACTAGAGTTACTCCCTTAGTAACTAGAAATAGCGTATGTGGTTACAATAAGTGAGTGACTTTGTGCGCTGACACCTTCCTTCTGAAACCGTAACCGTGAGGCGTGAAAACACCTCTCCTATTTAAGTGAAAACACACGTGGATGTATACAAAAAAAACGTTACTCTCCTTCTCTTACGTGTCTTCACCTCATCAGAGGCTCTCCATTATTGTAAATATGATGGAGACATAGAAAAATGGAAATCCGAAATAGTGTAATATTGTAGGGATAGACAAATTGATTCAACAATAGGGTAATACACAATTTTGAAAAAGACAAGGGGTAATTCAAAAATAAAAAGACCACTGAACTGTGTCACGTAATATTAAAATTGGAGGTTTACCAGATTGCGATGATAAAAACGCCTGTAGATAGATCTTTTTATCTTTAAGGTGCTACTGGTTTTCCGGATAAACCAGGCCTTCAGGTGTTTCCAAGATCGACAATGCTGGGTCCCCCTCCAGAAAGTTTCCAGGCTACTGCAACGCGTATCGGAACTACCTTGTTCCTTTCTCAGGCAGTATCCTGGAAATGAATCCTCTGGTGATATATACCCTTTCTATAGTTCACTTCCGGGTCAAACAGACAAAACCATAATCTCCAATAAACACATATATAACTGGAGTTTTCCCCATTCAATAACTTAAAAACCTTTATAGACAAAGTCCCGCAGTAAATATCTAATAGATGCATCTTAAGATTTGTCCAAAATATGCTCCTAAAACTGGAAAACGGAGATCGGGGCATATGGACTGCAAACTCAGTCTCCCGTGGAACGCACGGCCATCTTTTCGGAAGCCGGAAGTCGTCATATATAACTCCAGTTATATATGTGTTTATTGGAGATTATGGTTTTGTCTGTTTGACCCGGAAGTGAACTATAGGAGGGGTATATATATCACCAGAGGATTCATTTCCAGGATACTGCCTGAGGAAGGAACAAGGTAGTTCCGATACGCGTTGCAGTAGCCTGGAAACTTTCTGGAGGGGGACCCAGCATTGTCGATCTTGGAGACACCTGAAGGCCTGGTTTATCCGGAAAACCATTAGCACCTTAAAGATAAAAAGATCTATCTACAGGCGTTTTTATATGGTAAACCTCCAATTTTAATATTACGTGACACAGTTCAGTGGTCTTTTTATTTTTGAATTACCCCTTGTCTTTTTCAAAATTGTGTATTACCCTATTGTTGAATCAATTTGTCTATCCCTACAATATTACACTATTTCGGATTTCCATTTTTCTACTTCTCCATCATATTTACAATAATGGAGAGCCTCTGATGAGGTGAAGACACGTAAGAGAAGGAGAGTAACGTTTTTTTATATACATCCACGTGTGTTTTCACGCCTCACGGTTACGGTTTCAGAAGGAAGGTGTCAGCGCACAAAGTCACTCACTATTGTAACCATATTCGATTTTGACATGTTTTTGATTTTGCAGCTTTTTAAGACTCATTCAATCCGCACTCCCGTTTTCTCTATATCGAATAGAAAAATAGATTGTACAGTAGAGTACTCTGCTTTTCGATACGATTTCGATCCACATCATCCAGTCACACCCCGGCTGCCCATTTTCTTCATTCACTGGAGCTGCAGACACAAGACGCGTCACTGCAGAGCGGAGGAAACCAACAACTTAACTCTGATGTTTTATTGTAAAACAATCCTGTAATTTCCAAACACAGGGCCAGATGCACTAAGCTTCAAAATGTGGTAAAATGGAGAGTGATAAACAATCAACCAATCAGCTCCTGTCTGACATTTTTCAAACCCAGTCTGTGACATGGCAGGTAGGAGCTGATTGGCTGGCTGTTTATCACTCTCCATTTTATCAATTTTTGAAGCTAAGTGCATCTGGCCCACAATATGTAACACATGGTTGCCTACCTGACCCTCTCCTTCAGGGAGAAAATGCTCTGTTCCTGCACTTCCCTGGTAATGTATGATTGCCATCACCTGTGGGGAGCTAGGTAATTGATAAGAAAGGTGTCACCACAGGTGATGGCAATTATACATTACCAGGGAAGCCCAGGAACAGAGCATTTTCTCCCTCACGTAGAGGGTCAGGTAGGCAACCATGTACCGTAACTTGACAGCAAGCAACGGACTCCCTGGCACTTTATCTCTCTCTCCACTTTCTCTCTCTCTCTTTCTCCAATGATTGATACAAATTCCCTGTTCTTTATGGAGAAAGTACACAGGTCACACTCCAGTTACCTCGGATGCAGTTAGTGCCTCCCTTGCTATCTGTGGGTACAGATATACATCAATCATAATTTACTTTCAGCAAACATTTCTTATGAAGGCTGACAAATGCAGAACGCACAACAATGTCTGTATCTTTGCTGTGTGCCATGTCAGACACCAGAATACAGTGTCACTGCTTGCAGATGGCCTCCTCCGCCTCCTTGTGGTGCACTTTGGATTTGCAGCATTAATTAGTTTAGTCAGTTTCAATGCACCCTTTACATCAGGGATGGGGAACCTTCGGCCCTCCAGCTGTTGTTGAACTACACATCCCAGAATGCTTTGCTACAGTGTTAGCATGGCCAAACAGCAAAACTATAGCAGTGCATGCTGGGATGTGTAGTTCAGCAACAGTTGGTGGGCCAAAGGTTCCCCGTCCCTGCTTTACATTGAGCAGGCTGTAAAATAACAGCTGTGTGCCCCATATATCCTGATGCACTAATCAAAATGATGTCAACATAAAATGCGGATGACATCACAAAAAGGTCTTTTACAGTATTTTTATACCACACCCCGGATACACAGCCTGGAACCAGTGTAACATCACCGATTTTTACATATTTTCCTATGAACACCTTTTTCTCCATAGCTAGAATCCTGCAATAATTTGAATTATTAATGTTTAGGAGCCAATGAACACATCTTTAATACTAATACATCCCCTCAGCCCCCCCATACACTGCTTTCGGGCATCGCAGCAGCAGCATCACCTCACATTGGGCTCTCCCAGAATCCTTTGCAGCTGTAGCAAGTAAAGGCACAAAGGCCTGCATAGTTCAGCCATCATTAATTATAGAGCAGATCGGAGGTTCTACTGTAGCCCCTTCTGACACTGAGTTCTGCATTTGTGGAAGTTTGCTTATTAAAATCCTCGAGGCTACGATAAGGGTGGATTCTGAAGTAAAACGCTGGTATAGGTAGTTGGGTGCTATTAATAATACCATTGCTGTGAGTCACTGACCAGCACAACAGACTGAGTTTGCAGCTGAAGAGGTCAGTACGAGAGCAGGAGTAACATTAACAGAATAATAAGTATTTAATGAAATCTTCCCAGCCTGTTGTTCAGCCCAGATGTTCCGATAGTGATCATGACACAGTCATTACATGCAGCATAGCAGGGTCTTGTATCCTCCAGTCCAATCTCATGGGGCTACACACGGGGTGACTTCAAATGCCTCTACATCGCTCAGGACAATATTCTGGTGCGTTCGCACGGAGTGTGCACCTTCCACATCTTTCGCATACTGTGCACAACATAAACATTTACATCCAAAATGGCTGATTTCTGACAGGAACCAGTGACACGTAATTTGGGGTGCATTTAATCCCCAGTGGATCCTTCTTGGGATGGCCATCGACCATCGATGACTCGAACTCATCGATGGTTCATGGCCGATTCCGAATACTTTTGCCATCGATGAGGGAGAACCAGATGGTTTCCCTCCATCGATGGAACAGCAAAACAATGTGTTTTTTTTTTTTTACAAAGTGCCGGGAAATCGAGCATAGCTCCGCCCCCGACACCCGTGATGCCCCGCCTCAGTATTTTGATTGGCCCACAGGCCAAGCAATCAAACACAATGGATGACCATCGATATCTAAAAATATTGATGGTCATTCATTGCATAGTTTAGCACTATCGATGGCCAGTTGCAGAATTGCCATCGATGGCGATGGTAACGATGGCCATCCCTAGATCCTTTGTGCTCCTTTATGTCCTGTAGTAGGCCCTGCCAATGTACATTACTCCCCTGGTGTGTCCTTTACGCCCCATTTCTGCCCCTGAATCCATTGACAAACTTCTGATCCTTAGCCGGACACTACTACTACTACTTGCTTTATTCATTCCCAAATTGATTTTTGCTATTATGCTGCTTTACCTGTTAATGGCGTACAATTTTATTTCCGGCGCCTACCAGAGCATTCACGCACCTCCTCCGCTTGCACCTCCTATTGATATTTTATTATGTATTTATATGTATACAATGCCACCCTTTCCTATTTGTGACAATTTTCTGCTTTATACTTTTTAGATACTAGAAGTATCATTGGAAGAACACATGAAATACAAAGTAAATCGCTGAGCGCTGCGGCTCTAGGACACTTTAGTGGTAAATAATGGAAAAATATATATTTTTTCGCAAATCACATATTTCTTTAAGCAAAACAAGCTCAGGCTTTCAAGTGAACCTGCCATGCAAAACACAGTGTTCCATTTCTTTAGAGAACAGAAATGAAAGCCAAATAAAACTGTAATTTTCTTCCCCAAATACAGGAGCACTAGACCAAGATAACTGCAGGCACGCGCCGTTGTAAAGCTCTCACCTAGCTGCATTCAAATGAAGGCATCACAGCAACGACGTACGGGGGGCAAAGACAGAGAAGACCCCTTGATTTACCAACAATAAAAACGTTACTATTGAATTTATCCAGCCCCCTCGTTCCCGATAAGAATACTTTGGTGTGGGTACCGCTAGGATCAGCACATCAATAACTTTTCAGTGCCTTTGGCGGAATACGAAACATGCCTGGTTTTGGATGTGAAAGAATTACCGTTACCGGTATATCAAGTCCAGTGGAAGAAAGCACTGAAGACGTAGCAACTTTGAATAGTGCTGCACTGTATAGTAAATATACAAGTTAGATGTGAGGAAGTTATTGACTGCGCCTCTGCTACACAGGTGATGTTAGTAACGGGGTCATTGGTGATTGACAGAGGAAGAGAAATGCAACCTATAGTAGACTACATGAACTTTTTTTTTTTAAGCTGATTTTATGGCGGCTGATGGGTGATTCACTAGTGATCGGACAGGGCCGAATTCCAATGGTGCATATTTGCCCATGTGCAGACCCTCTGTGTGGGGCGGGCGGGGGCGGACACTGGCCTGTGTACACATGAAAATCCTGGGCATTCCCCTGGCAACAAGCATGTAACCCCATGGCGATGAGCACAACACCCCTGGCATCTAGCAGGAAACCCCTGGCAAGAAGCACATAACTCCTGACAATGAGAAAGTAATCCCTGGCAATGATCATGAAACTCCTGGCAATGAGCACAAAACCGCTGGCAATAAGCACGTAAATGATGGCAATGAGCAGGTAGTCCCTGGCAATGAGCACTTTATCCCTGGCAATGAGCAGGTAATCCCTGGCAATGAGCACAAAACCCCTGGCAAGGAGCAGATAATCCCTGGCAAAGAGCAGGTAACCCCTGGCAATGAGCAAAAAAACCCTGGCACTGAGCAGATAATCCCTGGCAATGAGCACAAAACCCTGGCAATAAGCAGGTAATCCCTGGCAATGAGCAGAAAACCCGTGGCAATGAGCAGAAAACCCCAGCCAATGAGCAGGTAATCCCTGGCTATAAACACAAAACCGCTGGCAATGCGCAGGTAATCCCTGGGAATGAGCACAAAACCCCTGGCAATGAGCAGGTAATCCCTGGCACAAAGGACGAAACCCCTGGCAATGAGCAGGTAATCCCTGGCAATGAGGACAAAACCCCTGGCAATGAGCAAATAGGTAAAAAAAATATTATTATAATGAATGTAAGGGGGGAGGCCACTTGTGTATTAGCCTAGTGCATCTGGAACCCTTAATCTGGTGCTGCCAATGCATGCTCCTACTGTTTACGGTGCCAACTATGCCTGTACCTGCCATGTGGTTGCAAATGCAAGTGTTAGCACCAATTTCGGGGCATGTGATCCTATAGACAGGTGCAGATTCTCTGTCTGGGCATAGCCTCCAGTTGTGATTTATACAGGGTGTTACTTAGATGCAGTACCTCACTCCACTATGTTGAACTTCAGCATTGCACCCACCCCAGGATCCGGCGCTCTCTGTGTGTAGCCAGTGCTTCTGGGTCTCACTAGTCACTCATACTATGTATACTGCAGACAACCGCAGTAAGTATTTAGTGGTAATACCAATCATTGGTTGCAATGCAGAGGAAAGTGGGAGACATTAAGGACTGTGAAATATGCCACAAGTGATAAAAAGAAGCTGCTGTTCCAATATAAAACTGTGGGTGAAATTTTATTATCACTAAGCAGCTATCAAATAAATATGCTTCAAAAGAATAGGTTTAAAAATGAATGTAATTGACACCCACTTGATGAGAGAGCGTGAGCTTGTCAGGATAACTCTCAGCTACTTAGGAAATAATGTCTCAGAGTTGACGGCTTTGCCAGACAAGCTTCCTCTCCCCCAGATCTGTAAGAGGCAGCGTGCCCGTCGGAGTGTGCGTGATCGGCTAGTAAGTCTACCAAGGTTGGAGCTGCTCTCTACAGGCTGCAGGTTTCAGTGATTTCCTACCAAATATAACTAACTGACATGCTGTGCTTTATATTGTAACCTTTTGCTCTACATCAAATTCCATTACAACACTGCCTTAAGTCAATGGAGGTGGCTTCAGCGTTCAAATGGAGCAGGAAAGTGAAATTTCACTTCATGCGGCGCAAATGCAGGTTAAGATTGAACCATGTATTTTACCTTTGTAGTAAAAGGTCAAAAAATAAAGTTATGTATTCTTAAAATAACACAACAGTGCATTTTAACTATGTATAACATTTTCTGCAACTTAGAAATATAAACATTAAATGCAGACAAAATGGCATAGCAGTGCAAATGAAACCTTAATAAATAATAATGTGCTACCATTTTATAAAGAGTGAACACATACCCTCCAACTGTCCATTGAATAGGAAAGGGGTGTGGCCATGCCCCTATTCCCTTGGCCACACCCCCTTTCCAAAGTTACCGGTAACTTTGATTTGAATGCAGTATATGACAGTGCCTGAATCTATGGCAGCCACGCCCGATATCAGCTATTCATTTAATCCCCCCTCCCGACTGTTTTGGTTATTTACTAAGATGGGAGTTCTATTCAAGATGGGATGTTTCCCATAGCAACCAATCAGATTCGATCTATTATTTTCTAGAAGGTGCCGAATAAATAAGAATTACATTTTGATTGGTTGCTATGGGCAACATCCCATGTTCAATAGAACTCTCATTTTAGTTAATTTACCCCAATGTGTTATTTAATGTCACAGAAGTAGTGCCGTGCAGGCAGGTGTGGATTTACACTGACAAGTCACGCTTCAAGCATATGCCTACTTGAGTTCTACTTCTACTTGAGTACTACTTGAGTTCAGATGAGTTGGCATCAGCATTGGCAGCATTGACCGAGCTCAGAAGATAGGTATAGGTTAAATATAATCTGTTAGGTGTAGGAACTGGACTGACCTTATCCTTACAAAGAGTCTGATTCAGAACCAGTTCTAAGTTTGTGAAATTTAACAAAAGTTCAAGTGGCGGTGCCAGGCTGTGCAGGGGGGTACTGGGCCAGCACAGTGCTCACAAAAATTTGCCGGCGCATGGCTAAAGGGCAAGCACATGACTGGCAGTCCTCTGGCTGTGCAGGCCGGCCATGTTTGAGATATCACATGCAGCCGCTGCTCCCATAAAATTATCAGGACCACCCCCAATGGTCTGTAGCTGCCCTCATCACATTGCCGCCCCGCCCCCCCATCAGAACTTAAATTGCGTTCGCAAGGCGATCACAGTTTTAGCGTTCAAGTGTGCGCAGATCTCCGAAAATCCGATTTTCTGAGATCTACTACCAGGTCTGCAGCAGGCCCATTGCCTCAAGTCTCTGAAGGCATCTCAAACACACCCAAGCAGGTGAACCATGAATGAGGATGGGGAGGATCGGGGGGATGGGGGTGTCAGGGTTCATAACTCCCCCCGGGCATGTTGTATATAGTGCGCATGGAGACCACCTTCGTGGGTAAAGCGGACTCCGCAGTCAATACATTTATAGTCCCCCTTTTGCTCCCACCTGTCCCGCTCTTTCCGGTGGGTCTGCAGATGCCGCCGGTAGTTGGAAGCTTGGCTGAAACTTTTGTCACAAAAGCTGCAGGGGAAAGGTCTGTTGCCGGCATGGATCGCCCTGTGCCGCTGGTAATTGGACCGCTGGTTAAATCTCTTGCCGCACTGTTGGCATTGGAAGGGCCTCTCCCCCGTGTGGATGCGTAGGTGGCGCTTATAGCGGGAGGAGAAAAAGAAAGTCTTACCACACATGGGGCAAACCTGAGTCTTCCGAGAACTGTGCAAGTTCCGGTGCTTATCAAAGGTGCGCTGGGCCTGAAACCGTCGCCCACAGTCTTGACATTGATAAGGTTTGGGATCCTCATGGACCCACTGGTGGACACGAAGGGTTTCTAGCTGTGTGAAGGCCTGCGGGCACTCTGGACATCGGTAGGGTCTCTCGCCAGTGTGGATGCGCATGTGTCGGGACAGTTTGGTCGAGCAGCTGAAAGCTTTCCCGCACCAGACACAAACCCTATCCTTGTGATGGGCCTGCTGGTGTCTACGGAAGGCCGGCTGGCTGGCCAGTTGCTTGTCACATTGTGAGCACTGGAAGCTACGCCGGCCGGTGTGCTGCTCATGGTGGCTGTGTAAGGCCAGCAACCAGCAGAAGCGGCGCCCGCATTCAGAGCAGGAATAGGGTCTCTCACTCCCTGCTGTAATTCCAGCCCGGGCCAGGTCACAGTCCTTGCAGGTATAGGAGAGATCTACAATGTGATTGCGCTGGTGCAGCTTGCTTGCACGGATCGTTTGAAAAGTCCGCCCACAATCCGGACACGGGGTTGGTGGGGATTCCTCAGATGCCAAGTGGGTGTCTGAACTGTCCGCCAATGATTCTGCAGAATGGGTAAAGAGCAGCTTTAGAAACATATTGAGTGCATCAAGTAATCGCTCGCATCTCATGAGTGGAGTATGGTGCTGCATTTCAACCAGCACTCAAGTAACATCTATAATTTGCATAATAAAAAATTATACAGAGCAGCTGATTGGTTGCCATGGACCACATCTCCTCTGGCTCACTTCTCCTCCCGTATCACTGCTTCATACATATATCCCTGACTTCTTAACAAACATATATTTTCTTTTTGTAAGTAGGTAACGCAGACTCTTATTTTATCAAATGAAAGTGATCTCCGCCACCCACCATTTCACTTTGCCACCCACCAGCTGGATAATTACTTTTCATATATCGATTTGTGTATTAAGCAGTATGAAGCATACGCAGGGCCTTACAGCACACATGGCAAATAAAACATAACAGCAACTGCAAACAAAGCCGCATCCCTACCCAGTGAATCCTGTAGTCAAGGAGACAGACAAATGAGTAGAAAAAAAAAACATTTAAAGGGACCAGTAAAAAAATATAGAAAAGAGAAGTCTCTGGATGTGCAGTGCATGGGGAGTGTAGACACAATGGGGTACATTTCTAAAAATAAAAGCTTCTAAAAATAAAAAGAGGTGAAGTTGCCCATAGCAACCAATGAGATTCTGTATATCATTTATCTTTTGCATCATAGAAAATTGGAGACAGAGGGGGGTATTCAATCTCCCCTCGGGAGATGGCTGCGGGGCCCTATTCAATGCTGTCTTCCCCGACAGCATTGAACAGGGGATCTCAGCAGAACGAGCCCGACTGCTTGTGAACGGCCGGGAAGTGATGAGGTCCCGGCCGCAGCTTGGCTTCTACTGGCCGCTGCTCGCAGCCACGCCCCCTTCTCGTCCCGTTGCAGGCGGGACATTGAATCCTGCCTGCAAATTCTCGGTTGGACTACAAGAGTGGTCTGAGATAGCAGCCCGGAATTTAGTCTGGTGTCAAAGGGGTATTGGTGGTGTGAGTGCAGGCCATTTACACAGACTCCTCTGGTGAATGCTTTGGAAAAATCTACTGTTCCCATTGCTTGTAAATAAAATGCTTTCTGTGCATCAGAAAACGTATTGCGTGCCCCCATAAATGTACTGGCTATGGCCATTCTGGTCTATAGAGGGAACTGTGGGGCACAACGAAATGTTAGGCCTGCAGAGCCTCCTCCACTCCAGGACCAATGAAGGGTTCTGTACACCGGCTAATACACTTCTAGCTTCCCCTGCAATGCAGCTAAATATGGAGCACAGTGTATTTAAACACTAAGGAAATCCCAATTTATATCTCCTGGTGGTCCAGTGGGGACTTACCTTGTCCTGGTGTCTTCCGGTTCTGTCACTTCTGCGAATGACCTGCGGTCCTCTAGCATTTTGGTAAGTATATGTCCCCTATCCCTAACACTTAATCTCCCTCTAGTGCCTAACATCTCCTTGCGGTCTAACACCCTCTACCAAAGCCTAACCCTAACCTCCATCCACACATAACCATAGCCCCTCCTCCATTCATTCTCTAACCTCCCTCCCACAGCCTAACCCTTACCCCACCATCTCCTAACCCTAACCTCTCCCACATCCTAACCTCTCCTGCATACTAACCCAAACCCCCTTCCCACAGCCTAATCTTATCCTCCCCTGCATCTTAACCCCTCCCCACAGCCTAACTGCTCCCACATCCTAACCCCTCCCCACAGCCTAACCCTAACCCTCTCCCACATCCTAACCCAAAACCCCTCCCCACAGCCTGACCCTAAACCCCATAGCATAACCCTAACCTCCCCCTCATCCTAACCCTATACACCCCATGCATCCTAACCCCCACACTCCCCTGCAGCCTTTGGCTATCTCCCCTGTAGCCTAACCCTAACATTCCCACGCATTCTAATCCTAACCTCCCCCACAGCCACCCCTTACCCCCACAGCCTAACCCTATCTCCCCCATAGTCTAACCCTAACCTCCCCACGCATTCTAACCCTAACCCCCTGTAGACTAACCTTGCCGTGCATTCTAACCTCCCCCCCCCCATTGCAGTGGCGGAACTTGTGAGTGGTTGGCCCAAGTGCAAAAGTATCATTTGGGCCCTCCTCGTTAAGGATCTTAAACCATACTAAAATCTCGTTATAAGGGTTATACATCAATATTTATTTGAAAGTGATTATCCAGCTGTGTTGCCGGTTTATGTGGCTCTGTATTGTGGTTCTCGCTGCACAAAGTCACTCTTCTGTTGCCCAATTACTGCCGTGTTTATCATTTGATGTACACAAAGCAATTTTAAAATAAGCAAAAGATTCCACCGGTGCTCTGATTTTACCATGTCTTCTGCTTAGCTGCATCTGATGTGATGCTTTTGATAATAATTGGAAAAACAAAAAAACGTCGTCTCTGGCGACATCCGTGCCAGTGATGAAATTTACAAACAAAGACATCAATTATTTGAAACTACTTCTTTGTTTAAATGTCACTTTGGAATTAACAAGCTCTCTCCATTGAGTTCAGCAGCCAAGTAGAATTTAGCAGCAGATAATATGAACAGATTGCAATTATACTCATCAAAATGTACAACGGCAGCGGGAGAAACTGAATTCATTAGTGTTAATTAAAGGGGAATGTATACGTTATGTTAATCTGCACCCAACGCAGTGACAGGTCTAGCAGTGGGGTCTTCCCTCTGAATTCTCAGGCGTACTGGAGCAGTGGGCCGCCAAATTTTGATTTCAAAAGCTGTTGAAGGACAAAGGACACTGAAGCCACTGTTAAGGCGTATGGCAGGGATGGGGAACATATCACCCTCCAGCTGTTGTTGAACTACACATCCCAGCATGCCCTGCTACAGTGTTCCTAGTTGGTCATGCTAAAACTGTCGCAATGTATGTTGGGATGTATAGTTTAAAAACAGCTGGAGGACCAGAGGTTCCCTATCCTTGGCACATGGGATTGCAGATGTAGGCTGAGATAGGGATGGGCATTGGAAGCCATAGTATCTCATGATGCGATGGTAACGGACCATCGAAGTGTGAGTTCTATTTAAGATGGGATGTTGCCCATAGCAACCAGATTCTACGTCTTATTTATTACTATTATACAGGTACAATGTGGCTTGGTGTCCCAGTGCAGCGATATATGCGATATGTACACAATATATACAAAAACATAAAATCACCTGGGGTGGTGTCACAATGTCCACCCGATTTCTCATCCAAGTGAGATTCTGCGGTGTCCTCCGTGGAAAGTGACATCTCTGGAGTGACAACGCCGGAGGGGGCCCTAAGAAACAAAAAGAATGTTCTAGAATTTGGCTACTAAATATACCATAACAGGGGAGATGTATGGGGTATGCAAAAGGAATAGGTTCTCATAATAATCGTCGATTTACAGGAATGACATCTGGATGACCTAAGTAAACAAGTGCTACGTCCTGCATATTCTGTGTGCACAATGCCTGGACGAGGTAGAGGCGGCCATTTTGTGCTTTCTATTTAAGCTATAAAACTGGTTCTCATACAGAGCAAAAGAACAATTGCAGTGTAATTTGTGTATTTTTCTTAATTTCAGAGGTTAAAACTACCCGAACACCTCATGCCACCTACATGAAGCCAGAAAATGGGGTACATTTTCAGAAATTACCTCATGTTTGAGGCACTTAAGTGCAGAACAAATGAAGGCTACGTTTTCACTTTATGTGGTGCTATAACTGATGTGGTAATCTGGGTGCACAGGATGGGGTCACTTGTAAGGACTGTAAACAAAGCGTTCTTGTCTGTAACACGCTTTGCCAATTTGTGCTAATGTGGCTAAACACTGTGTACATGTTGTAATCACAATCACTGCCAATATCACACAGTCTCTTCCTCAGCCCTAACAAGTCCAGTAACTGTGCCCAGGAGAGCACACCACAGGGAGAGATGGTGCCTGAGTGAGCACAGAAGAGGAGGCTGCTGCTAAGGACGTTCAACTCCTTCAGGAGCGGAAAATTATAGAGGGAGCGGTCCAACCGCTGCCAGGGCTGTAAAACACAATGCAGCTGGTTTGTAGCTTGGCACAGCCAGCACTAGGCTCTTCCCAGATGCAGACCAGGCTGGGCATCCACCCACAGTCAGCAACGCAGTGGCGCGATATCATAGGGCACGTTACCGCACGTACGGCCTCCAACGCAGGGCTGCGTATTCACAGCTATGGCAATTATCAGGAGCATGGTCCACAATGCGCATATGCAATCCCTCCGAGTGTGCCACGAAAAACGTAGAGGGGCCGGGCTGTTGGGAGGGAGGATCTTGACTAACGTGGTGCTGGGGGGGGAGAATACATTAGTGTGCCGAGCCTAGCGAGGCACTGGGCCCACAGCGAGTTCGCCCCCCTGCCGGGATTGTGGCGGTTGTGATTCCAGCGTCGGTATTTAGACCGCTGGGATTCTGGGAAGCAAAAGGTATACTGGAAAGTGAATTAGGAAGAGATAAAGAGAGAGGACGGAGGGCACTGCCTGAGAGATTACAGTGTAGGGGGGGGGGGTATACTGGAAAGTGAACTAGGAGATAAGGAGAGTGAAGGGAGGGCCATGTCTGAGAGATTACAGTGTACGGGAGGAGGGGTATACTGGAAAGCGAAGGGTATACTAGAAAGTGATACCCCTTTCACACTGCAGCTCTAAACCGGTATATTGGAAGCCATTGATTGGCTGAGACCTCTCTCAGCCAATCGCCGATTAGCTGAGAGGTCTCAGTCAATCAATGGCTTCCTAGTCATCTGTATGGGCGTTTTTTTTTTTTTTTCAAGTGCTCTGCTTCTCCCGACTCACGCCGCTGCCCGGCAGCCAGTGTCTTCTCCCTGCCCGGCGCCCTGCTCCCGCTGTCACCACAACAGCTTCCTCCTGCCTGGCTCCCTATGCAGCCTCCCCCTGCTCCCTCTGTCTGGCTGTGTACTAGCCGACATACCCCGCCCGCTGATGTCCCCACACGGCTCCCTCCTCCTGCAGCTCCCCGGTAGGGATGGCCATCGACCATCGATGATTAGAAATCATGGTTTATGGCCGATGTCGAATAGTTTTGCCATCGAGTGGGGAGAACCAGATTGTTTCCCACCATCGATGTAAAGCTTAAACAAATAGTTTCGTTTTTGCTTTTTCCCTACAGTGCTGGGACACGGAGCATAGCTCCGCCCTCGACACCCATGAAGCCCCGCCCCCACATTTTGATTGGCCAGCAGGCCACTCAATCAGAGAAAATGGATGACCATCGATATGCAAAAACGGTATTTGTTTCCTAGCACGGCTCCCATCGCATCGTATACCATAAGCCACACAATGGTATGCGATGCAATGCAATGCGATGTTACGCGATGGCAGATGATGTTATACAATGTTACAATGCGAGCGGACACAGAATACATGTAAAGTAATACGCGTCCCCTCGCTGCGTCCGCCACACTATATAAAATCAACTCCACGCCAACGTGGATAGTGGGGGTATGAAAAGGTCGGAGGACGGGTATCGCCGCACCTCGCTGGCTCGCTGTGCTCGCCACGCTTTGGGGTGGCGTTGATAGTGGGGGTGCATTTAACATTGTAAGCACCCATATAGGGTGCTTAAATCGCATCGCATCGCATGCGGCTATATGGCATGCGATGCGATACAATGCATAAGATGCCATACGACTGAAAATCGGGGGTGCCGTGCTAGGAAACAAGTACCGCAAAAACATTGATGGTCATCCATAGAATGGTTATAGACTATCGATGGGATTGCACTTTTGCCATCGATGGCAAAGGCAATGATGGCCATCCCTACTCCCCGGGGACTGCATATGATAAATCCATGCGATTTATCATATGCAAACCTTGGCACATCAAGTGCCGAATTGCGTGTCCCCCTCCTGGGGAGCTGCAGGGGGAAATCAGGTCCGACTTGCCCCTACGACAAGTCGGACTAATGTATGGGGGCCTAACCCCAATACTCCAATATAAAGCCCCAATACTCCAATATAAAGCTCAGCGGAAGAACAGGCTGTGAGTCCCCGCTGCAGATGAATAGGTCGGCAGCAGAGTGAGATTACCAGAGATTGCTTATGAGATACCAGGCAGCTAACGCGGCGGTTTTTTCTTTAATGCTTAGACGCATGATGGTGCCCATTTTACATCGCTCCGTCTCCCATTCAATACATTTGAAATCCCCTTCAAAGCTGGCTGCAGCCAAGGTATTGCACTTTCCAGCTTGCTGTTCTCCATCTAGCATAAAGTGTAAAATAGACACTATTCAAACAAGAGAATATTGATTTTCATGTCCTTAATTGAGAGCTCAAGCTGTGGGAAGTTACGTCCGCCTTCAGTACAGTAGTTACTTGTTCCAAGGGTGCAGAAGTAAGCGCAGGATTTTCACAGGGGGGAAGGAAATTAAACAGGTTTTATTACAGTATGTTATAAAGGAAAGAGACACTTTGATGCAGCCTCTCACCTGTTCCTGCTGCCTCGCACGGTCACAGCTATTTGTTTCATGTAGTGTAAAAGGACTTGAGAGCCTAACCCCCCCCAACACAAGATGTCTGCACCAGACAGTCCTATGGGCCTGATTCATGTACAGCTGTAAGGAAGCGGCTGTGCAATTTCAGGGTCATTAATATTCAAATGCAACAAGGAGGCCCCTGTAGGAGATAGACGCCTGCTGTTTGTTTTAGGGAAGATCCGAGTGTTGTGTCTGAGCACCATGGCGACCATCGGTTGGGATTCGCAATGGTTACAGGCATTGATCCAACGCCACAACATGGCCGCCGCTTACTGGGGGCCACAGGTGACATGTGCAGAATGGGTCTTGCGTCTGTGAAGACCCCCAAACATCCTTTTTGCGCTCAAACCGTGGGGTTTACGTACAATTATGAATCAGTGCACTGTGTATGGAAAAATGAGCGTTTGTCCATAATCACATATCCTGTAACGTGGTGCTGCAATGTAGGGATGACCTGTGGGCGACAACCATCGATGTAACCAAACCACTGCTTTTTCCATTCCATACTGGGATTGCATTAGCTTCAACCATCACATGCTTGTTTCCGATGGCTGCATCCAAGACATACGATGGATGCAATAGGCATATAAAGATGGCGGCATTTGTTGGCCCTTCTAATGGCCATCCCTACTGCAATGTGGAAATCATGTAGACAGGATGGCTTTTATATTTCTGTGGTTCCATTGTCTGGGCATCATATAACAAATTAGATGGATACCGTTTACAGCATTGGGAGAGCCTTGATTTAGATGCCGCATCCTGTGGGGAGGGGCTAGTGACATCAGGGGGAGGAGCCGGAGTCTCAGTGAAGCGGAGACTCCTGTGCCAAACCTCGGTTCAGACCCGGGACTCAATGTATCATACACATGATTTGGCCTGTTTTTAGTTCCGCCCAGTTCCGATGGATCAGGCCGAAAAATCGGGTGAAAAATGGGAGGTGTTCCACATCTGATAGGATGAGCGGGTCCCATGCGCATCGGATCGGAGTTTGGACCTGCTGCGTGTCTAATCTCTGACTCAGCCCCCCCCCCCTCCCGGCAGCGGGGAACGGGATCGCATATGATATATCGTACACAGAAGGACCGCATACGATATATCGTATGTGTACCTGACGGGTGGATCAAGGAGCATCATGTGCGACTTTTCCACTCGTAGGAGTTGCATAGTGTATGGGACAGAAAAAAGATACAGAAGCTTAACTGATTGACTTCCAAGTTGTGTATATACAAATGAGTATTGCTTACCATTAACCCCTTCCTGACAGAGCCTGTTTTTGCCTTCCTGACAGAGCCCTTTTTTTCAATTCTGACATGTCTCACTTAAGTGGGGATAACTTTTTTTTGCTTTTACTTATCCCAGTGATTTTGAGATTGTTTTTTCGTGACACATTGTACTTCAAGTTAGTGGTAAATTTTCGTCGATACAGTCTGTGTTTTTTTGTGAAAAATACCAAAATATCGTGAAAAAATGGAAAATTTAGCGATTTGCAAAATGTTAAATTTTCTGCTTGTGAGACAAATAATCTTACCACTCAAAATAGTGAATAACTAACATAGACCATATGTCTACTTTATGTTGACATCATTATTTCAACTTCCTTTTAATTTTTTGGGACACTAGGAGGCTTACAATATGAATAGCAAATTCTCAAATTTTCAAGAAAATTTCAAACACTGATTTTTTTAGGGACCAGTTCAGTTCTGATGTGACTTTGAGGGACTTGTATGTGAGACACCCCCATAAATGATGCCATTTCAAAAACTGCACCCCTCACAGTATTCAAAACAGCATTTTGGAAGTTTGTTAACCCTTTAGGTGTTTCACAGGAATTAAAACAAAGTGTAGGTGAAATTTCAAAATTTCTTTTTTTTTGCAGATTTGCAATTTTAATACATTTTTCTAAGGAACACAGTACATTTTACTAGAGAAATGTGACTAAAAATTGATTCCCCCAATTCTTTTGTTTTCATAAATATCCTATATGTGGCCCTAGTGTGCACGGTGACCAAACCACAGGCTTCATAATAGAAGGAGCACCTACTTGATTTTGGAGCCTCCTTTTTATGAGATTATTTTTTAGGCACCATGTAGGTTTCTAGGCACCATAACATGCTAAAAGTTAGGAACCCCCCCACAAGTGACCCCATTTTGCAAACTACACCCCTCAGGGAATTCAGCTAGGGGTATAGTGTACATTTCAAACCCGCAGGGGTTTCACCAATTGTGGTACAACTGGGCAGTGAAAATGAAAAATTATTTTTTTTACACAAAAATGCAGTTCTGGCTCCAAATTTGTCATTTTCAGAAGGTATGAAGGAGAAAAAGCACCCCAAAATCTGTGCCCCAATTTCTCCCGAGTACAGCAATGCCTCACATGTGACCAAAAAATACCAGTTGGGTGCATGGCAGGACTCAAAAGGGAAGGAGTGATTTTTGGATTTTGCAGCTCAGATTCTGGTGGAATTTTGGTGGGTGCTATGTCGCATTAGCAAGACCCCCCAAGCACCAATACAGTGGAACCCCCCCACAAGTCACCCCATTTTGCAAACTACACCCCTCAGGGAATTCATCTAGGGGTATAGTGTACATTTCAAACCCCCAGGGGTTTCACCAATTTTGATACAAGTGGGCAGTGAAAATGAAAAATTACATTTTTTTACACAAAAATGCAGTTCTGGCTCAAAATTTTTCATTTTCAGAAGGTATGAAGGAGAAAAAGCACCCCAAAATCTGTGCCCCAATTTCTCCCGAGTACGGCAATGCCTCACATGTGACCAAAAAATACCAGTTGGGTGCATGGCAGGACTCAGAAGGGAAGGAGTGATTTTTGGATTTTGCAGCTCAGATTCTGGTGGAATGAATGGTGGGTGCTATGTTGCACCAATACAGTGGAACCCCCCCACAAGTCACCCCATTTTGCAAAGTACACCCCTCAGGGAATTCATCTAGGGGTATAGTGTACATTTCAAACCCCCAGGGGTTTCACCAATTTTGATACAAGTGGGCAGTGAAAATGAAAAATTACATTTTTTTACACAAAAATGCAGTTCTGGCTCACAATTTTTCATTTTCAGAAGGTATGAAGGAGAAAAAGCACCCCAAAATATGTGCCCCAATTTCTTCCGAGTACGGCAATGCCTCACATGTGACCAAAAAATACCAGTTGGGTGCATGGCAGGACTCAGAACGGAAGGAGTGATTTTTGGATTTTGCGGCTCAGATTCTGGTGGAATTTTGGTGGGTGCTATGTCGCATTAGCAAGACCCCCCAAGCACCAATACAGTGGAACCCCCCCACAAGTCACCCCATTTTGAAAACTACACCCCTCAGGGAATTCATCTAGGGGTATAGTGTACATTTAAAACCCCCAGGGGTTTCACCAATTTTGATACAAGTGGGCAGTGAAAAAGAAAAATTACATTTTTTACACAAAAATGCAGTTCTGGCTCAAAATTTTTCATTTTCAGAAGGTATGAAGGAGAAAAAGCACCCCAAAATCTGTGCCCCAATTTCTCCCGAGTACGGCAATGCCTCACATGTGACCAAAAAATACCAGTTGGGTGCATGGCAGGACTCAGAAGGGAAGGAGTGATTTTTGGATTTTGCAGCTCAGATTCTGGTGGAATTTTGGTGGGTGCTATGTCGCATTAGCAAGACCCCCCAAGCACCAATACAGTGGAACCCCCCCACAAGTCACCCCATTTTGAAAACTACACCCCTCAGGGAATTCATCTAGGGGTATAGTGTACATTTCAAACCCCCAGGGGTTTCACCAATTTTGATACAAGTGGGCAGTGAAAATGAAAAATTACATTTTTTTACACAAAAATGCAGTTCTGGCTCAAAATTTTTCATTTTCAGAAGGTATGAAGGAGAAAAAGCACCCCAAAATCTGTGCCCCAATATCTCCCGAGTACGGCAATGCCTCACATGTGACCAAAAAATACCAGTTGGGTGCATGGCAGGACTCAGAACGGAAGGAGTGATTTTTGGATTTTGCAGCACACATTCTGGTGGAATGAATGGTGGGTGCTATGTTGCACCAATACAGTGGAACCCCCCCACAAGTCACCCCATTTTGCAAAGTACACCCCTCAGGGAATTCATCTAGGGGTATAGTGTACATTTCAAACCCCCAGGGGTTTCACCAATTTTGATACAAGTGGGCAGTGAAAATGAAAAATTACATTTTTTTACACAAAAATGCAGTTCTGGCTCACAATTTTTCATTTTCAGAAGGTATGAAGGAGAAAAAGCACCCCAAAATATGTGCCCCAATTTCTTCCGAGTACGGCAATGCCTCACATGTGACCAAAAAATACCAGTTGGGTGCATGGCAGGACTCAGAACGGAAGGAGTGATTTTTGGATTTTGTGGCTCAGATTCTGGTGGAATTTTGGTGGGTGCTATGTCGCATTAGCAAGACCCCCCAAGCACCAATACAGTGGAACCCCCCCACAAGTCACCCCATTTTGCAAACTACACCCCTCAGGGAATTCATCTAGGGGTATAGTGTACATTTCAAACCCCCAGGGGTTTCACCAATTTTGATACAAGTGGGCAGTGAACATGAAAAATTACATTTTTTACACAAAAATGCAGTTCTGGCTCAAAATTTTTCATTTTCAGAAGATATGAAGGAGAAAAAGCACCCCAAAATCTGTGCCCCAATTTCTCCCGAGTACGGCAATGCCTCACATGTGACCAAAAAATACCAGTTGGGTGCATGGCAGGACTCAAAAGGGAAGGAGTGATTTTTGGATTTTGCAGCTCAGATTCTGGTGGAATTTTGGTGGGTGCTATGTCGCATTAGCAAGACCCCCCAAGCACCAATACAGTAGAACCCCCCCACAAGTGACCCCATTTTGCAAACTACACCCCTCAGGGAATTCATCTAGGGGTATAGTGTACATTTAAAACCCCCAGGGGTTTCACCAATTTTGATACAAGTGGGCAGTGAAAAAGAAAAATTAAATTTTTTACACAAAAATGCAGTTCTGGCTCAAAATTTTTCATTTTCAGAAGGTATGAAGGAGAAAAAGCACCCCAAAATCTGTGCCCCAATTTCTCCCGAGTACGGCAATGCCTCACATGTGACCAAAAAATACCAGTTGGGTGCATGGCAGGACTCAGAAGGGAAGGAGTGATTTTTGGATTTTGCAGCACAGATTCTGGTGGAATGAATGGTGGGTGCTATGTTGCACCAATACAGTGGAACCCCCCCACAAGTCACCCCATTTTGCAAACTACACCCCTCAGGGAATTCATCTAGGGGTATAGTGTACATTTCAAACCCCCAGGGGTTTCACCAATTTTGATACAAGTGGGCAGTGAAAATGAAAAATTACATTTTTTTACACAAAAATGCAGTTCTGGCTCAAAATATTTCATTTTCACAAGGAATGAAGGAGACAAAGCACCCCAAAATCTGTGCCCCAATTTCTCCCGAGTACGGCAATGCCTCATGTGTGACCAAAAAGTGGCAGGACTCAGAAGGGAAGGAGTGATATTTGGAGTTTGCAGCACAAATTCTGGTGGAATTTTGGTGGGTGCTATGTCGCATTAGCAAGACCCCCCAAGCACCAATACAGTGGAACCCCCCCACAAGTCACCCCATTTTGAAAACTACACCCCTCAGGGAATTCATCTAGGGGTATAGTGTACATTTAAAACCCCCAGGGGTTTCACCAATTTTGATACAAGTGGGCAGTGAAAAAGAAAAATTACATTTTTTACACAAAAATGCAGTTCTGGCTCAAAATTTTTCATTTTCAGAAGGTATGAAGGAGAAAAAGCACCCCAAAATCTGTGCCCCAATATCTCCCGAGTACGGCAATGCCTCACATGTGACCAAAAAATACCAGTTGGGTGCATGGCAGGACTCAGAAGGGAAGGAGTGATTTTTGGATTTTGCGGCTCAGATTCTGGTGGAATGAATGGTGGGTGCTATGTGGCATTAGCAAGACCCCCGAAGCACGGTGAAATTATGAACCTAATATTCCATAGATGTGTGGTATAATTTAAAACACTCCTTTATACATAGGCCGGGTTTGTCGGGGCAAGTGTCACACTGGAAAATAGTTTGCTTTCTTATTCCCTTTTTATAGCAAACTTTGCACCTTTTTTGTGTCCTGCCCTTTTTTCCAGTGGAGGGGATTTCATCAGGAAAATGCTGCCCTGGTACAATACGGGGGCCAGTACTAGAAGTACTGGGGCCCTCTGCCTGCTGGTTCCCAAATATTAGGCCCTTTATGACTTCCTCTTGAAAGTGCATAAATGTCCCCCTCTGGCCGGTAGAACGGAATAGCACGTAAGCGTTATACAGTGCCATCTGGATGATATACACGGCCACCTTCTTGTACCAGATTTTTGTTTTCCGCAGGGCACTGTACGGCTTCAGTACCTGATCTGAAAGATCCACTCCGCCCATGTACCTATTGTAATCCAGGATACAATTAGGTTTTGAGGTGTGGGTACTGGTACCTCGTACAGGGACGGAGGTGGTACTGTCTCCGTGAATTGTTGTCAGTATAAGGACATCCCTCTTGTCCTTATATTTGACCAACAACATATTTTCGGTGCATATTCCCCTGCTTTCACCCCTTCTCATTACTTGGGCAATGTGCGTTTTTGGGAGGCCTCTTTGGTTCTTGCGCACAGTACCGCAAGCTGCTGTACCTCTTGAACCAAGGGCCTTAAACAGGGGGATGCTAGTGTAAAAGTTATCCACATAGAGGTGATAACCTTTATCCAGGAAGGGGTGCACTAAATCCCAGACAATTTTCCCACTAACACCTACGAGGGAGGGGGGGCATTCTGGCGGTTGAATTCTTGAATCCTTCCCTTCATAAACCCTAAACCTGTGGGTGTACCCTGAGGTGCTTTCACACAGCTTATACATTTTTATGCCATACCTTGCCCTCTTACTGGGAAGGTACTGGCGGAATTTAACCCTTCCTTTAAAATGTATAAGGGACTCGTCGATACAAATAAATTTTTCAGGGATGTACACCTCTTCAAATTTGGCACTGAAATGATCAATGACCGGCCTGACTTTGAATAGCCGGTCAAAGGTGGGATCATCTCTGGGTGGGCACTGTGCATTATCGGTGTAATGTATGAATTTAAGAATTGTCTCAAATCGAGTCCGGGGCATGGCCATACGGTAAAATGGAGTACTGTACAGAACATCTGTACTCCAATATTGCCTAATTTCTGGCTTTTTTACTATGCCCATATGAAACACCAGACCCCAAAACGTCATCATCTCTACTGCATCTACAGGGGTCCACCTAGCAAATGATGACGTGGGGTTTTGAGCAATAAACTGCTGGGCATATAAATTAGTTTGGTCCACCATTAAATTTATAAAATCATCAGAGAAAAATAATTTGAAAAAGTCAATTTCTCTGAGACCTGTGGAATCAAATTGGATTCCTGGCATGCCCAAAAACTCAGGAACCTGGGGCTCAAAATTGTCTGGTGGTGGGGTCCATACTAGATCAATTATTGGGGGGGGAATCTCAGCTGATCTACGGGGGCGTCTTTGAGGGGGTCCCTCATCAGCAGAGGAGGAAGAGGAGCTTAAGGCAAATCCTTCAAATTCCCCGCTTGCATCACTGCCTGTGTCAGAGTCAGAAGCAAGCATGGCATATGCCTCCTCCACTGAATACATTCTCCTGGATGATTGGGAGGACATTTGGGAGGACATTTGGGAGGACATTTGGGATGCCATTTTTATTTTTGTGTTACCGGTAGTGAAATGTTTCAACACGTGTATAGTGTAGGGGGGGGCACAAACTTTATTTCAATCCGGGGGGTATGTAGTGTGTAGTGTGTATGTGGTGCAGAAAAAAAAAAAAATGCTTTATACCAATAAAAAAAAAAAAAATGAAGGGGTTAAAAAAAAAAAAAAATGAAGGGGTTAAAAAAAAAAAAAGGAAGGGGTTAAAAAAAAAAAAGGTCCTGCGCCAAAAATTGAGCACAGATGTTGGTCAGTAACGTCTGTCACTGAACAGCGCTCAAAGGCAACAGGAATTTGATCAAAAAAAAAAAAAAATAGATCAACCCTGTGCCGAAAGAGATGATCAGTGATGTACGTCACTGATCAGCGCACAGCGGCCACAGGACACCCACAAAATCACAGTGTGTGTAAAAAAAAAAATTAAAAAAATACCCCACAGCACACACACAAAAAAAAAAGGTGATCAGTGATGCGACACTGATTACCAGTGAGGTGCAGCAGGTGCACAACCTTTGGTGCAACTGACAGGTATATATAAAAAAAAAAACCTCTGTACCCCCAAAAAAGTTGCTGATCACCTCAGATATAGTGATCAGCACAAAAGGCGGGGACAGCAGACACAAAATTTAGCACTCTCTATCACTATCTCTCTCTATCTCTCTATCTCTCACTATCTAACACTATCTAACACTCTATGACACTGCAGCAGCAGCACTCACAGGTATATCTATATATAAAAAAAAACCTGCGCCCCCAAAAAGTTACTGATCAGTTAATTTATACTGATCAGCACAAAAGGAGGGGGCAGCAGTCAGTTATATAAAAAATAGTAGCACAATCTGTCACTATCTCTCTCTATCTCTCTCTATCTCTCTCTCTCTATCTCTCTATAACTATCACACTGCAGCAGCACAAAATATAGCACTCTGTCAGTAGGCCTCTCTCTCTATCTCTCTCTCTATCTCTCTCTCTCTATCTATAACTATATCACACTGCAGCAGCACAAAATATAGCACTCTCTGACACTATCTCTCTCTCTATCTCTCTCTCTATCTCTCTCTCTCTCTCTCTCTCTATCTCTCTCTATCTCTCTCTATCTATCTCTATCTATCTCTCTATCTATCTAGCTAATACTAATACAGTGCAGCAGCACAATATCACAGTATGGCACAATTATTGCACAGGATCCAGGAAGCAATCAGCAGCGATCAGGTAAGTATTGCAGCAAGTATTTCTGGTCAGTATGGCGGCAGGGGGGTACGGTGACCGCACTGCACGCTTTCCAGACCGGAATGGCGTCTGCAGTGCAGTCACCGTTAGTTTAAATCTCCCTCCTTGGCTGTGATTGGTCCGTCGGTCCGACGGACCAATCACGGCCTTTGGGGGCGGGCGGGGTGAGGTGGGGTGACACCAGTGTCACCCTTACACCCCGCGGTGATTGGTGCTGTACTTTACAGCACCAATCACCTCTGATCCCGTGTCACCGGCGAACGTTATTCGCCGGTGACACAGGAAAACGCTGTGAATGGCTGTTCACACTGAACAGCCAATCACAGCGATCGCCGACGGGGGGGCGGCATCGCAGCCCCCCCGGGGCATGCACGGACATGTCTGCTGTCAGGGACAGCAGACATGTTAAAACTGTCACCGCGTCTATAGACGCGGTGACAGTTTAAATCCATGACGTACATTTACGCCATGTGTCGGGAAGTGCTTCCCGACCATGACGTAAATGTACGTCAAATGTCGGGAAGGGGTTAATTATCTGACAATCTGCTGCTGGTTCCTATTTGTGTGAAGAATAACCTTTTCTTGCTACCAGTTACTACATATCAGGAACAGATACATTAGTAGAAATTATTCTTAATTATTGTAATTTTGGCATTTGTGTTTTCTTTTGTTTTTTTTTGTTTTTAAATTGCATGTAATTGTCATTCTCATCTTTTTTCACTAGTATCCAGTGTATACATTTTTAACTTACTGGGCAACTGAGATATTGGATCCTTACTTGGTACATAGAATTGAGGCAGATACCCCTTTCACATCGCAACTAATTACCGGCAATACGAACCGGAAAAAAAGCAGGGTTCTTACCGGTTCGTTGCCATGTTGCTGTGCAGTGTGAACGGGTTAAACGGGTGGAGCGACCCGTTTCCCGTTCACACTATGGAGGAGGAAGCGCTTGGAGCAGCGCTAGCTCTAAGCACTGCCTCCTCCCCTGCCCCCGATGATGCGTCGACTCCCCGCCGCACCCCTGGATGACGTCAGCGAACCAACAATAATGCCGATGCGCTGAGGGGAGCATGTTCGGCGCTTCCTCGGTCTCCGGAGCGGTCACTGTGCACCGGCTGCTGGAAACCCCTGGCTGCGCGTCACCTCCTCCGCACCAGGACTCCCGCTGCTGCCTCTGGCCCCCTGCCACACGATGTGTCTCTCCCTCTGGTGGCCGGGCTCCGCGAGCCGTCGTCAGTCACCGCCGGGTCAGTGCGGGGATCGTGAGTATATTATCACAGCGCCGGCTACGTTGTCAGCGTAGCGTAGCGTAGCCGAGGGCCGTGATAATACACAAGTACCCATGCTGGGATGAGAGTAGGATTGAGACTTTTATATTTGATGTGTATTTGATTGTAAACTATTATGCCTCAATTGATTCTATGTACTGTAGAAAAATAAATAATATTTCTTTATATAAAAGTATCATGCATTAACTCATTGTGTGGAAGTAAGCAAAGTTTTCCTAAACAAATACAGTTAAATAAAATGAATTCAAACTAATTAAAGAATTTAGCCAAGCCGCAGTGATTATACATTTTTGTTCTGCACACATGCATACATAAAAGGGGATTTTTGTAAGAACTTACCGTTCAAATCCCTGTCTCTGAGTCCATCCTGGTGACATAGCTAACATGGGATGTAGGAGGGTCCGCAGGAGCAAGGCACCCTTCTGCATCCCAGCATTCCTCAGTTCAACTTCTAAAGCACACTAGGATACATTACTCAGTACAACGCCTGAACATATTAATATGCACAACTCAAAAATAACCAAATAACATGACAATACATGAACGGTATACACTGAGCGTAAAGGAGGGATCGCTGTGTCACCAGGATGGACTCAGAGAAAGGGATTTGAACGGTAAGTTCTAACAAAAATCCCTTTTTCTCTGTCATCCATCCTGGTGACACAGCTCAACCATGGGAAGTTCAAGAGCCGGTCCTTTGGGAGGGTACGTTCAGGCTTGCAGTTCTCATCACTGCTCGCCCAAATGAAGCATCCTCCTTTACTCTGTCTACATAGATGCGCAAAGCACGAACCATGTCCAATTTCTTCAGCTTGTCCCTATTTCTGGCCTCCTCTGGAGGACAAAACACCGGAAGTACAATCTCCTGGTTTAAATGGAAAGGTACTTGTTTCCTAGCACGGCCACAATCTTGTCCATCGTGTACCTTAAAGTTAAGGTACACGATGGACGCGATGGACCCAAGTTCCTTTGAAATCAGGTCCATTTTGCCGGCAAAGGCAAAATCGGGAGCATCGCGTCGGTCGCGTGCATTAACATGGCCCGCGACGCGACCGACGCGATTTTGCCATAGGCTTCAATGTTAAAATATTTTTAACATTAAAATCGGGAGCATCGCGTCGGTCTTGTGCCATTATAATGGCACAAGATGAGATGGACTTGATTAAGTCCATTTTACATAGCAAACAATGTGAAATGGGCCAATATGACCCATTTCACATTGTATATGGCCCCGTCATTGTTAAAAAGTTAGGCAACCCCATTGTGAGCGTTACCCCACGATTGACGCCAACCCGAAGCGTGGCGAGCGCAGCGAGCCCGCGAGGGGCGGCGGTGCGCGTCCTCTGACCTTTTCATACCCCTACTATCCACGTCGGCGTGGAGTTGAGAATATAAAGTGTGGCGAGCGCAGCAAGCCACCGAGCCCGAAGCGTGGCGAGCGCAGCGTGCCCCGCGAGGGGACGCGTATACCTGTGAAGTTATACGCGTGCGCTCGCCACGCTTCGGGCTCGGTGGCTCGCTGCGCTCGCCACACTTTATATTCTCAACTCCACGCCGACGTGGATAGTAGGGGTATGAAAAGGTCGGAGGACGCGTACCGCCGCCCCTCGCGGGCTCGCTGCGCTCGCCACGCTTCGGGTTGGCGTCAATCGTGGGGTGCCGTTGAGGGGGTCCCAGGGGCCCTATTCACATTTGATTCAATGTAAAAATCGGGTCCATCGCGTCGGTCGCATCGCATGCGATGCGACCGACGCGATTTTTCCGACACGATTACCCCGATACAAATCGGTGTGGCCGTGCTAGGAAACAAGTACCAATGGAAATTCGACACTACATTAGTTAGAAACTGTTCTAAGTACAGCCCTGTCATCATAAAAAACAAGAAAAGGCCCCCAATTCTGAAACTCGCCTAGCCAAGGCTATGGCTAACAGAAAAGTACGTTTCCAAGAAAGATATTTAAGATCAGCCGACCTTAAAGGCTCAAATGGAGGTTTCTGTAGAACCGACAATACCAGAGACAGGTCCCAAGGCGCCACCGGCTGCCTATATGGGGGTTTAAGTCTCATTACTCCCTGTAAAAAAGTCTGTACTTCTGGCAACAGAGCCACCCTTTTCTGAAAGAATACGGCTAAAGCAGACAGCTGTACCTTTAAAGACTGCAGGCTAAGCCCCGCTGAAATCCCATTTTGGAGAAACTCCAAAAGTCTAGTGACCTGGAACCTAGAAGTGTGTCCATTCTGACGTTCACACCACCTGATATAGATTTTCCAAACCCTATGATAATTAGCTGCCGACACAGGCTTGCGAGCCCTAAGCATGGTTTGGATAACAACACCTGAGAAACCTTTCTTCCTTAATAAGGAGTTTTCAAAAGCCAGGCTGTCAAATTGAGCCGAGCTAGGTCCAGGAGTAGAAACGGTCCTTGTTTGAGTAGGTCTGGTCAAAGAGGAAGACGCCAGGAGTCCGTCGACAACCTCAGTATGTCTGAATACCAAGACCTCCTGGGCCAATCCGGGGCTATCAGTATGACTTGTACCTCCTGTGTCCTCACTCTCTTGAGGACCCGAGCAATCATAGGAAACATAGCTAGCAGCAGGAGAAGCACAAACACAACTTTAAGAGCTATGTATGCAAATTCTAGGAGCTTAGGAAATAAAATCCCAGAACTAATTGCAATAATGACAAGGGATGAACTGGATATTGTGGCTATTACAGAGACATGGTGCAATGAAAATCATGACTGGGACACAGCTATACCAGGATATACTTTATTTAGGAAGGACAGAATGGGAAAAATTGGAGGAGGGGTTGCAATATATGTGAAAAAAAATATAAAGACTACCTTAATACAAAGTATTGAAGACAAAACGGAGGCCCTTTGGGTGACCATAGAAACAGGGGAGAAGGCGATTCTTCGTATAGGGGTGATCTACAGACCACCAGGTCAGGAAGAGGAACTAGACAAGAACCTATTGCAGGACATCAATAAAATGGCATTAAAAGGAGAGGTGATAATCATGGGAGACTTTAATCTACCTGATGTAAACTGGGAGCTGCCTGTTGCAAGTTCCACCAGAAGTAGGGACATGCTGAATTCCTTGCAAGAAGCATCCCTCCAGCAATTGGATAGGGATCCCACTCGTAAGGACGCAATATTAGACTTAATACTTACAAATGGTGACAGAATTTCTGACATAAATGTAGGTGAAAATCTATGATCCAGTGACCATCAAGCAGTATGGTTCAAAATAAAGACAGAGACCGACTCATCGCACACAAAAACAAAGGTGTTAGATTTTAGGAAGGCTGATTTTGTAGAGATGGGAAACTCTGTAAGGGATTCTTTGGCAGAGTGGAAGTCTAGAACGCCACCTTTCTAAGGTACCCGTATCAACCATCTAAGTGGACCACCTACGGCTTCAGATATTCCAATCGGGATAAAGATCACCCCCGTTATCAATTTGGAGGAAGCAACGTAAGGGACGGGACATTACTTGTCTGGAGGATTTTACATCACATCTCTTCCCCCCCTCTCTCCCCACTATGAACTGTGGGTCCACAATAAGGTGATATCTGATCATGTTTACTGGATGCAGCAACCTTCATACACCTGTTCTTTTTAATGATATGTTTTATGCATACTTTTGCTAATTTTTACTGTTACAATTGTACTAATTAAAAGTGTTTTTTACATTTATCATCAGCCTCTTTCTGCCATCAATCTAGCGCAATCATATCCCTCCTTTTTCCATTGTTACATATAGGGACTGACAATCCCTTTTTTGATTGCTGCTGGCATAGCAACTTACACAGTCGCCCCATCAGTTACGAAAGTACCTGTTTTGTAAAGATAGCATAGGTGCCTTGCTCCTGCGAACCCTCCTATAGCCCATGGTTAGCTGTGTCACCAGGATGGACGACAGAGAAATGTATTTATTTATTACCAGTTTCTTATATAGTGCATTCATATTCTGCAGCGCTTTACAGAGTACACATAGACATTCTAGGGTTCATTTTTATTGGAAGCTAGTTAACCTACCAGTATATTTTTGGATTGTGGGAGGAAACTGGAGTACCCGGAGGAAACCCACGCAAACACGTGGAGAATATACAAACTCCACATAGTTAGGGTCATGGTGGGATTCAAACCCATGACCTCAGCGCTGTGAGGCAGTAATGCTAACCATGTGATGCCCCATACATACATATCACACAACACTGCATACATACATACACAACAGAGGACAGAAGGAGATTAATCATTGCTGGGTCCATGCAAGCACCGAGCTGCTGCTGCTGCTGGGGATCCACATGGCTGCTCAGTAGCTCCTTCTGCTGGTGTTTGTGGTATGCAGAGAGCTCTGTGCAGCTGTGTGTGCATCTACCTTGCAGCAGGGGTGGCCACCGGACAGTGCAGAGAAAGACAAGCCTGTCTCCATCTCTAAAAACAGATTTAGGGCCTTATTCTGGTCCACGCGCAACGCAGCAAAAATCGCAGCGTTGCCTGTGGATAAAACGTCGCCAGCCGCTCGCAGTCTTGGGCGCAGGGGCCAAATCATTTGATGGCTGGGCAAATTAGCTGCCACTGCGCTCGCCACGTGTAACTACAGATAAGATGGCATGGTGCGCACACTCCTGCAGATGAGTCACAACGTGACGCGTACGCACGAAGACGGACACAGCTGCAGCACTCCCTCTGAATCAGCCTGTAAGCATCTAGATAAGATGAAGAGCGACACAGAGGCTGTTTTGTTGGTCTCCGTATAAAAGATTCATAAATGATACTAAGGAGTCCTTATGTCTGCACATCAAACACGTCCTTTTAAGGAGTGGCACAAGGTATCCAGCGATGTCTAATTACAGCACACAGATGACAGTGTGAGATCCATCACTACAAACTAACATTCCCGGGATCATTCTCACAGTTGTCTGCCGGCTTGTCAATAAGGTGATAACACACTTTCTGCTGAGGAAATGTTATCTTGCCAAATGGGATGCAGGCTAATTGCTGTCATACATCCGTTCTGCACAGATAACTTTTAAAAAAAGAAGAAGAATGAAATAGAATCTAGAAGTTCTGTGCACTTTGCAACTGCAGCCATAGCGTCCGCCATGGGGCCTGATTCAAACATGATCGCTGTGGTCTGAATTGGCTCCCCCAGCTGATGGTGGGTGTTTGCACGTGTGCAATTATGCGCATGTGCAAATCCCCACAGCGAGCGCCTTCGGCGAGTTGTACACTCGCCGGGGAGTTTGCCACATGATGGGCAAGCAGGGGCCGTTTGGAGGGGATCGGCCCGAGTTTTATGGGCGTGCCCACAAAAAAACGGGTATGGATCATTGGATAGGTCCACAAGCATTGGGTCAACACAACTAGGAAGACATGGGGTTAGGTCCACAGGGTCATTGGGTCAACACAACTAGGAAGACATGGGGTTAGGTCAACAGGGTCATTAGGTCAACACAACTAGGAAGACATGGGGTTAGGTCAACAGGGTCATTAGGTCAACATGGGGTTCTTCACTTTTTTTTGAGCGGACATGTGCCGACAGGCGGTATTTCATGCCCTACCATCCACTAGGGCGCGGTGGGAGAACAATATAGTGTGCCAATCGTAGCGAGGAACCGCGCCCGAAGCGAGGGGACGTGGTGTAAGCATACACATCGGATTGCACTGTGCCGCAGTGATTCACTCGGCAGGACGGCGCGTTTGGCGAAGCGGCAGGGCAGGCCTGAATCGGGCCCCAAGTTTGGCTAGTACCCGTTACTAATATTACTGTGCATTTCTGAGGGGCCACAATTGGGGTGTGGATGGAAAGGTCTATTGTGTCTTGATAAACAATCACAGGTAGACACCAAAAGGTGGACATGCAAAAGGTTGACATGGTACAAAAGTCGGCGCAAGCAAAAACCATCAACATGAAAAGGGTTGACACAGCATAAGGCCAACATGACTTTTTCACGTTTTCTTGTGTCAATGTCAACACCTGAAAACATGGACCCCCAATTAGTGCAATGCTCACCACATGTCCCCCATACTTTGCTGTCCACGTGGATAGCAATGTATGAAATAAGGTTAAAAACTGGGGGGAAAATGGGAAAAATACAACCTTTTCTTGTATCAAGCTTTTTCACGTAGACCTTTTTGCTTGTGTCGACCTTTTGACCAGGTTGTAGTGGACATTCTAGAAGCATGAGATGTACTAGCCAATACACTGTATATATATCACAGGGCTGGGCTGTCGGGACACAGTCGCGGCCGTCCTTGTTTCTTATACAACAAAAGCATCTGTGACTTATACTAATGCCCCTACAAATCCCTACCATGGGACACATCCGAGTGTCTGAGATACCGCATTGCCGTCTGCTTGTGGCCTCCTGTATCAGCAGTGGTACGCAGGGCCGGTGCCACCACTAGGCAGCTTTCGGCATTTTCCTGGGGTTCACCGGCCACTGGAGGGCGGCACTTGGGAGCAGCCCCCCCCCCCCTGGATCGAAGTGAGCGGTAACCACACCGCCCCCACCCGTGGAACGATTCTATGGTGGCCTCATCCCCCAACCCCCCCCCCCCCCCTGCCATAGAGCGGGTGAGCAGTGGGGGCTGGTTGCAAATCCACCCACATCCCCCGTGGAGTGGAGCGTCTCAGCGGCAGTGGTGCCCGCAACAACCCCCCCCACCTGGGGCGAACCAGCCCTTGTTGTACGTCTGTGTATGCAACCATTAACCGTCAGGTGAGCAATGCAGCTGTGACACTCCCTTCACCTTAATACCAGAGACCAGTGATTTTCACCCTTTTTCAACTCGTGGCACACCAATCAAGATATTAATATCGCCAAGGCACACCATCAGACCCCCACAGGAAAAAAATACATTGGAACCCACAGGGAAAAAAATTAACATCTCATTGGCCCCCATATGAAAAACCAATCACACTGGTCCTCACAGGTAACAAAAATAAAATACATTGGCCCTCACATGAACACATGAGTGAATAACAGTTGAACTGGTGGTGGTGGTTGTAGACTGGTGTGGAAATCTCTATATCTGGGGGCACACTTGAGAACATCACAAGGCGCACTAGTGTGCCACGGCACAGTGGTTGAAAAGCGCTGCCATAAACTGTAAGCTTGCGGGCAGGGCCCTCCAACCTCTATGACTGTCTGTTCGTTTTATCACGGTTACAATTGTACAGTGCAATGGAATTTTCTGCGCTATATAAGAAACTGTTAATAAACAATGTATGTGCATGATCACTCAGCTATCAGGAAATATACGCCCTGAAAATGGCCATGACATACATGCTTTTCTCCAACCACTCCCGTTACCACCTAGGCACGCCCGAGCTCCCACCGCCCACAGTCCTTTCGCTGTATGTTTGCATACACATCCACTCGCATGCGGCCGAACGAAAGAGCGATAATTCGATGTTAGCTCACCATCAAATGATTTATTTTCGATTCGCTAACAAAAGTAATTCAAGACTGACTTTTATTGTGGCCGGAGATGGCCGAATCCGGGGCGGGCGTTGATGTCATGTGATGTCAGCCGCCTGCCTCGAGCAGGCATCGACCCGCCTGTCTACGCACGGCGTGTTCATGGTGCATCAACCGTTTTTGTGGACATGCTCACATTGGACGTACCCCTATGCCCACCCCGCCCACCCCACTGGCATCCCTCCCCGGAGCGAATGGCCAAAGCCATTCACTTCCGGGGTTTGCTAATGCGCAAACACCGGGTATGGGGATAAATTTGGACCCTAACGAATGGGTCTGAATTGGCCCCTTACTGTGAGTGGGATCCCAGCGCCGCCCTCGCACACTATGATCGCCGCACGTACGCAGGTTGTCGATAATCGCTCTGTTGCGTGTACATCGTACAACCTCTATACGAACAGAACGTAGATGCGTGCGCAGTGCTGCTCATCAGGTGCATGCGCGTATGAGAAAACGTGCGCCAGATGCAGGAATTTCAGCATGAGGCCAAGATTGCAAAGGGGGGGGGGGGGGGGGCAGATGACCCCACTAGGAGAGAGAATCCTACTTGTGAGTCAGGTGACAACCAGAGTGGGTGAAGTGAACCGTCGGCCATCGATGGTCATGGCTGTGCAATCCACAGCAGAGAGCAGGTGGCTTCCCGCCATCGATGGCAGAGAAGGTGGAAATGTTTCTGAATGTTGTATTTGGAGCTTTTTTTCAATTGCATTTTAGGCTCAGTGGTCCTTGTCCTACGTTTAGTATAAGATCACTCCCAGATGTCAATCTCCCAAGCGTTCATTAAATATAACCCGGTACTTGTGTATTTTGGCGGCGCCCATCGCATCGCATACCATAACGCATACGATGGTATGCGATGCGACGCGATATCGTACGATAGTGCACGATGGCATACAATTTTGAAATTGTATGCCATTGTACATGGCATACGATGCCATACGGTTAAACATTGTATAAGCACCCTAATGGGTGCTTATACAATGTAAAGCACCCAAATGGGTGCTTACAATGTTAAATGCACCCCCACGCCACCCCCCCACTATAAACGTGAACCCGAAGCGTGGAGAGCGCAGCGAGCCCTCGAGGGGCGGCGGTACGCGTCCTACGACCTTTTCATACCCCCACTATCCACGTCGGCGTGGAGTTGAGAATAGAATAGTGTGGCGAGCGCAGCGAGCCCGAAGCGTGGCGAGCAGACGCGGATACCTGTGAAGCCCGCGAAGAGACGCGTTTACCTGTGAAGGTATCCGCTGCGCTCGCCACGCTTCGGGCTCGGTGCCTCGCTGCGCTCGCCACACTATTCTATTCTCAACTCCACGCCGACGTGGATAGTGGGGGTATGAAAAGGTCGTAGGACGCGTACCGCCGCCCCTCGCCACGCTTCGGGTTCACGTTTATAGTGGGGGGTGGCGTGGGGGTGCATTTAACATTGTAAGCACCCATTAGGGTGCTCAAAAGCATGATCGTATAGGGGGTCAAAATCGCGTCGCATCGCATTGCATGCCATCGGGTGCATGGCATGCGATGCGTTCATCGTACGACGGACATCGGGGGCGCCGCCAAAATACACAAGTACCTATAACCCTAACTCAGTGCTTAGATCATGATCCCCGACTATCATTATTACTAGACTACAGCATATATATATATATATATATATATATTTTGTTTTTGTGCCTGTACACATATCGTTTATCACCCAGGTGCAGCTTTAAACTTCAATCCATCCAGCTAAATTGTGTGACCCTGCGCCAGTAGCGAATACTGCGGTCAGTCAGGAGGGCAGGCTGCTCTGAGGTGAGCTGACCGGGATAATTGCAGTATTTTATGGTTTAGCCAAGCGGGAGAGCTGATGTAGTGCCAGACATTGCATGGTCGGGGAATACAGAGCTTTAGATTTACAATGAATCACCATAGAGAAGACATTGACAGTGTACAGGACAGAGGAACGGAAGATTTCTATTTACAACACTCGATCAGATGTCAGTTCCTATCTCCCAAGCGCACGGCGGGTATTGTTACTGTGGCGGTGATTCTGGTTCTTCTTTAATGGACAAAACCATGCGCATGCACATTAGCGGTAACGGATACATTGCTGGCGCAGGTGAAGATTTCTCCCTACGGGCACGGCTGTAAATGAAATCGTAGCCGTGCACATAGGTGGGATTTTCACCCAGGCATGGCGGGATGGGGCGGCGTTTACCTGATTGCTTGGGCTCCGACTATACACAGCCCAGCAATCCGTTCTGAATCAGGCCCCAAGAACAGAAATGCACTGAATAAAATGGCCCCTGCTCCCGCCCTTCAAATTCAAACCCCGCCCATTATGTAAATAGCGTTTTATAGGAAAGATTTTCAGCCTCCTGAACATCTCTCGCTCTTTGGAGAAAATAGCTCAGTGTGTACGCACTACTTTGGTGACAGATATATTTATCAGAGATTTTGGCAAAGTCTTTTGAAATGAAAATCTCTGAGTGTGTATGGGCCCTAACAAATGGAGGTGACTGGGTCCAGCTTTATTAAAGGCTAGAAACTGGCATATTATCTTACATGATATTTGCCTTAGCAAAAACAAAAAACTATTTTCGATGCATCAATATTTTAAGTTTTTTTATTTCATTATTTATTTGTTAACGGAAATGCGATCCACCTGGAATCCCTTATATTCTTTTCTATTGTGATTTCACTGTGAGATATTGAAAACGATATATGTGTATAATTAATCTGCAATTGTTTTTATTAATCAATTTGGATATTTTTGTGTGTTCACATAGTGATCCTGCTTCTGTACAGTGCAGAAACTTTTTTATTTTATAAGTGGTGTCACTGACGCAAAAACGGGATTAGGGCTACCGGAGGTGACACCCCCTGTGTGTTGGAAGAGCTGCTAAAATAATATTTTTTGTTAAAATGTTGAGTTATATCCAATTCACTGTTAATCATTTCCAGTGACGTTAACCCCGTCATCAGGGACACACTGACATACTGTACACTACACAAACCCACACATAAATAGCAGCAAACTCCACCCCCAAGCCTAATCAGGACTCCCTGTACTCACCACCTGCCATCAGGTGAGCACGCCATGCTGACCACTCTGGAGGCCCATCTCAGCAAGTGCTATGTTACCGTGGCGCACCCAGGGATTATGTACAGACTGTGTCAACATTTGGGTAAAAAAAAAGAAGAAGTGAAAAACCCCATGTTTAAGTTTTGGCTGTCGACCTAACCCCATGTCGTCCTTCAGTCATGTCGACCTAATGCTTGTCGAACTAGTTGGTGTTTGTCTAATGATCCATAACTGACATAGCATGCTTTATGATTTCCGATTTTTGTCCTATATCCAAACTCCCTTTTACGGAATATGAAAATGTATATTTGGGGATTTAGATGACCTATACAACTGCCACTGACCCATTTATATTGTAAAGGCATATTACAGTAGATAGCAATAATGTTTGTTACATCAATTGGGCAGTGCGGATGGTGTAATGGTTAGCATTACCGCCTCACAGCACTGAGGTCATGGGTTCAATACCCACCATGGCTCTAACTGTGCGGAGTTTGTATATTCTCCCCGTACTTGCGTGGGTTTCCTCCGGGTACTCCGGTTTCCTCCCACAATCCAAAAATATACTGTTAGGTTAATTGGCTCCCCCCCCCCCCCCCAACAAAAAAAAAAAAAGAGAATTAACCCTAGAATGTCTGTGTGTGCATGTGGTAGGGAACATAGATTGTAAGCTCCACTGGGGCAGGGACTGATGTGAATGGTCAAATATTCTCTGTAAAGCGCTGCGGAATCTGTGTGCGCTATATAAGAAACTGCTAATAAATAAATAAATCAATTTAGCAAAAAATCCTTTGGGATTGCTTAGACTGAGTATGTCAGGATTTGCTCCATTGATCAAGAAGCAACATATAGCGTTCACCTTAAATACTTTGTTCTGCCACTTATCTGTTGACTAACACTGAACCTAATATCTGTTTTTACATTTTTTAATCAAAAGTCACAATACATTACCCTTCGTTGTGGCACTTTAAGAAAAGGGATCATCAACAACTAAACACGGATCAGAAAAAAAAGCAAAGTAAATGGTCTACAGCATGATGGTCTACATTGGGTTTTTCATGTTTTTTTTACCCGAATGTCAACACAGACGACATGGACACAGTTTAAAGTGCACCGCATCACCTTGCATCGCTCACTGCGCTCACTCGGCACACAATATTATTCTCCCACCACAAACTAGTGGTAGGGCATGAAATACCGCCTGTCGGCACATGTCGGCTCAAAAAACAGTGAAAAACCCCATGTCGACCTAGACATTGTTGAAGTAATGACCTCTTGAACTAATGACCTTTCGACCTAGAGCCATGTCGACCTTTTCCCATGTCGACCTAATGACTGTCGACCATCATGCTGTAGACGAAATGACCGCATCCCAAGTAAATAAATATTTTTGACATGACCATTAACCAATGACCCAGATATTTTGTCCCATAGAAACATATCTCATATTAAATAGAAAAAATAATAATACATTACCATTAGGGAACGCTGAGACACTGATGATTAGAAAGAAGATAACTGTCATCCATACATTGTCTTCTTGGCTTGTGTTCTCCCTATACATGAAAAAACAACATCATGAAAAGGAGACGTGTACAATTGACACCTGTCAGTCACTTGACAAACTTTCACCTGAGCATTCTATATTAAAAATCTCTGTTGGAAATATTACACTGGTGTTGAGTTTGTATGTTCTCTACTTGCTAGCACAGAATTCTGGCCACAATTTAAAAACATACCGGGCAATTAGAATGCCCCCAAAATATTAATAACCTAGGGGGTGATTCAGGTTCATGAGATAAATTGCGAATCGGGTCCGGGTTTGCGCATGCGTATCGGCGTAAATATGCATGTGCAGACCAGCTGTGCTTTCGGAGAGTATCACACTAACCATGGCGTTCGCACACAGCGGGGCGGGCAAGGGGCTGTCCCATGGGATCGACCAGTGTTTTCTGGCATACCCACAAAAATGGTTCTTCAACACAGGTAATGGCAATCATTAATTATGGGAGAAGTCTAGAAACAGAGCAAGGTGTCCCTCCTGGAGAGGGTCATGGTGGGAGGTATGCTGTTCAAAACAGGTGATGACAATAATACATTCAGAGAAAAGTCCAGGAGGACAAGTATCATGCTTGCCTACCTGACTTTCTCCTTCAGGGAGAAAATGCTCTGTTTCTGGACTTCCCTGGTAATGTATGATTGCCATCACCTGTGATGAAACACCTTTACCTAGCTCACCACAGGTGATGGCAATCATACATTACCAGGGAAGTGCAGGAACAGAGCATTTTCTCCCTGAAGGAGAGGGTCATGTAGGCAAGTATGTGGTAATAACACTGCAGCTCGTGTGGTCACCCCAATGTGGCTTGACGTCACTTGCCCACTTTAACAGACCGCAGACCCCGAGTCACATGACCCCGCCCCTCACCTCGTCCATCTCCGGGCAGCCTCAGGGTCGGGGGTCAGATCCTTTCCATCACAACCAAATCACACTCGCACAGAGAGAAACGCTGCCCTGCTTTTGGGAGGAGTTATGGCGTCACTGCCCAGCATAGAGACAAGAGCGGTGGCTTGTTTGTCACATGACTGTCCCTACTCGGGGGACATCTTGGATGTGGCAAATATGCACAATGAACAAAATCATATGTGCACTCAGTGGCGTCACGAACGGTACCCTCCAGGGAGGGGGGTGATACTAGTGACACCAAGCGCTGCAGTCTCAGTGCAGTCACTTCCGCACCATAGCGCAGTGCCTGGTGCCCCTCTCCCACCCTGCGTCCTCTCCCATTCAGTGTCCTAATCACAATATATACCTCTCCCACCCTGCATTCTCCCTCTTCCTCTGTCCCTCTACCCAATATGTCCTAGGACCTATTCACTCCTTGCATCCCCCCTCTTACCCGCCCCTCTCCCACCCTGCATCATATCCCCCTCCTACCCTCTGCGTATACCTCCTGTTGCCTCATGAGAGAAGGTCCATATGGAGGGGGGGTGTAGGGTTACCACCTTTTTGTTGAGAGATTCCCGGACAGTGGCCCGCCCCTTGACACACCCACAGACCCGCCCCCATCACGCCCCCAGCTCCGCCCTTTGACCCGCCTAATGTTGATTTTTTTTTTTAACCTTTGCTTCAATTTCATTCTTGATTTTGCATACCATAATGCCAGTTACATGATACATCATACACAGTAATGCCCATTACACGTTATGCCACACACCGCGATGCCCATTACATGTTACGCCATACACTGCAATGCCCATTACATGATATGCCAGGACTAAAAACGTTCTTTTGTAAAGGAGGAACAATATAGACAGTGCGCGCCGTAGGCGCGCGCAAAAAATTTTCAACATAAAACTGATTACACGTCACACACCCATTACATGGTATACAAAATGCCATAGTATACCACATGCCATAATGCCCATTACATGTTATGCCACACACCATGATGCCCATTATACATTATGCTTATTATTTGTTATGCCAGGACTAAAAAATAATTCTGAGATAGGGACAACACAGGCACAGTAATGCTGATTACACATCATACACCTATTACATAGTATACCACATGCCATAATGCCCATTACATGTTACGCTATACACTGCAATGCCCATTACACGATATGCCAGGACTGAAAAAGGTTTTCGTAAAGGAAGAAAAATAGACAGTGCGCGCCGCAGGCGCGCATCAAAAATTTTCAACATAATGCCGATTACATGTCACACACCCATTACATAGTATACAAAATGCCATAGTATACCACATGCCATAATGCCCATTACATGTTATGCCACACACAGTGATGCCCATTACACGTTATGCCCATTACTCGTTATGCCAGGACTGACATTTTTTTAAAGTAGGGATAACATAAACTGTGCGCAGCAAAAAAAATCACCATAATGCCGATTAAAGGTCGTATACCCATTACATTGTATACAGTATACCACATGTAATATTGCCCATTACACGTTATATCAAACATTGTACCGCCCATTACATGTTATAGCAAACACCGTGATGCCCATTAAACATATGCCACACACAGTTATGCCCATTAAACATATGCCACACACCATTATGCCCATTACACGCTATGCCACACACTCTATGTACCCCACTATTGCCAGGGAGGGGGCAGATGATAGGTACCCCAATACTGTCACATGATTCCCCCCCCCCCCCCCACCCCATCACCATTACCTTTTAGGATCAGCTCCTGCGTGACCTTGTTAAAGCCCTCCTGCTGGCAGTTGTGGAGTTGAAGCAACAGCTGCACTGGGAGTCTCCAGCCAGGTAGGGACGAGGGCAGCCTGGGTGCCCGTGGGTGGCTCCTCTCCATGGCTCACCCCAGGGTCCCTCACTCTAGAGACACATTGCAGCTTGCCTTGCAGTCCCCTGTGCTGCCAGGATGCCCGGGCGTTATTTCAAAACAGGTTTCTGTGCAGAGTCAGGCGTTGACCGGACACTCTCTCCCCGCCACGCCGCGGGCCGCCCTCCCGCCACTAACTTCCTCCTCCCGGAACAATCACCCCGCTCTCACCACAGACACGAGCGCGACCTCGGTCACACACCGTCACCTGGCTCCGGATCTCCGACGTCCTGTCACTCACTCCGCATCTCCGGCTGCTCCTCACCCGGCAAAACGAGATTTGTAAAAGCCGCGGACTGTCCTGCACATCACACACAGCGCTGCCGGTATCTAGCTGGCTTTCTCCGGCAGCGCTGCGCAGGATCTCCCTCAGGTCTTTAGTTCCCGGACATTGTATAGTCCGGGAACGCCACCCCTCCGGACTCCGGACACCCGGTCTAATTACCGGACTGTCCGGAGTAATCCCGGACGGGTGGTAACCCTAGGGGGGTGCAAGGTGTGAATAGGTCCTATTCACACCTTGAATAGGACCTATTCACACCTTGCCCACCCCCATGCCACCCCCCACTATATACGTGAACCCGAAGCGTGGCGAGGGGCAGCAGAGTTGATTTTATATAGTGCAGGGTTGCCGACCCTCCCGAAATTTCCGGGAGTCTCCCGAAAATCTGGGCTCCCTCCCGGCCCCCCGGAAGGGTGGGCAACCCTCCCGGATTCAGGGGGGACCCCCGCAGTCCCCCGGATCGCGGCATTAAAATGCCGCAATCCTCGGGTCTCAGAGGAGGCGGCGGAGCTAAAATGACACAATTGCATCATTTTAGCCCCGCCCCCTCCACGGAGATCACTGAATTCGCTGGTTTACCAGCATGGGGGTGGGGCTTAGTGATGTCACGCTTAAGCCCCACCCCCTGAGCGGCTACTAATTCTCTCCTCTCCGGGCTTCTCCCGGAGAGGAGAATGAGAAAGTCGGCAACCCTGATATAGTGTGGCGAGCGTAGCGAGCCACCGAGCTGTGAAGTTATGCGCCTGTGAAGTTATGCGCGTGCGCTCGCCACGCTTCAGGCTCGGTGGCTCACTGCACTCGCCACACTTTATAAAATCAACTCCATGCCGACGTGGATAGTGGGGGTATGAAAAGGTCGTAGGACGCGTACCGCCGCTCCTCGTGGGCTCGCTGCACTCGCCACGCTTCGGATTCACGTTTATAGTGGGGGGTGACGTGGGGGTGCATTTAACATTGTAAGCACCCATTAGGGTGCTTATACAATTTTTAATCGCATCCCATCGCATTGTATGGCATTGTATGCCATATACAATGTCATACAATTTTAAAATTGTATGCCATTGTACAACATTGCGTGATATCGCATCGCCAGGGGTGTAGCTATCATAGGTGCAGGGGGTGCAGCTGCTATGGGGCCCAGAGCTGAGAGGGGCCCACTTTGCCTGTCAAAGTATCATGTGTTGTATACATTTTTCAGCTTCAGGTGATAAATAGGGGCCCATACAAACTTTTGCTATGGGGCCCACATGTATCTAGTTACCACACTGCGCATCGCATACCATCGTATGCCTTATGGTATGCGATGCAATGGGCGCCGTGATAATACACAAGTACCTAAATATATGTATCCATCCTATATAATAAAAATCGGTACTTGTTTCCTAGCATGGCGCCCGTCGTAGGTGATTGCATACCTTAAGTTAAGGTATGCGATGGACGCGACCGACGCGATTTCAAGGCTATTTTTAGTCTTTTCCCCGACAATTAAAAAATTGCGTCCATCGCATGCCTTAAGTTAAGGCATGCAATGCGACCGATGCGATTTTACACAGGGAACAATGTTAAATGGGCCAATGGACCCGATTTTTCATTGTATACCCACCCTTATGGGTATTTTACATGAGAAATGCTCCCCTATTGTTAACGCCACCCCACGATGAACGTCAACCCGAAGCGTGGCGAGCACAGCGAGCCCGCGAGGGGCGGCGGTACGCATCCTCCGACCTTTTCATACCCCCACTATCCACGTCGGCGTGGAGTTGATTTTATATAGTGTGGCGAGCGCAGCGAGCCACCGTGCCCGAAGCGTGGCGAGCGGACGCGTAATACCTGTGAAGTAATGGATAGTGGGGGTAGTGGGGGTATGAAAAGTGGGGGATAGTGTGGGTATGAAAAGGTCGGAGGACGCGTACCGCCGCCCCTCGCGGGCTCGCAGCGCTCGCCACGCTTCGGGTTGGTGTTGATCGTGGGGTGGCGTTAACAATGGGGGGACATTTGACCCATCAAAAATCGGGTCTCAGGGACCATTTTACATTGATTCCAATGTAAAAATCGCGTTGATCGCATCGCATGCGATTTGGTTGCATGTGATGCGATCGGCGCGATTTCAGGGGGGTCCCGATGGACACAATTTTTATCGCTCGCGCCGTGGTAGGAAACAAGTACCTAAAAATCGAATGCTGCACATCAGCTCTATGGGGGGAATTCAAGTGTTGTGTTTGCTGACTGCCACTAGATGGAGCCTGATGAAGCAATCCCATGTTGCCGGTGCTGACATTACTGTTATGTTGTTACATTGGCTGGTAACTACTAGTCTCTCTATGAGCTGGATGTACGAAACAAAAAATTCTGTAAAAACCCAGGTTTCGGGGGTTTTACCGCGTTTTGAAATGCATTAACCCCCCCTTCCTGCGGGGATCTGCTGCGACGGTTACACCAGCTCTAGCTGGTGTAACCCCATATAAGCCTATAAGCTACTCATTAAAGTGTGAGGGATCCCTCCCAGCATGTACCGCTGCTGCTTGGTACTATATCAGCCCCAGAACCTGTATAAATCATAGGTGTTCAAGATGAAAGGAATATTATGGGAAGCCTGTGATTACACTCAGCATTTTATGAATTGAGGCTGCCATCTTAATGCCATTAAAATTTAAAGCCTACCTCTTAGGTGTCCGGATTGGACACTGTCCTGCTGGGGTATGGGTCATAGGGACGACAGTATGAAGGTTGACCTATATTAGGGTGACAGGGTCAGAAGGTTGTCCAAACTATGGCCCTCCAGCTGTTGTGAAACTACAAGACCCATCATGCCTTGCCACAGTTTTGCTATAAGGGAATGCTAAAACTATGGCAAGGCATGCTGGGATATGTAGCTTCACAGCTGGAGGGCCACAGTTTGGACTTGCCTGATTTAGGTGGACAATGAGAAGGTTCTGGAAGACGCAGGACCATTCCTTCTCTCAATACTGCCCTATGGGTAGTGCTATGAAATAGACCAGTGGAAGTATTACCTGTGATCCAGACCGTTACTCAGAGTGAATTACATTCATTTCACTTCTCCCTCAGAATTGCTGTATGAAGCATTCCCATGACAGCTGTAGCAACGACAGGCTTACATACCAGAACCCCATACACATGTTTTCCAGCCATACAGAATGTAAGCATTGCAGACAAGTCAGATGTAACAGCAGCTTGTTTATTAGAGATAAATATATAATCATGACACGGAACATGAATATAAATAGGCAGCCACGTGGCATACACCTGTTATCTAACAGTGCGCTCTGTAATGACATGCGACACATTGAGAAATAACCATATTGTCTAGCTATCGTTTATACACAAGTGGGACGTAACCACTAGCCGCATATTATAAACCTATAACAATGTATACAGTAACATTCTAGAGGGCGGGATCTCATATGCTAATTATAGTTATTTAGTGCAAACAAGTCACCATTCTCGTGCAACATAAACATACCCGCCGTGTTATTAGTGTTCATTTTAGCACCCTGCAGCTTTTCAAGCCCTGTGCAATTACCCTTTCCTGCCTGGGGTGACATTGTGGTGCTTCTAGTACACTCTGTGCAGTATTTCAGTGCTGAGATACAGACCAGATTGTGCTAGAAACTCAAGAGCAAAGAGAGCAACACTCCAGGCAGCAAAGAGGAACTGCACGGGTTTTAAAAATTGCAGGGTGCTATAATGAAGAACACTGTGTTATCATTTACCCTGTATGTATAACTTGCATACGTGTATGCATACCCTATTTTCAAGCGTGTTTGTTCATAGGCCAGATGTAGCTTGTGTGGTTGGGATACGTTCATATGGTCTACATCATGATGGTCGACATGGGTCAAGGTCAACAGTCAAAAGGTTGACATGGGGTTTTTCACTGTTTTTTGAGCCAGCATGTGCCGACAGGTGGTATTTCATTCCCCACCATCCACTAGGGCGTGGTGGGAGAACAAAATAGTGTGCCGAGCACAGCGAGCGATGCGAGGGGATGCGGTGCACTTTAAACTGTGTCCATGTCGACTGTGTCGACATTCAGGTAAAAGAACTGTGAAAAACCCCATGTCAACCTTTTGACCTAGACACTGTCCACCTAATGACCTGTCGACCTTGTCCCATGTCGACCTTGTCCCATGTCGACCTTTCCCCATGTCGACCTAGTGGTGTCCAGCTGTAGACCAAATGATCCCAACCCGTGTGGTTGACTACGTGTACGTTAGAAATAGGCCCCGCCTACTCGAGCTACAACCAACAATTCATATCATAAAGCATACTGAGGCAACAGGATGAAGGCACACACATTTAAAAACGGGGCTTGCTAATTGTATGCATCTTATTTGCATTCAGGATCCATCTACCAAACCAATGAAGATATGTTAAAAACAAAACAATTAGGATTGGCTGAAGAATAGGTTTTCCGTGTAAGTGTAGTTCATTATATCGAAAGACTCCTCATGAAACATTACTGCCATCCTGTGTTCTAATTGCCTTGTCTGCTAGACCACCTCTACACAATGCAGGATCGCGGTTTTCATCACACGCACCAAACGCCAGTCTATTAATTGAAATAACCTAAACGCTGTCTTAGATCGGACAGGTATTAATGGGACAGCCTACATTCGGGTTATATGATTTAGCTGGATCCGTGGAAAGAACTGGTGTTTGGGAATGCAATATCCATTTTTTATTTAGCACTTAATTACTGCATTGGCTTGTACGCAGGAGCTACAGCTGGTAATACAGATCATGCAGGTGTAGTATGTCAGATATTCATAAACCATTGAGCATCTACTACAACAAGTATCTTTGACACTTGACAGGCAGATCCTATTTTATTATACCTAATTTACTGTAGTTTGAGAAAACTATGAGCACTACACTCCCATAACTGCATGTAATTCATTTTGCGTATGTATGTTGCTTTTGTAGAGTTTGGGATAAAGCTTAGTGCCAAGTGTCTCACTCAAGACAGAGATACATAAAAGCGTAAAAGGTGCAACAGTAAGGACCCAGAGCACTGGGCAGCTGATAGGTCAGCAAAATCACACGCAGGGCCAGTGGCAGATGGCGGTTCTCTCTTTCCCCACCTTTTGATTGGTACATCCATGCAGCAGTAACCTCTCAGCGTCCTCTGCCATGGCCCAGACGGCCTCCACAAGCAGCCTGTAAGTACGTTCTTGAGACAGTCTGGTGGGAGCTTCTTCTCCTCCTCCCCAGTGTGGTATATAACTCCAGACGATCTCCGACAGAGACAGAGGTTGGGAGACCATGTGAAGCAGCTGTTCTGCGCTAGGGTCCTGGGCCAGAGTGCATTGGACCTCGGAGCGCAAATCCTCAGCGCTGCAGCCGGTCACTTGTGAGATCAACGTTATGGAGTCGTCATCCAAACCAAAACGTGCACGAAATGAAGAAAGGGCAGATGAGAGGGTGGACAGAGCTTCCAGGAGTAGCCCTTGAGAAGACTTGGTGCACACGTCCAGGCAGATATCATACACACCCATCATAAGCCTTCTCCGCTCCCTCCTTACCAGCTGCACAATAATGGAGGGAATGGCATGCAGAAGTCTCTCTCTCACCAGTTGAGGTCCTCCCTTCTCCAAAGCCACCCGCAGTCCAGGCAGGTCAGTGCCGGCATGGCATTTTTTACCTCCCTCCACTTGCCCCTTTACATCATGTTTATGTCTTCTGTCTCCTTCTCCACCAATCAGCATACAGTGTTTGCCAGCTGCAACCAAAGCTTCCACAAGAGTGGCACGGGAGCTATTGTCCATCCCTGATCCGACAATCAAGTAGACATCACAGGCTTCCGACTGGAGGTTCTGCAGATACTGTTCCACAGACATTGGCGGTGTACCGGGCCCAGGGAGGGGTCTCACTATGAGACCCGAAAGTGGGGGTTCGCTGAGAGCAGAAAGTATACCATCCTTGTCACTGCCTGTCACACCCACTACAGCCGAAACAGGAGGGGGGTTGTCTAGGAAGATACTGAGAAGGGAACAGAACTCTGACAGCCCTTCTTGATCACACTGCACCTCAAACACGGACACCAGGTCTTGACAGTGAGGTTCGGCATGGTAACTGCCAGGCCTGCAAACAAAGGGAGATCTTGGTAAGAAATCGGTATAAATCCATACTAAAAAAAATATAGGAAAACACTCATGAAATTCAAGAGAAGATGTTTCCATTAACCTTAACAATGATTCCATAAAGTATACCAGTTTACTATAGCAAGTCATGACAACATGATTGTAGAACGAACCAATATTTTCCTGAATGTGGCAATTAGCAATCTGACTATATATAGAGAATTGAGACACCAAATCCATCAGCTGGGGACCATGCTGATGTCATCAGTTGCTAGTGAATTGATAGGCTATGTTCTCATGAACAATGGTTCAGCTCACAAAGGCCCTTATTCAGATCTGATTGCAGTACAAATTTGTTTGGAAAATGGGCAAAACCATGTGCACTGCAGGTGGGGCAGATGTAACATGTGCAGAGTTAAATTTTGATGGGGTGTTTTGAAACTGAAATCTAAATCGCAGTGTAAAAATAATGCAGCCAGTATTTACCCTGCACAGAAACAAAATAACTCACACAAATCTAACTCTCTCTCTGCACGTTACATCTGCCCCACCTGCAGTGCACATGGTTTTGCCCATTTTCCAAACAAATTTGTACTGCGATCAGATCTGAATGCCTGTCTTAAGCATACATAATGGGCCAGATGTATCAAGCTTCAAAAAGTGATAAAATGGAGAGTGATAAACAACCAGCCAATCAGCTCCTACCTGTCATTTGACAGGCTGGGTTTGAAAATGACAGTTAGGGGCTGATTGGCTGGTAGTTTATCACTCTCCAGTTTATCACTTTTGAAGCTTGGCGCATCTGGAAACATATACAATAAAGCAGGCAACAATATCGCTAGCAATTTCCTGCAAGACCCCGGAGATACAGAATGAACTATATATTGCATACACACTGAGCGATATCAAAGATTAAGATAAGATGCAAAGCATTCACTCCACAGTGGACGGAATGCTATGTCAACATTTTGACTGTTGACATGAACAATGTCTACATAGTAAAAATGTTAACACATGACCATGTTAACATTCCTGTGTCGACACGTTAAATGTCAATATAATAATCTGAATATATCAATATTCTAATCTTAAACATACTATACCACATCTGTTAAAATGAGGGCTGGATTTGAGGATCGCTGCTCTAGACTGGTAGTTTCTACCCCTTACGTATCCCCAACAGGCCATGTTTTCTGTATAAGTTATGCTAACATTAAATGTAGTTCTATAAATCCAGCTACTACCTCGTTTCTAGAACTCACCTCTTCCACTGCAGTATCTCCCTCTCCATGTAATCCACCATCCCTGGAAAGTCAAAGTTCAGTGGTTCCAAGCAGGATACCAGGAAGAGGCTAGATTCTTGCAGCCCAGTTCCACTCAGTTGTTCCAGTGTTTTGTTCCTCAGGCCCAGCAATGTCTGCCCTCTCCAGTAACTTTTTCCCTGCCGTCTCTTCTCTGTGTGTAGAGTAAGGTCAGTGTGAGTCTGCACCACACAGAAGGGTCTCCCTACATGTTTCAGGGCCACGAGAAGCTGCAGGTCTGCAGGGGTTATAGATTCCCCGAATGTGACCACGAGGCACTGCACAGTGTCAGGCTTAATGCCTTCTAGATAAGCGGTGGGAGAGCCACCGGTTTTGTACCCTTGGTGATCAAGAATAGTCACGTTGGGCAAAGGTGGGTAAGTATATTGGCCGACGTCATGAGACCCCTCTTCTCCCTTAAAGTATGATTCCAGGAAACTATGACTGAACTGCTCTGTCTGGTGACAAAGGGATCGGGCTAGTGTGGTTTTTCCGGATCCCGGTGGTCCGATGATGGCAACAGTGAAGCTGAGTGACTCTGGAGATGTGTCAGGGGCAGGTGGTCCAGAAGATCCATCTGCAGGTACCTCAGCTTCTGCCATTTCTTCTCCTTGCAAGCAAAACAAAACATTGATTTAATACAAAAATATAGTTAATTTGAAAAAATAAATCTAAAAATCGTTAGTAAATATAGGATCTATTTATTAAAAGCCTTGGATAGAAATGAACTAGAGAGATAAAGTACCAGCCAACCAGCCCCTAACTGCCATTTTTCACAAACACCGCTTGTAACATGGAGCTGATTGGCTGGTACTTTATCTCCTTCTGAGGCCTAATAAAAAGATGCTTATATTCCCCATGATTCTGGGGACGGATACGGTATCGATGATAGACAATATCTGGGTCGACAGTCCCTAGGTCGAGCAGCAACGGTCGAAAGTGACTAGGTTGACACCCATGAGTGGTCGACATACCCTAGGTCGACATTGACAGAAGGTGGACACAAGCTTTAGGTCGACATGGGCATGGTCTACATGAATACGGTTGACATGAGTTTATCGTGCTTTTTTTATGTCTATATCAACATGGACACCGTAAAGTGTACCGTGTCCCCTCGCTGTGCTCGCCATGCTTTGGGACAGGGCCACCATCAAGGGGGTACTGTGGGTACAGCTGTCCTAGGCCCGCCCACCGCTACCCATCCCCAGTCTGCCTCCGGCACCCTCATCTTCTCTGCCTGTCTCCTTCCGGTGGCGCAAGTGTCTTCTTCACTGGCTGCGCCCCCCCCAGGCCCCACAATTTCTAGTGGCAGCCCTGCTTCGGGCACTATTATATTCTCACTATATGCCCACTTGCATGTAAAGTATGAAAAAAACACTTAAAAAAAAAGACTTTATTCATGTCGACCATGTCAACCTTATGCTTGTGTTGACATTATGTCAATGTTGACATAGGGTATGTCGACCTTTCTTATGTGTCAACCTAGTCACTGTCGGCCATTAGTGGCTGGCCTAGTGACTGTCAACCTAGACATTGTTGACCCAGGGACCGCATACAGGGAACATACTACTTGAATGTTAAAAGCAAAATAAAACACGCAGAAAATGGGGAACACAAGAGGACAAAATCCTAAACCAAAATCAGGCAACAAACTCAATGACATGCACAACCCAAAAACTACATGCACAATGTATCTAAGGGTTTACAACCAAATGAAATGTCATACAATATATAATGTATAAAGCAGGTGTATGCAATCACAATACATCAGTGTGAGGAGTGAGATGCCCCAGGCACAGGTAATAGGGTGAGGAGATGCCCCAGGACAGGCAGTAGGGTGAGGCATGAGATGCCCCAGGACAGGCAGTAGGGTGAGGAGTGAAATTCCCCAGAAACAGGCAATAGGGTGAGGAGTGAGAGAGGTTACAGCCAAAACTGTGGCATAGTGAAAGAGCACAAACAATACTGGCTGGGACCAGGGGTTGGGCCGGAGTTGGGCGTGGTGTAGTGAAGATGCAGAATGCCAAGGACCAGTGGGAGGGGAGGGGCGTGGCACAGTGAAGATGCAGAATGCCAAGGACCAGTGGGAGGGGAGGGGCGTGGCACAGTGAAGATGCAGAATGCGAAGGGCAAGATGCAGGTGCCCGTGCAGGTGGGGGCGTGGCATAATGAAGCTGCATTTATACTTAGAGCCAGGTGCACAGGGGGGTATGGGGACGGGGTACAGTGTATATGAAGGGGGCTAATGGGTGTAAGGATGGAGGGGTACATAGGAGGCAGCACAACACAAGGAGGTGACAATGAGCCAGTGACATTACAATGAGTACGTGCATTATACTTGCCTGCTGCACAGACTCGATGCTATAGGCAGAAGCGAGTATATAATGATGCCAGTCCTCTCTGGTCCCTGCTGCGACGGCTGGGTGTATGTATATGCAGCGAGTGTCAGCTCTCTTGTCTATGCTGCCGCAGCTGGCTGTCCCAGGCCTCCGCTGTGTGTGCCAGCCAGGCCGGAGAGGAGGAGGAGGAGATGACTCTGCAGAGAGGAGGGAGGACACTTGGGCACGTCAGGAGAAGGGGGTGGGATAGATCAGAGAGAGAGAGAAGCCGAAGGACACAACAGCCAGGCCGGGTGTATGTGCCGCTGCCTGAGGATATCCGGGCCCTGACATCAGGAAACATATACAGCACCTATAACCAGTGAGGAAAGGGGGACCACCCCAGCCCCATTCCCCCCTCCCTCCTCTGTGATTCCCCCATGCTGCATATCATCCCCCTGCTGTCACTTATTGCACGCTCACATATACATCCTGCTGTGCCCCATTCCGCCTACAATACACCCCCCCCCCCGTGATTCACCTTCTGCACCCCTCCCAGTAACATTATCCTTATCCATACACCCCCTCATAAAAATCCCCTGCACCCCATCATTCTAAGCATTACCCAGGCCTATACTCTGCACCTCAGTCTGTGTGTTTATATATATATATATATATATATATATATATATATATATATATATATATATATATATTCTACACATCATCAGCCTGATACACAAAATATTATTTTGCATCCCCTGGATTTCATTATATAATAATATGATACATATCTCCTGATTTGTCATATATATATATATATATATATATATATATATATATATATATATATCCACATATACACACACACATATATATATTCTTAATATATCCTATATGTTCTGCAGCCCATTCTACAGTCCCTTATATACATGTTGATTTCTGCCCTATATGCCATGCTATGTCATATGTAAGCCGGGGGGGGGGGGGGGGGGGGGGCTCAGATGCCACTCTCTGAGTATATGATAACATTGAACATCCAGGTGGTCATTTCACCAAGGCCCGCCAACTCTACTTCTCCTTCCCACTGCTCGTGTTGTGCTAGATATCCTAATGTCGCACTACAAATGCACCCCTTTTCCTGTTCCCTACAGGTTATGGAAACATTCAGCGAGCTGAGCTTGTCCGATGGGGAATTGAAAACACCCGAAGCTGAGGAGAAGCTATATGTCCATACAGAGGTCTCACCTCCTGAGGACTGCTGGGACTTCTCCGTTGCGGTTGCAGGAGGTCCAGGTGTTGGTAAAACTGTTTTGATACAGGCCCTTCTCGGTCTCGCTGAAAATGGCCAACATTCCAGAGCTACCTTCCTTCATCATAACCGCGCTGGTGGCCCATTACTGTACCTGCACCCGTCCCACCCAGGTCTGACTCTCTGGGAGCTGCCGCTAGATGACGGGTCTCCAGAGAAGTGGATTCCTGAGGCTGATCTGCTGCTTCTGGTCACTGATGCCCAGTTCTCACAGGCTCATGTGGACCTGGCTCGCAGCGCACTAACGCAGGGTAAAAGATTCTGCCTGGTGCGCACTAAGGTGGACTGTGACTTGCATACTCTGAAGAAGAGGATGAAGGAAGAGTTCACGAGGGTGGAAGTCCTGTCAGTGTTACGCACGGTCTGTCTGCTGCCCTTTGATAAAATGTCAGAAAAGGAGGATACACCTCTCTTTTTGGTGTCTGGGTTTGAGCCATGTAAACTGGACACTCCGGGTTTGAAGGCCGAAATAGAGAAGATATCAAAAGTGTGCGGCAGGTAAGAAGCAATATGGCTGTTTATTCTTTTTTAACTTAGCGAGAGAGGTGAAGGTTTCAGCAACTGACCACTGGTTCGGTAGAATTAAAATACTCTGACAGGTGTATACACACCATAAGGCTGATTCTGAGTGTGACGCGGTTATGGCCGCCATTGCTTTATGCTAATGGCGCTTTAAAGCCTTTGCTCTGGTGTAGAACCATGCTTACCACCGGGCAAGGACTGAGACACATAGACCTTGCATTACCGTCTCAAAAGTGTGGCCTCCTGTATTAGCGGCTGCGTGTGTCTCTGTACGCAACTGCTTGCAACATCTTTACGCATCTTTTCAGGCCACCCGTTTCCTCCCACTCCCTATCCATGATATCCCCTTATATTTCTGCTAACATGTGTCGAAATTTGTACTGAAAATCACAGAGATTTTTCTTCATATATTACATTTTTGTGCCCTCCGTCCCCTCCCATTCCCTCCTCTTGCCTATTTTTACCTAGTTGCAGAACTCCCCTTTTATCTTGCTTTTTTAACTACCTAATGTTTGCACCTTTTATCCACAGACCACTGTGTCTTGCCCAGCAGGGGTACGAGGTGATCGGATATGAAGAGATTGCAGAGTTGCAGTCAGCGTTGGAGAGGGGAGGAATTTCGGAGATGGTCAGGTTCATCCAGAGCAGCCTGGACTCTCTGTTAGACACACGGTTTGATCTTGCACTAATGGGTGGCAACCCAGGATTCCGTCACTCTATTCTGAATTGCCTCCACGGGTTGACCAATGGGGAGTGTGGTGCAGCCCACGGTGGAAACCCTGAAAATCCAATTGAGTATCCTAGCCTAAAATACCCAAAGGCCAGCTTGTGGGACCTTCCTGGAATGGAGAGCCTGGAGTCTCAGCCAAAAAAGTACTTGGAAAGTGTGCACATAAGCCGTTACGACTTTACACTACTGTTTCTCACCCCCTGGCAGGAGGCCTCAAGTAGTTACAGATCACTGGTTCTAGAACTGAACAAAGAGGGCAAAGACAGTGTCTTTATCCAGGATTGTGAGAATGAAGAGGCCCCACAAGGACCAATAAGTAATGAAGTTTTTGTTCTATCTCCTGCAAAACTTCCAGGACCCGAATTTCATAGGTTATTGAGTCACCTGGAGAACAGACTCTCCAGCCAGAAATTGCGAGCATTCTTCCTCTCACTCCCGAACCTCTCAGCTGAAGTCATTCAGAAGAAAAAAGAGGCACTCTCCCAGGAGGTTTGGAAGGTGGCATTACTCTCCAGCCTGGTGGCCAGTGTACCCGTCCCTGGATTAGGCATTGCATGTGACCTCTCCTTACTGACTGCACGGCTGGACACTTATCGCCAAGAGTTGGGCTTGGATGCTGGTTCACTCACCAACTTGTCCCATAAGTCTGGGATCCCAGTTCCCGCTCTAATGCTGGAGATCCAGAGTCTTGCAGGGAAGGGGGTGACACGTGAGCTTGTTGGAAAACTGCTAGGCTCGGCCACTGGTATTGGGTTAGAAGTAGCAGGAGTGTTTTTGCACAGGTTTCCTCTCTTGGGCCCCTTGGCCACTGGAGGAATCGCCTTCCATGCCAGCTATTTAGTATTGAGTCGATGTTTAGAGGCCATGTCCGAAGATGCCCAACGAGTACTAGCGAGAGCAAAATCACCTGCTTAGCCATTAAATTCCATTAATAAACCTTATTGCTAAAGCATTCAATTAATTCAGTTAAGATTGCTGCTATGTACTTTTAGCAATTGTAAAGGAAATATTGCCATTTTTGAGATCTACCATCATCCACAGATAAACCGTCCATCGTAAAAATCCCAACAACTTCAGTCAGAAGCAATGCTGCCAACTCCCCCTAACCACCACTTAATCAACAACACTATTGTGTAGGCCATTAATGGGTGAAGCTCATCAAATTTTGGGGCCTAGTTATCAACGAGTTTTAGAAACGTAAAACTCGTTGTGTATGAAAAATGGTGCTCCAGCCAATCAGCTTCTGTCATGTGTTTGGAAAAGGGGTTGAACTGATTGGCTATTGCACCATTTTATCATGTGCAAGGAGTTTTAAATAGTTAAAACTCAATAAATGGGACTGTATTGTCAATCCATGTGATCCATGTCATTTCAAAATGTTTCGTTTTTAGTTATCCTTATGTATTAAATACAGCACTTATGAGGACTCATTAGACTTATCTAGTTCTGAATGTGGAATAGCAGCATTCTTTTTCAAAGTGAATTTGCAACAAGTTTACTCATAAACCCTATTTACTTTCATTGCAAATTAAATTGACAAAAACGACCCAGCTTGAGAAAATTCAGATAGGTCTAAATGGTGCTCATACAGTCTATATAATAAGGCACCAGGTTAATTATTAAAATAATAATAATAATTTATTTGATTATTAAGTGGGGGGATGTATTAAACCTTAGTTCAGTCATTTTACAACTCGTACACGTATATATCTGGTCAAATATGAATTACAAGTTCTGCATGACTTCATTCCATGCAGAAAGATAATGCTTTGTGAAAGAACTAAAATGTATTTTTTTTCTGTAATTAAATAAGCAAAAGTTTATAGGATCTGGCAGTTGAGTAATTTATGTTGTTTATGATATATTCCATAGGCAGGGAATGTGTAGCACTCCAGCTGCTGTGGAACTACACATTCCAGCAGGCCTTACGACAGTTTGAGCATGCCCTAACTGCAAAAACTGGCAAGGCATGCTGGGATGTGTAATTCAATAGCAGCTAAAGGTCTACCCCAAATATATACCACTCAGCCCACTCTCCGTACTGTCCTCATTCGCTCCATTTCACAAAGTTACAGTGTACCAGTTGCCTAGACACAGCTGGAGGCACGGCAGCCATTTTGATGAAGTACCTGGATCCTGGCACACTCCGAGTAATGGTTGAGCCTTTAAAATGGCTTTCTCCTCTGTCGGTGTAGTGTAGATTTTATCATCTCTGGAAATAGGTGTTTCAGTCAGATGTTTTATTACCAGTTATGTATTATTAATTATATTATAATTTATTGAATTAGTCAGCAATGCCAAGATAAATACTATACAGCCATAATATTGTGAATCTTGTTACCACATATACTTGCTGTATGCAGTACTACCAAGCTCAGCCATGCTCAGACAATGACATTATTATCATAGAGTGGAAGTTCATCATTATACGGACACATATGTTGGGAAATATGGCAGTAACTTGTACTACATAAGAACGTGTGGCGCCACCTGCTGTTTTCATCTTGTCTTGCGTGTAAAACCTGTTTATTTATACACATTTATTGATATACCGCCAGCATACTCACAGCCTGTGAATGGTATACTAGAGGTGATTCCGTCCCCGATGACAGCTTTCTATGGAAATCCATATTTGCATGCCTGCAAGTGACTGACTGACTTTATTTTACTGATCTCTATAATAAAAGAACAATTCCGTGACACTGAAAAGTATTTGTTTTTGAACTCATCTTTATATGTCTCGCTCAAGTAGACAAGTATCTGATTGGTAGCTCTAGTTATAGTGCAAATTGGCACTCCTCTGGTGGCGTTACCTAGGCAACGCACAGCGGTGTTCAGATTGGATAAAACATGGCTGCAATAGCCTGACATCACCAGTAAGGACCAGCGTTCACCAAAAACCCTTTCTATTGGGGAGATGAACCATGGAGAGAGATAATGTACTAACCAATCGGGTTGTAACTGCCATGCCCATGCCATGAAAGAAAAATGACAGGTAGAAGTTGATTGGTTGGTAGCCTATCACTTTCCAAGCTTAGATTCATCTTCTTTTATTGTGAAATCTTATATAAGCTGACTCTGCCATTTGATGTATGAACTAAAGAGCAGGTTTTATAAAAGTGAAGAAGTTGCCCCTAGCAACCGACCAGATTTTACTTAACATTTATTTAGCACCTTTTAGAAGATAATAGGTAGAATCTGAGGTACTTGTGTATTATCACGGCGCCCACAATGTTGATCGTACTGCATTGCATGCAATATAGCGGAATGCGATGCGATCAGATGCGATTTTTAATTGTACAAGCACCCTGATGGGTGCTTACAATGTTAAATGCACCCCCATTGTCAACGCCACCCCCACCATCAACGCCAATCCGAAGCATGGCGAGCGGCGGCGGTGCGCGTCCTCCGACCTTTTCATACCCCCACTATCCACGTTGGCATGGAGTTGATTCTAGATAGTGTGGTGAGCGCAGCGAGCCACCGAGCCCGAAGCGCGGCGAGCGCAGCGAGCCCCGTGAAGGGACGCAGATTACTTTACATGTATTCCGCGTCCCCTCGCGGGGCTCGCTGTGCTCGCCACACTATTTAACTCTTTTCCACGCCAACGGGGATAGTTGGTTGTGAAAAGGACGGAGCCACGCTTCGGATTGGCATTGATAGTGGGGGTAGCGTTGACAATGGGGGAGGGGGCATTTAACATTCTGGGAGCATTTAACATTGTATGCACCCATCAGGGTGCTTGTACAATTAAAAATCGCATGGCATCGTAAGCCATTTGCTGGCATGCAATGCGTTCCAATATATGTACATTCAGGCTTTTTCACGCGGAAATCGCATCGCATACCCTATTAAGAGGTATGCGATGCGATGCGAAGGGTGCCGTGATAATACACTTGTACCGAATCTGATTGGTGGCTAAGGAGCAAAATGTCCACTTCAGACTTGGGTCAGATGCACTAAGCTTCATAAGTGATAAAATGGAGAGTGATAAACAGCCAGCCAATCAGCTCCTGCCTGACATTTTTAAAACACAGTCTGTGACGAGGCAGGTCGGAGCTGATTGGCTGGCTGTTTATCACTCTCCATTTTATCACTTTTGGAAGCTTAGTGCATCTGGCTCTTGATCGGTCATGTTCCAACACGCTCCCCCAGACGATGGTTGGGGTTGGCGCATACGCGAATATGGAGCAAAAGCCTTCAGTGAGTTTCACACTCACTGGAGCGTTCGCTCAATAATGGGCAGATGCAGGGGACAGCTCCCATCGTTTTATAGGCGTGCCCACAAAAACACTGGGTTTACCCCTGCGAACGCAGGCATGCCTATGCATCCTTGAGGGAGGGGTGGCTAACGTCACATGACCTTAGTGCCTGCCCATAATTCGGCGGATAGTGGCCATCTGAAAAGAAAGTATAGACTTTTCAGAGCGAAGGCTGGAAAAATCATTTGGTGGTGCGACCATTGAAGGGTTTTTCCTCCATACGGCCTCATGCGAGCTGATGTGTAAGCGTACATCCGCCCGCTTGCTAGAGTGGGCATTCGCTCGGCGAAGTGGGCGTGTGTTCTGCGGGGCAGCGTTTACCTGCTCGCTAAACGACATATATACCTACCTGATCGCTGGGCTCTGAAGATTTGCAGCCCAGCGATCAAGGCTGAATCAGGCCTTTAGTAAGAATCGATGTTCCTATACTAACTCCGCATTACCCAAACACTACACGCTGCCTGTGTTCAGACGCCTAGGAGATCACGGCTTTCCTGCAGCCTGTCCTTAGCTACTTTATTGGGGTTTTTCATTTGGATCTGAGAAAACAGCTATTAAACTCACTTAGGCTGACCTCAGTGCTAAGTGATGGTAATGGGATGGGTGGGGACGTGCGGAATGACAAACAATAAAAACCTGAACTGAAGCATTAAGCAAATGAAGTATTGTTTATAATGCAGTAAGATCATAAAGAATGATGTTTAGGGAATTACACCCATAAAACAAATGACACCCTTTCATCAGCATAATATGTTTTCAGGAAAAATATTGCCAGTTAAGTGTTTGATCATCTTCGCTGGGACTTTTTACAATGCACAGCAGCAGCGTGCTTAGTAACCAATAGCAACCAATCAGATGCGAGCAAGGCAATAAAGAGCCAGTCACTTTACACCTTGGTAACCCATGCTGCACTGCAGGGGGTAGACTGAAAATGTGCAGAGAACTTGGATTCCAGAGGGCCATGTCCTGGCGGGTAAGGGCCAAAGGGTTGACTGCATTTGGTCGAACACTGAAGGTCGACAGGGCTTAGGATCGACCAGGCTAAGGTCAACAATGGGAAGGTCGACAGTAAAAAGGTTGACATGAGTTTTTCCACTGTTTTCTTTTTGTCCCGAATGTCAGAACACTATTTTATTCTCCCACCACGCTGTAGTGGATGGTAGGGTATGAAGAACTGCCTGTCGGTACATGTCGGCTAAAAAAACGTTTCAACCTATATCAGGTGTCGATTTAAGCCCTGTCGACCTTCAATTGTCGACTGAATGCACATCAACCTTCATCGTAGCTGGGCATCGCACATGTGCATTTTCGACCAATAGGCAGGCGTGGTTCATCGATAATCACTCCGTGTGAACTATCGGCTGTGCGAACAGATCTGAATTAGGCCCATAATCGGCGCAGTATTCTATGACTTGTCCTTTTCGGAGGACAACAGCACATTCCACATCAATTATTATCTTATAAAGGGCCAGATGCACTAAGCTTCAAAAGGTGATAAAATGGAGAGTGATAAACAGCCAGCCAATCAGCTCCTGCCTGACATTTTACAAACACAGTCTGTGACATGACAGACAGAAGCTGATTGGCTGGTTGTTTATCACTTTTTGAAGCTTAGTACATCTGGCCCAATATCTTTGAGGGATCTGTCTCAGAGTTCTCCAGAATTAACCAATCAAACAGAACCAAAGTTTGGGTAACGATCATGAAAAAATGATGCTCACATTGGGCCTTATTCTATTTCACTCTTTCTGACAAAATCCTTCTGAGATGGACAAACCCCTGTGCACTGCAGGGGGGCAGATGTAAAATGTGCAGAGAGAATTAGATTTGGGTGAGTTATTTTGTTTCTGTGCAGGGTAAATACTGGCTGCTTTATTTTTACACTGCAATATAGAGCTCACTTTGAAGTAAAACCCCACCCAAATCTAATTCTCTCTGCACAAGTTACATCTGCCCCACCTGCAGTGCACATGGTTTTGTCAATCTAAGAAGGATTTTGTCAGAAAGAGTGAACTAGAATAAGGCCCATTGGGTGTTGCTATAACTGGAGAAAGAATGTTTATATCAGAAATCAGGTATGACCACAATCATGATTATAATATGCAGATGCCAAGATTTCGCAGCCAATCCCTGGGGCTCTGTGCAGCTGAGTGACAGGCAATACTGCCACGGTTTCCTTGTTGCTGTACAATTAGGGCCTCATTCAGTATCGCTCGCTAAGCAGCAGCCGCACGGCCAAATGCACCACCCCCCACGCCAAATCCCCGGGGATATATGCAAACGCATCCCTTCGCATGCGGTCGAAGGGGTGAGAAATAATTCAATGGTCGTCGGCCATGGAATGATTTCTCTCCACTTCAGAAATAAAAGTCAGCCTAAACTGTCCTATGAAGACGAGCGCTTACGTCATGTGACGTTGAGCAGGGAACGCCACACCTGCGTTGCCGGGGGAACACCCGGCATTTTCGGGAAACCCATAAAACGATAGGGCGTTCCCCTCCAGCTGCCCCCTGTCCGCCCCCTCCCTCCCCTACCCATGCTGAAGGCATGCACACAGGGGGTCTGCCCATGCGCAAACACACGCATGAGCGGCTATCACTATCGGAACCGGCCCGAATTCTGCCCTTTCTGAGTTATCCTGAATCACCCCCTCAATATTACAGTTAATGTAATTGGCTTAAATGCACCTTTAGAATCTTTAAAAACATCTTCATTTAGAAATGCTGGAAAATGAGAATAGATGGGAATATATATATATATATATATATATATATATATCATTATTTTTAATCTATTTTGTTCAAAAACAAGGTTTTTGCCTTCTTTTGGAAGCTATAGATAGTTTGTAATGGCATATAGAAGTGACATTATCATTATGAAATATTTACTGCAGTATACTGTAGTTGTTGTTTATGAGCTATTACACTACACGGGAAGGGTGCACTTTATACATCACCAGAGTATCTATAAAACCCAAGTAACCTTTGCGAACAGTCAATAAATAAATATCACATTCTGTTTGCAGGAGAATTTCACTTCTGTTTACTGATATTCACTTTTTGTTTTCTTTACCGCTGATTTCTTTTAGTCTGTCACTTTATTATTTATTCTGCTTGATCTCTGTAGCACTTACTAGATTTTATATCTTTTCCAGATGTACAGTAAATCGTTTATTCCAGAGACTGTTGTTTCCTACGTAGCAAAGCCGGGATAATGATAGATAAAAAGTGCATTACGTATTTTAAAAGGGGAGATGTTTTCCTATGCTGAAATGAATTATATCTCTGGCACAAACATAAAAAACCATCCAGGAATTAATCCAGACAAACAAGTATTCTCCAGTGAGATCAGTGCTGCTGGATTGTCGTTATGAGAGAATATTTATTGGGGAGAAGTCATGATACCATGCTCATAGAGACATAGACTGTTCCTCAGCTGTACCATAATGGGCATCTTGAAGTTGTAACTAATGCTGGTGCACACTAGACAAGCTGTTCCCAACCTTTTTTCTCTCCCTTACCCACAGTACTTATGAGTGGAGTGGAAGTGAGTGGTATTGTGTCTTTATATCAAGGAGTGGTGGAGTAGTGTGCGTTCAGGAATCAGGTCCCTCTGTGTCTGGCTGCTGGCTGTGTACTGTCTCCAGGGTTCCCGCTAACAACTGTAGGATTAATCCTGCTGCTTTCTCCACCCGGGTCAGCGCGGACAGATGATTGCTGATGTTTGAGGGCAGCGCTGGTACTTCCCATGTTGCGTCAATTCCAGTGGACCAAACTGACGTGACGTGGTTAGTCTCTATGGCAATGGGAGACTTCTTCTACCATCAGGAGATTCTTACCTATATTATTTTTAAGTACCCCCAACTGGTCTGCAATATACCCCCAGAGGGGGGGGGGTACTAGGTTGGGGACCACTTCACTAGACGATTGGGGGATCCTGGCTGATGGCACCACCGATGAGACAAGATGTTGTGTAAGCGCATGGTTAGAGGATGGTTATTGCGCTCAACCTATGGTTTGAGGCGCTGCCAAAAGAAGGGGGATTCCCCAGCCCCGTGGATATACTGAAATACTGTGCAATTTGGCGCTGCCTGCCTGAAGGGTAATGTTAGCAAATCAAATAGATGTACATAAGATAAAGAAAGGTGCATAAAGAGATTTATTAGTAAAAATAGTGCATGCAAAACAAACTTGATTATTGGGCAAATATATGTATATGTTATGTCTAAATTGACATTTCTTAGTCCATATATTGCAGATGTTATGAGGGGGGTACTGTGGTGAGAGGGGCTGGCGTCCCGTCCCCTCTCAGTGCACAGGTCCCTCTCAGCACTCACAGTTCTTGGGGTAAAGTCTTTTCCGTATAAGTCCCACGTAGCTGCTCGGTCCCACGATGCCACTCTTCTGGTGGAGTGGGGTGTCTCTAGGTGTACGCTTGTGTTCAGCGGGGTGGGTGGAGGTACACTGGGATTTGCGCACGGAATGGGTTTCACCTGGAAGGCTGCTAGCTACCACGGCGGAAGACTCGCAGGGCTCCTGGTGGGGAGTTCCTCCGTTCACCGCTCGTTATAACCCAGACCTTTCTTTCTGGTGTCCCCAGATCCGGCCTCCCAGGCGGCTGTGTCCCGGCGTTCTCCGGCCTTCTCACTCCGTCTGCGGGGCGCCGATGGATGACGTCACCGTCAGATGGGGAGCTGGACGTCGGGATGCCGCGGTTTCAGCCGCAACTGTGCTTGTATACACTGCGGCCCCTGGTTACAGGCTGGTGCCGGCTTGTCGATGATGGCTTTAGGGTGCGATGTATTACAATGGGTGAGTGGATAACCAACGCGTTTCGGCTCTCTTCGGAGCCTTTTTAAAGGATGTCAGTGCCGGTGTCAGGACTGTCTTTAAATTCAGTGACCCTCCTCCTGATTGGTTGCGGGTTCTGGATGCTTATTGGTTCATCAGTGTTGACTCTGGCACGAGGGTGGGGCCAGGTATGGGGGTCAGTTCCTGAGGGTTCTATTTCATTGGTTAGTGGTTTGAAATGGTGATTGGCTTCAGATCCCTGGCTCCGGTAAGTGGGCGGGGTCAGGCACACAGTTCATATCAGTGAGTATTGCACTACGTATTTTTGATGCTGATACTAATGTCCAGTTCTGTATTATAGGTAAATGGGCAGACAATGTATACCTTATGCAGCAATAGCCTGATGGCATATGCACTTAAATACATGTATAACGATGATGGTGATCGTGATATGAGGTAGAGGCAATACTACTATTCTATGGAGTCCTAGATTACTCCATTACTCGTAGATGATAGAAAAGGGATATTGTGATATTTATAATGCTGCTACATTGAAATCTATATTTAACCCCTTTGGCTCCAATGTTTTCAGGGTGAATATCCACTTAAGCTCTTCTTTATCTAGTTTCTTGCTGAAATTGCCCCCCCTCCAGTTTTGGTCTAATTGGGTAATAATGAGGAAAGTCAGGTCCTTGGGATTCTGTCCATGTGTGAGTCTGAAATGGTTGGATAGGCTATGCTGTTCATAACCCTTCTTGATATTCCGAATATGCTCTGCTAATCTAATCTTGAAGGGCCTGACCGTGCGACCCACATACTGTAGACCGCACGTACAGGCCAACAGGTAGATGACTCCTTTGTGGTGACAGGTCAACTCTTGTTTGATATGGAATGATTGTCCTGTGATGTTGGACTTAAAGGTGTCGGTTTTCTTCTCCATTCTAGCACATGTTTTGCACCCCATGCAATCACCACACCTGGAAAAGCCAGGGGTGCCCTTTATCAGTGTAGTCTGTGTTAGCCTGCCGGGTGGGATGTGGTTCCTAACCAGTGTGTTCTTGATGTCAGGGGCCTTCCTGTAGACTACCTTCGGTCTCTCCGGTAGAATGTCTCCTAATATCCTGTCCTTACGTAGTATTTTCCAGTGCTTATTCATTAGATGTTTTATTTCTCCTGCAGCCTCACTGTACTGTGTGATGAATAAAACGTCTCTGTCAATAGAATTACTTGTTTCTGATTTGTCTTTTAAAAGTTCTCGTCTATCCCTTGTGTTGACCTGTGCATATGCCTTTTCAATAAGTGTGGGGCAGTACCTTTTGTCCAGTAGCTGTTGTGTCAGGTCTTGGCTCTGTTCCCTGTACGTATCAGGGTTGGAACAGTTCCGTTTCAGTCTAGTAAATTGGCCCAAGGGTATGCTCTTGAGCCAATTTGGATGGTGTCCACTGTCTGAGTATATGTAGCTGTTCACATCGACCGTTTTATGGTAGGTTTTGGTTTCTATTCTCGAGTTGTGTATATAGATCTCTAAATCCAAGAATTCTACCCTTTCTTTACTGTAATTGGTGGTTAGTATGATACCCTTTTCGTTATTGTTGAGATGTTCAATGAATGTTTGCAGTGACTCCTCCGTGCCCTCCCATATGAACAGGATGTCGTCGATGAATCTCCGCCACAGGCGTAAATTTGCACCGAATTGATGACCTTGCCAAACCTCTTGCTCCTCCCATCTGCTCATAAAGAGGTTTGCATAACTCGGTGCAAATTTACTGCCCATAGCGGTCCCTGTATGCTGTAGGTAAAATTGCCCATCGAACCAGAGATAATTGTGTGTCAATGTAAATTCAATTGCCCTAATAATGAAGTCTTTCTGTTCCATTGGTAATGCCGGGTCTGCAGCGAAGAAGTGCTCTACACTACTGAGTCCATGTTCATGTTTAATGATGGTGTAGAGGGAGGATACGTCACTTGTAACCAGCCACATATCCTCCCTCCAGTCGATCCTCTGTAGTAGTTGCAGGGTGTGGGTAGTGTCCCTTAAATATGCTTTCTGAGTTTTGACTATGGGCTGTAGGAAGTAATCAATGTATTGGGATAGATTGGATGTGAGTGAACCTATACCGGATACAATGGGTCTACCTGGGGGGTTGTTCTTGTCCTTATGTATTTTTGGGAGATGATAAAATACCGGTATTATAGGATGTTCTGTTGCCAGAAAGTTATATTCATGTTTGTTCAGGATACCTAGACTATGGCCTTGGTCAAGGAGTCGTTTGAGTTCTTGTTTGTACATGTTAGTGGGGTCCCCTTTCAGTAGTGTATATGTGTTCCTGTCTCCCAATAATCTCAGTGTTTCATCTTTGTATTTGGTCTTGTCCATGACTACTATTCCCCCCCCTTTATCTGCAGGTTTTATAATGATGTTATTGTTGTCCCTGAGTTGTTGAAGTGCTTCTTTTTCTGCTTTGGTCATATTATTGTGATTATGGTGCTTTTTGGTTCCTATTTTGTCCAGATCTCTCACCAGTAGGTCCTCAAATGTTTGAATAATGTGTCCTTTTGTTTGTTGAGGGTTAAAAGTGGATTTTGGCCTAAGTCCTGAGTGTTTGTAGTCGTCGGGTGTATTGTTGTTTGTCACAATAGGGTTCTGTATGAAGTATTTCTTTAAAGTGAGTTTTCGAGTGAATGCGCGTATGTCCAAATAGGTTTCAAATTTATTGAGTTTTTTTCTGTGGTGCGAACTTGAGGCCTTTGTCTAGTACCCTGATTTCTGTGTCAGTGAGAACAGTCTCGCTAAGATTAAAGATGCCTACCCCTGGTTTTGTAATGGTGCCATCGGTACTGTCCTGGTTTTTTTGGGTTTTGTGACCCCCCCTACAGCCTCTTCTTCTTCTTCCCTGTCTTTCCTTTTGTTTGTGGAGTGTGTTTTTAGAGGGGTGCAGGTCACACTGCCTGCTTCTTCCTCTAAAAAAATGTCCTTTCTCTGTTGTTCTTCGTTTGTTGGTATGATGTCTGTGTGTGTTTTGGTAGTGCAATACTCACTGATATGAACTGTGTGCCTGACCCCGCCCACTTACCGGAGCCAGGGATCTGAAGCCAATCACCATTTCAAACCACTAACCAATGAAATAGAACCCTCAGGAACTGACCCCCATACCTGGCCCCACCCTCGTGCCAGAGTCAACACTGATGAACCAATAAGCATCCAGAACCCGCAACCAATCAGGAGGAGGGTCACTGAATTTAAAGACAGTCCTGACACCGGCACTGACATCCTTGAAAAAGGCTCCGAAGAGAGCCGAAACGCGTTGGTTATCCACTCACCCATTGTAATACATCGCACCCTAAAGCCATCATCGACAAGCCGGCACCAGCCTGTAACCAGGGGCCGCAGCGTATACAAGCACAGTTGCGGCTGAAACCGCGGCATCCCGACGTCCAGCTCCCCATCTGACGGTGACGTCATCCATCGGCGCCCCGCAGACGGAGTGAGAAGGCCGGAGAACGCCGGGACACAGCCGCCTGGGAGGCCGGATCTGGGGACACCAGAAAGAAAGGTCTGGGTTATAACGAGCGGTGAACGGAGGAACTCCCCACCAGGAGCCCTGCGAGTCTTCCGCCGTGGTAGCTAGCAGCCTTCCAGGTGAAACCCATTCCGTGCGCAAACCCCAGTGTACCTCCACCCACCCCGCTGAACACAAGCGTACACCTAGAGACACCCCACTCCACCAGAAGAGTGGCATCGTGGGACCGAGCAGCTACGTGGGACTTATACGGAAAAGACTTTACCCCAAGAACTGTGAGTGCTGAGAGGGACCTGTGCACTGAGAGGGGACGGGACGCCAGCCCCTCTCACCACAGTACCCCCCTCATAACATCTGCAATATATGGACTAAGAAATGTCAATTTAGACATAACATATACATATATTTGCCCAATAATCAAGTTTGTTTTGCATGCACTATTTTTACTATTAAATCTCTTTATGCACCTTTCTTTATCTTATGTACATCTATTTGATTTGCTAACATTACCCTTCAGGCAGGCAGCGCCAAATTGCACAGTATTTCATGTTGTGTAAGCGCAGCCTAGCGAACAGGTAAACACTGCCCTCCGAATAATTTTTAATAACACATAATAGAATTTAAAATATACGCATATAGCATATAAAAACAATAAAAAAGTATGGGGACACCCCAATAATGTGCTAAGTACCACCGGAGAGTCCGTTCCTATTATAGGGGGACAAAACCATGTGCACTGCAGGGGGGCAGATGTAAAATGTGCAGAGAGAATTAGATTTGGGTGAGTTATTTTGTTTCTGTGCAGGGTAAATACTGGCTGCTTTATTTTTACATTGCAATATAGATCTCACTTTGAAGGAAAACCCCACCCAAATCTAATTCTCTCTGCACAAGTAACATCTGCCCCACCTGCAGTGCACATGGTTTTGTCCATCTAAGAAGGAATTTTTCAGAAAGAGTGAACTAGAATAACCCCCTTAATCGGGTATGTGAGTCCTCCAACAGTCCTCAGTGCGGTCGGTCCAAGATGGCACAAATTACCGATAGCATCAGGGTAGTTAGTACCGACAGCCGCAGTGTAGTTACCCTGTTAAGGCCCCCTGTCCTGCTGGGGACGAATTAAGCCCATAACAAATGGGTATGAATCATCCCCTATATGTGTAATATATCTCTTTTGTCTCGTACATTATTGTAACATCTGATTACCCCACTTCTCACCCCATCACCCAGCTCTCACTTTCCGTGCCCGCACCGCCTCATACTTATGCAATGTACCAAAAAATAAAAGCAAATCCTAATTATAAAGAAAAAAGTTGCAGCGCATATCAAATTCCATTAGCTGATTAGCAGATACACGTAATTAAATCCATTTAGACACAATAACACGTATCTCCTGTTGGCAGAGAAACAATTCTGGACAGAACCTTCCCGGGGAAACAGAACATAGAGGAGATTCTGTTTTCTGCCACTCACAGACCGTGTGTTGTCACTGCCCGACCTCCACGTTAGCGCTGATTGGTTATTAATGATAATGAATAAAATAAACATTGTAGCAGATGTATTAAGCCTTAACAAGAGATAAATGCAAGGGTGATAAAGAGAGATAAACATCCAGCCAATCAGCTCCTTACTGACTTTTTTCAAACACAGCCTGTAACATGGCAGTTAAGAGGTGATTGGCTGGACGTTTATCTCTCTTTATCACCCTTGCTTTTATCTCTTGTTAAGGCTTAACCCCTTCCTGACAGAGCTAGTTTTTGCGTTCCTGACAGAGCCATTTTTTTCAAATCTGACATGTCTCACTTAAGTGGGGATAACTTTTTTTTGCTTTTACTTATCCCAGTGATTTTGAGATTGTTTTTTCGTGACACATTGTACTTCAAATTAGTGGTAAATTTGGGTCGATACAGTCTGTGTTTTTTTGTGAAAAATACCAAAATGTCGTGAAAAAATGGAAAATTTAGCGATTTGCAAAATGTTAAATTTTCTGCTTGTGAGACAAATAATCATACCACTCAAAATAGTTAATAACTAACATAGACCATATGTCTACTTTATGTTGCCATCATTATTTCAACTTCCTTTTAATTTTTTTGGACACTAGGAGGCTTCAAATATGAATAGCAAATTCTCAAATTTTCAAGAAAATTTCAAACACTGATTTTTTTAGGGACCAGTTCAGTTCTGATGTGACTTTGAGGGACTTGTATGTGAGACACCCCCATAAATGATGCCATTTCAAAAACTGCACCCCTCACAGTATTCAAAACAGCATTTTGGAAGTTTGTTAACCCTTTAGGTGTTTCACAGGAATTAAAACAAAGTGTAGGTGAAATTTCAAAATTTCATTTTTTTTGCAGATTTGCAAATTTAATACATTTTTCTAAGGAACACAGTACATTTTACTAGAGAAATGTGACTAAAAATTGATTCCCCCAATTCTTTGGTTTTCATAAATATCCTATATGTGGCCCTAGTGTGCACGGTGACCAAACCACAGGCTTCATAATAGAAGGAGCACCTACTTGATTTTGGAGCCTCCTTTTTATGAGATTATTTTTTAGGAACCATGTAGGTTTCTAGGCACCATAAGATGCTAAAAGTTAGGTACCC